>NC_062566.1:39069500-39380000 GCF_022837055.1 Prionailurus viverrinus | reverse complement strand
CGGCAGAGTTCAGGGGTTTAGGGCTGGTAAGAAAATATCTGGTTTATATAAAATCTAAAACGAACTCATTTGTTCATTTGCTATTTGGAAGCTTTCTCCCAGAAATGCGAATTATGAAGGGTGGTTATATTCCCAGAGGACAGGTTTAAAAAGTTATGTTTTAACCGTCATTTACTTGAAGCGTAGTCCTAAGGATATCCCCAAACCACCCTTTATGGCAAGGCTTCCATAGGAATGTGTGCTCAGGAACCAGCTTGGGGGTGAACATCCTTCTTCCTGCTGCAGTGATATGGGAATGTGGAGCTGCCTCGTGGGAGAGAAGGGGGTCTCTGAAGGAATGGGGTTTGGGAAGGAGCTGCCTGTGTTGGTCCCTGAGAACAAGGGACCATCTGCACAGGACCCAGGGGTTACCGTCTGCCTCACGATTGCTGCTTCCAGTCAGGATTCAGGACTATTCAGCGACTGCATTCTAGCTATCGCCTTATAAGCAGCCAGATTCAGCTTGTTCATATCCATAACCTCTGCTACAGTGGGTGCATGTATTAGGTGCTCACTGAGAACTAGACGAAGAAAGAAAGATTCATGTACATTTCAGAGGCAAATCAGTACTAACTATACAAGGCATTTCATTGTAGAGGATCCCTAGGGTGAAGGACAGGCAACACCAGGAGTGGTGGGGAAAGCAGGACAGACTGAAGAGGCTTCCTAAACAACGTTTGGAGGGGAGGGAACAGAGTTGGAGAAGAAGTGACAGGTGTGAGACTCACTTCCTCTCCCCTCTCGGCCTTGCCTTGGACCTGAGCCTGGAGCAGGAAGGGGAAGAGAGGCAGGCAGGGGAAAAAGGCGGTCCTGCCAAACTAGTGATCAGTTCCAGGTAAAGGAAGGTTTGGGTCGGGGCTCAGAGGGCATCAAGAGGCTCCCGGAAGGAAAGAGAGCCCGAGAGGAGGACAAAGGAAGGGAAGGTGGAGGAGACACTCTTTGGTGACTGTCAAGTCTGGGCTCAGCCACCACAGTGGTCTATTCACTTCTAGGCACCTCCGGGCAGCTTCTGACTGAGGCGCATTGGGTGCAGCCACAGCCTCTGCACAGGGAATGGATGTACCCCTCACCCCGGCCCAGACCCGTGGGGATGTGGGACCCTCGAAGAGAAAGCTCCAGGGAGGCACTGGGCAGAAACCACCTAGGGTATTTCTTAGGAAGAAAGGAATAAAAGCCAAGCCTTGGCTAATGGCTTCTCCAAGGACTACCACTTTGCATTTTCCTTCCCTCTCTTCTTCCTGATTCCCATTGATTTTGAGTCTCTCTCATGTTCAGACTAGTCTCACCACTAGTAGCTCTGCTAGTCTCTCTCAAACCTGTGTAAAGGTGCAGAATTCATTTGCATTCATTATGGTCTCAGGGCAGCTCATTTACTTTCATCTTGCACTATCCAAAGAGTTACTCATTTACTTAGATCGCTTAAGAATTTCCAGGAGTCCTGCAAAAAAGACATCAGGAGTCCTCCTCCACACAGGACTTTGAGGAGAACTGCAAGCCCCACTAGGGGGAGGTAGTGTGTCCCAGAGAGTGAGAGAGACTGCCAGAGCATTTAGTAAGAATCTGCTAGGGAGGAGATGTCTTTTCCCTGGTCCGACCTGGTTCACGCCTCACCTTTGCTTACCTGGATTACTGCCAGTCTGGAGACACCATATGCCCCAGGGAGTTCTACAGCAGGAAGTGTTAGTCTCCCTTGGCATTTATTTATACCTTAGGGCTATTGGAAATCAGTGGGTCGCTGTTCCCTGGGGCACTAGCCTGTTAAACTCCTCTCTCACTGGAATGGAAGAGGCCTCTCTGCTTAGTTCCTGCATCAGTGTTGGGTGCGGGGGTGGGGGTGGACAGTGGGGGACAGAGGGCCTTTTCTACTTCCTGCTGGGTCCAATTCTGCCAAAAAAATACTGGTCTGTTCATGCCTGTAGCTTGAGTTCTTGTCCCACAGGAACCCTGCATGAACTAGGGAGAAGTTTTGCACATCTGGAGGCCTCCAGCTCTGACTCCTTCCAGAGTCATCCATTCCCTAATCAGTACAGCCTCGCCAGGACAACACATGGAAAGAGATGGTCAATTCTTCCATTTGCCTTTGTCGTTTTATGAAGCAATCAACTGAAAGGGCAGAGCCCAGACAGTTGAGATTCCCATAAGGAGATGGGAGAAATCTCACAGGGTGCCAGAAAACCCCTAAAGGAAAGGTCAGACCTGGTGACCAACTCTTGTTTCTGTTCATCCATTGATTGATCCATCTACTAATTCATCTAATGAACACAAACTTTATTCACAACTCCCTAAGACAACTAACATATTGCCTTATTAGTATGAAAGTCTCCCTATTGTAGGGCAGGCTTCTTAAGGTTGGGACCCAGGCCTTACTCAGTTTAGCACTGTGCCTGGCACACAGTGGGAGCCCAATAAATAGATGATGAATGCATGAATGAACCACACAGATCTGAAGCTATCCTACTGAGCACATGACTGTGTTAGAGCTCTTTCAAGGGTGAGGAGTCCCAATATTTGTCTTGGACTTTTGCAGAAAATGGTCTATTTTCATCAACATCATCACATAGTCACAAAAGGGCATTTTGGTCTATATTCTTCTAAAAGTCAATAACTTTCCATAATTATATGTGTAGTACATGTTTGCATTAAAATACAAGGAACAGTTGTTCATTTAGAAAATGTGGAAAAGATAGATGGCTTTAAGCATAAAACCGTGGTCTATAATCTCACCAACAGTGTTAACGTTTTGGAGAATTTCCTTCTAGTCTTTTTTCCATATACAAATTTACAAAACTGGAAACGTGCTGTAGATGCAGTCTGAGATCTTGATTCTTCCACTTAACATTATATCATGAGCGTTTTACCACACCATTAAATATTCTTTGAAAATGTTATGCTTAATGGCTGCATAATATTACATTATAGCTCTTCAATTCTTAACTAATGCAGACTTATTGTCCTTAATAACTCCCTGAATCACTGCACAATCAAAATTGTTCCCAGGCTTCTGTAACCATCACAGTGGCTGATGCTGACTGAAAACCTTTACAAAATGACAAGTAAGTACTTCCAGGCAAGTAAAGCTGTTACAAGTGCGGTTGGATCTCATTTCAGCTTTTTCCCTCCTCAAAGTTACTAATTCATACAAGCATGCTAATGCCTTTGGAATGTTTATTCTCTTAAAGTTGGAAGCTCCAGGGTACACAAGAAAACAGGCATAGAGCGTGATGAGAAACACATGGCCAAAGTCTAGTTGATTCACGAAACACTTGAGATTCTCTTGGGCAGGAGGGACCACGCCTCAGTTTAGGAACAGAGATATTTTAATTCCCCACAGTGAAATGATTTTGCTAAAAAAAAAAATATCATAGGCCATCAAGAAGAGAAACAATAATTCAAAGTTGACACATGGTCACACGCTTGTATCATCAGTGTGGAGACTGGGAATACCCGGGAGGCTAGGATGATAGAGGAGGTGATGAAGGGTCTTTACCAGACTGGGATATGTTACATAAGTTGTGTCCTAGGCTCTCTTCTACTGAACAACTGATTTCCAAACACTGCCATATTCTCTCTCACTCCTTGGGTCCCTTCCTATCCCAATCCAGTCTTCTTGTCCTTGGAGCTGGAGTGTTTGATGAGATGAATTTCAAACTCTAACTGGGAGGGTTTTGTATGGAAACCGCACTCCAGCACATCAAGAACAAGGCTGGAGAGCATGTCTGCCAGGGCAGAACTGACTACCTGTGCACACAGGTTCCCTCCTTCATGACACGTCAGCTGGACAGTCGACGCTATCTCCTAATAGTGGGGAGCAGGCAGCAGACCTTTGGAAGTTCATCTGGGGAGCACTCAACACAAAAGCTTGTTACCTTTTGTGAACACTGTTCTACCACCAGAAATATTTCTGTGTTATGGCGGAGATAGCTAGTTATGGCCCGGTACCTCTTGCCCCCTTCTTCCATAGGAAGATTTTAGCTGGGCACATGGCCACCCAGAATAAAGACTACATTTTCCAGCCTCACTTGCAGCCAGGTGTGACCATGTGACTAAGTTCTAGCAAACTGGATAGAACTACAAGTGAAACATACAACTTTCAGGTGTGGCCCTACAACTAGCACGACAACTAGCATGACAACCCCCTCATTTGCCAGGGACTTTCCTGATTTTAGCATTGGAAGTTTCACGTCCTGGAAAATCCCTTAGTACTGGGCAAAAATGGAATGTTTGGTCACTCTCTTTCCACCACCTCTCTCTTCAGCCTATTTCCTGGAATATGGACAAGATGGTGAGCCACCTTGGGGATGCGGGTGAAGGAAAGCCCAGGATTGGCAGGAGAAGCCTGGGTCCATGCCAAATTCTTGTAGCTCAGCTGCCACATCAGCCCAGACTTCTACGTGAAAGATAAATCGATTCTATCTTGTCAAAGGTCTCTTCTTTCTCTCCAGCTAACCTAACTGACCAAGCCCCATCTCTTTTACCACCATGATTTTTTGGCTACCATAATAATTTTGGCCATTTTCTGGAATCTGGCAACACCAGTCTTAACCACGCATTTGATATTTAATCACAGACTCCTTTATATCGTCATTCGTCTTATTACATGCTTACGCCTCATCTCCTGGGAAGATTCTTTAAGATCCAGGGATGCAGTAGAGTATGGTTGAGAGAACAGGGCTTAGAGTTTAGCAGATTTGGGTTCGAGTCTGGATTTCAGCACTTGCTGCCTGCATGATCTTGAGTGACAGTTTTGTCATTTATGAGGTAGAAGTGATTATAATCCTTCCACTGCACACTGCACTGTGTTGTTTTGAGTTTAGATATTATGGGAATACTTCATCAGCCATCAGTGCACTATAACCATGTTAACTATTCTTGACAATCGGTCCTCTCTCTAATATTCACCGGATATCATTAGCAGGCTCACCACAGTTCCAGGGACATAGTGAATGCCAGCTCTGTGAATCTTTGTAGAATAAATAAAGGAGAGGATAAAAAAGGTAAAAATAACAGTTCCTTAAATATTATGAAATTGCAAAGAAGAAGGCTCTGCCTGGACATCTGCACCTTCAAATACAAAGCAGGCATGAAACACTGGGCAGATAACAAAATAAGGCCTCAGATACAAGTTTTCATTCATGAGGGGTTTTTCAGAGCCACGTTACCAATTAATTCTTGGCAATAAAATCTAAGTCAGCAATGCTGGAGATAGGAGGTTCGATCCTAGGGACAGCGGCACCACCCTTCACAGTCTCAACGCTATGTGTTCTGTACCTCAACACAAATATGAGGAAAAATAAAAAAGGCTCCAGATATAGTTTATGTCCGGAAAGAAATGGCTTCTACTCAGCAAGCTGCTAAGAGAGTTGCTATTTTCAGGCGCTCTATAGCTTAGCAGATTACCAAGGTGATGACATTAAGTTTAAGACTCCTTATTAACGGAAGGATAAATGTGAGTAATTCAGGGAGGCCACTTAAGCAAACACCAACTGAAGGATAAAAATTGCCACGAAGCCCATGGGGGAAGAACAGAGATGCAGCTTTCCCCAACAGCTCAGACGATGGACCTGACCCAATCACACACATGGAGCTCCTGCAGGTTTGTTGAGAGAAAACCATTTTGTTCACACCCTTTTCAGACAGCTCCTACTGCACAAGACTGTGAGCTAGCCCCCAAGCAGCAAGGTCCCCAACTTGTCCCCCTTTCCCCCTATCACCTCATGATGGTGTTATTTTCCCTCAGGACCCTTACCTTGCAGGATATTGCCCCCCCCAAAGAGTTATCTTTGTACTCAGAATAGGAGCCAACCAATTCAGCACCACCGAGCTACAAAGGACTGATAGTTTTCCTAGAAAGATTTATGATTTCAAAGGGGTGGGAGGCCTTAAACTCAGGAAGCGGATTTGTCACTGTAGACCTCAAGTGTGTCTATGCGGCCAGGGTGGGAGTAGGACTGTAAGGCCAGGTGGTTTTGGAGGGAGAGAGAACCCCACCATCTTCTGAATAACACCATTCGGCTGCTGGATTGCTGCCTTTCCACAAAGTGGGACCAGAACACTGCACACAAATTGCTCTGATCAAATCAAGGGGCCCTAAAGGAGATCAGGCTTGGCTTAAAAGCTCTTGGGCTATGAGTTAATAAGAATTTTAATAAAAATGGAAAGTATAGCTCTGGGCCGTGCTACAATATCTCTCCGGGTTGCTGGTGTTCTATCAGTCAATCAGATAATCTTTCTGACGTTCGTAAAGCGGAGAGGGTAAGCAAAACTGTGGGCCAAAGAAGGTTTCAAAAACATAACCTGCACAAAGACCATCGGCTCTCTGAATGGCTCTCCCAGGGACCTGAGACATACCTGAAAGTGAAGTCTTCCCTGCAAGATAAGACACCAAACAGCCTGGGCCCAACACACTTCCCATAACAGAACAATTTCCAGGAGCACTTGGGTGGCTCAGTGGTTGAACATCTAAATCTTGATTTTGGCTCAGGTCATGATCCCAGGGGCATGGTATCAAGCCCCAAGTCGGGCTTCCGTGCTGACAGTGGAGCTTGCTTAAGATTCTCGATCTCCCTGTGCCCCTCTCCCCCGCTGGCACACTCTCTCCCTCTCTAAAAAAAAAAGATCCAAAAAATCCATACACAATTCATTGTCATGACAATCTGTAGAAGACTACCTGTGATGACCGCACCTCCCCACCCCCCCGCAAACTCTGACAGATGAGGAGCCTGTGGGTCAGAGAGGTGGTGACGGGGGGACCTGATCCCAGGTCTTCTGACTCTTCTGTCCTTCTATAAATTTGTCAGTAGCTTACTTCCACTTTAAACTCAAACTTCCTCTTTAATCATTATGATGCTCTGATTTAGTTTACTATCCTCAGATACAACCTAGAAGATGGCTGGTCTGCATCATCTGATTCACCTCCAAAGGTAGGAAAAATCACTGACCCCTTTTTTACCTCCAAACTGCCATTGAAATGAAAACTTACTATCAGTTTAAAAGCAAACAGCCTCCCTGCTATTTATCTATTTTTGTCTAAAGGACTATCAAGTTCTGTGGTATTCAAGGCACAGTTCAATACCTAGGGTGCTGCTCAATCACTTATTACTCCATTACACCAACCTCTTTTAATATGCCCATCAATAGGTATGTTTCTCATGGTTAAACATGGGTCCTAACAGTTGATAGGCAGGATTGGCTTATGTTTTTCTTGTTTTTTGTTTGTTTATTTTTTAATAAATGGCATTCAGCTGAAAATACAGGTGACATGGTGTGATAGTTGTTTACCCAGAACATGTGGGAACAAATGCCAGCCCATGGGAAGGCACATTCCTGTAGAGAACTACCAGGAGGCTTCAAACACCACTTAAAAGTTTGCGCTGGTCCATTCTGTTTTCTGTGCCGAAGGACAGAGGAGACAAAACAGAGAAACTTCATTCTTGCTCTTGGTGTTTCACACACTGGTAATGACATCATGAGGAGACTTGAAAGTTTACACTAGCTGTCCTGACCATTCTCTCTTCATCTTTGCCACATGCTCCCCCTGCCCCTGATGATAGTCCGACAGGTTTCTTTCATCAGCAGGCTGGTAGGTCCAAACTCCACACTCTTCCTAGGCAATCGATAACCTCCCAGTGTCCATCTCTAGACCAGAGCTCTCTTCCCAGTTTTAGACTCACTCTCCTTTGGTTCCCTGAACATTTCTACCCCCATGTCCAGTGGGGACTCCAGATGCAACATTTTGAGAACCAAATCTGTGGCCTTTTTGCCTAATCTACTGCCTCCTGGGTTCTCCATTTAGCTGGAAACACCCCCATCCAACCACAACAGAAAAGCTGGGACTCTTTTTGTATCCCATCCTGTTTGTCATCACTCAGGTTCATTGGTTGCTAAGTCCTTAAGAGTGTATCTCTGAAAGACTCCCCAGAGACTCCCCTCCTCCCCTCCCCTCCCAGCCCCACTGCCCTAGACCATGCCTTCCCATGTCATTCATCTAGTCTAAACCTCAAAACCTTGGATACGCTGCAGCCAGTGATGCTTCTAAAGGTAAATCTGACCGGGACCTTCCCTACTGAAGAAATCCTTCAATGGCCCCCTGTGCTCATGGCCAAGTACAAAATCTTTACCTTGACTTTTATTTATTTATTTATTTTATTTATTTTTTTATTTTTTCAACGTTTATTTATTTTTGGGACAGAGAGAGACAGAGCATGAATGGGGGAGGGGCAGAGAGAGAGGGAGACACAGAATCGGAAGCAGGCTCCAGGCTCTGAGCCATCAGCCCAGAGCCTGACGCGGGGCTCGAACTCACGGACTGCAAGATCGTGACCTGGCTGAAGTCGGACGCTTAACCGACTGCGCCACCCAGGCGCCCCTACCTTGACTTTTAAAGCCCTCTATCACCTTGTCTTTGCCCCTTCCCCAGGCTCCCTGGGGACGTGGAACTTTAGAGGCAGATCCCAGGCCAGAGCCCAGAAATCTTATTTCTCCATCTTGAATTCTTGTCACAAAAACCACACCTTTCTATCCTGTATTTCCTATTTATTGGCCAATGGATGGAAATAGGAAAACAAAATGACCAGGAAAAAAAAAATGAGGCCTGATTGAGGTGATTCCAGATGTGCACTGAAGCTTGGCTCACACAAGCTTCTCTCCAGGTGGGGCTCCAGAATTACACAATGGCGAGGATGCACGTATATCAGTCAATGGGTACTACACACTGCAAACCCCATCCTTCCTTGCACACGTCAACACAGGCTTGGTAGCAGGTACTGCAAGTTTAACATGTGAAAAACAAAGCAAGAAAACAGTGACCTCATTACCTGTCTGGAATGTAGAGACAGTGGGGAGCCTGTCTGGAGGTAGAGGTACACCCACTTTACATCCTATCTAATGCTGGCCGGTAACCTTGGCCTTGGTTTCCATGTTGACCACAGAGTTAGGAAAAGCGCATGCACCATTTACTTCTCTAAAGAGCTAACTGGAGGTATAAGCATTCGCTGTATCTATTAGCTTTGAAATCACAGAAGGCCCTACCAAACGAGTTAGCTTCTGATGGTCTCCTCTCATGATGCCCCAAACTGGGATATCTGGAAACCTTTGGAAGCAACTAGCTGTTCACTTTGTATGCAAGCATTTGGCATTGTGAAGTTACACCCCGAAGGAAAGGGATATCTCCCTCCTCTTTGTGCCCTTTGGGTTGGCACAGGAAATGTCTATGAACACTCCAGAAGGGATCTTATGAACAAATAACACAGGCCATATAACGTGAGGTGGAGCACAGTTGATGCTCCAAATTTTTTTAAGATTTGGCTTCCCAGCCCTTCTCTAAATAGAGATTTTGTTATCATTGCTTATGATCATCGTTGATATACACTCGAGTCTTCACATGCTATGGGATGATCTGGATTCAATGTCTGCCTGTCTCCTCTGACACCATCTGTCTCCCCAGCACATGCTCCAATGGAACCACGCGCCACAGTTTGAGTAATCTGCTGGTAACTCTAGAAAACAGGTGCAATTTTCATTCCCATCAGCTTGGGCCAGATCCCTACCTGCTGATTTAAGCCTGGTCTGGCCTGTAGAGTCCTGGACCCTCATCCTGCTTTTAACACTGAACACAAGCTGACCCACACAGGGTCTAGGTGTGGGACTTTACCCTGGCTGTGACAGCACAGCACCAAACATCGAGAACATCATGAAAAAAAGAGAAAGCTCTCCAGCTGTATCCAAACATCCAGAAGTCTGGCATGGGGAAGAGGGAACATCTTGGCACCTGCCCCATCAACCAGGGTGTGCTGTCCAAGCAGAAAGGCAGCAGGTCCCAGGGCCTGGCTGACCAGTGCCCTGGGTTGGCTATGGAGAGAGAAGCCTGTGGCGTACCTTGTCTGTGCAGGATGAAATCTGGCCTGAAGACTACAGACCTAAGACCCATCCTTCTGGAGGTTTCCTTTAGAAAAGAAGCATGAGGCCAAGTGAAGGGGGGAAACAACAGTGTGTTCATAAATAACCTCACCCACACCAGATAACAACAGCCTCATACTTGCAGGTGTCAAAACTGTGGCCAGGTCAAGATTTCCCTCTTTGCTTTCAGTTCCCAGAGAACACGATTTAACCAAAACCACATTAAAAAAACTCAGTGTCTTCTGGTTCTAATTCAGTTCCCCCAGACAATTTTCTTCTTTTTCTTATAACAGGGCATTTGGAGCCCCACCTGACTGATCATCCTTGAAAACATTCACTGAACACATATTAAGAGCTTGTGTTATTGGGCACTGTCAGCACAGTGTGCCCTACCTTTAATGAACATAATGACAGTAAGACTGAGCAATCAGTATATTAACAACAATGATAATAACAGTTGCTAATATGTATTGGCCCTTTATGTGCCCCACTGAAAAATCTCTTTAGTTGTATTTTTAACTTAATTTATCAAGCCACCCTAAACATAAATACCATGATTATCTCATTGGGAGCTCCAAGAGATTAAGTGACCCAAAGCCACACAGCTGATAGACAGTGGAGCCCAAATCTGAATCCAATCCGCTGGGCTTTTGAGATCGTACATTTATGCACCATATTATATCTTCACACCTCCACACAGTACATGTGGCAGAGGGGACCCTGGGTCTATACAGTGATCTCACAATTCCGGGGAGCACCGTTCATGGTATTCCATGAGATTGGTACCCGTGGGAGCGCAGCTCCATAGGATACAAGGAAAAGTATGGCTCCTGCCCTGGTGAGATAAAGTGACCTTGTCCTGGTCTCTTAGAGGCACTAGAAGTATAGGTAGAAAAAATCTCATACAGGGACGGCTATGTGTGTGTCTGTATCACTGGTAGCGGCTTATACAGAGGCTGGCAACCAGGAGACACTATGACAATTTTTCTGCCTGCCTAATTGAAGGAAAACATTTTAGAAGGTAAATAAAGAAGGAAGATTCCCAAACTGGAAGAAGATGAACTAAGAGTCTGTGGTGCTTAGCAGGCTGGAGCAGGGTCAGGCAGGAGAGTCCTCCCTGTGGGAGGACCATCTATGGTACATGAGCTACGACAGTGAGAAGGGAGCTGAGTGTGCTGAGCTGGCCCTGAGATGGTTCCAGTAGGTAGAGGAAGGCCTGAGTCTGTAGCAGCAGTTAGAACTGCTTCCAGAGTGAACTCTACTCGCTGGGGACTGACTACTGCCATAACATGGGGGGGAGGGGGGTTGGTTTCTTTGTGCGACATTCAAGCCTAAGAGAGCCTACTCGTAATGGGAAGAAGGAGGTGCCTGTTTCTGCGACTCACTGGCTCCGGGTGACTTGTCCTCTCATCTGTGTGTCCTCAGCATCTGTCCCAGAGGGCTCTGCAGCATCCCTGGAGGGCACTGAGGGCCTGGCATGGAGCTGGGTGGAGACGACACCTCCTGGGTCCTTAGGCTGGATTTGGTCCAGGGCTACCTCTGCAGAGCCAATCTCTCTGTGCTTCACCAAGAAGTGTCTGAACACTGAATGCAGAGCCAATGACACCTCGAATCCTGTTGTAGCTCTAAACTGCAGCGGGGCTTGACCTGGGGAAAGTTAGTTCGGCCTCAGGGTTCCCATTAGGAAGAACATCATGACAGCTAGATGTTTGCTAAGCTGTTTTCTTCTCTCTAAAGGGACCCTGCACGTGTCCAGCCACTGCCAGACTGGCAGAGGAGAGATGGGAAGGAGCTCTGGGTTAACCAGCACACTTGTCACCCAGCCCCCCTCTCTCCTTGTCCCAAGAACGAGTGGGTCTAGATTCTGATCTGTGACAAAGAAAGGATGTGCTCATTATCCCCTAAAGCCTGCATCCGTGGCCTGCAGCACGCCCGACAAAGCAGTCTGCCTTTTTGCACTGTGGTAACTGCCCTTGAAGCCTGACTGGCTGGAGCCCAGTTGATGGTTTTTTGAAAGCTGTTACCCCCAAAAAAGCAACGCTGAGTTAGGTGTAGAGATAATGATCTCTGCGCTGTCACACCACACGGGGAGGGAGGGTGGCGATAATACCACCTTCTTCCTCGACAACAATAACTTGCGGAAGCCAGAGAAATTTGGGCATTGAGAATAAAAACATTCGCTGCACTTACCAAGTGTTGAGTGACTCTCCATTAGCACTGTCAGCAGAGACCTGCAGGAAACAACTTTGCCTTGTTTTCTCCCCACGCCACCCAGCAGCTGACAACAACTGCCCAGAGACAACACTTGGAAACAACACTTGCCCGGAGACTCCAAACATTCTGCGGTGGCCGGGAACGCTCTCACGGGCCTCAGGCACTGCAAGGTATCCTCACAGACCTCTTGCGTTCTGAAACCCAAGAGGAATCTAGGGCTGAGTGATTCTGTGCGACTAGAGAGAAAGAAAGAGGAAGCAAAGCCACAAGCTGGATGGTTCTGTGGCAGCCGCCACGACCACCATCCGACCAGCAGGTCACCTGGCGATGGGTTCTCTCTCTCCCTTTCTGTTGCTCTTGCTTGCTTTCCCTCCCTCTCATCCTTTCTTGGGACTTTTACTGCTTCTGGAGAAGAAGGCAACTGCCCTTGCTTCTGCCATTACAAAGAAAAGGAAGATGAAAAATACCATTGAGAAATACCCCACTGTTATTCTGGAAGTTAGAAAAGAGGTCAAAGAACCTGCTTTTTCTGTCCCTTTGGGAGGGATGCTTCCCTAAGGAAGGGGGTAGGTGGGAAATAATAGAATTCCAAGGCCACAAGTTGACATGGTGGGACCGACACCACCGCTCCCATCCCTGTGTTGTCAGTCATCTTATTCCTCATTCTCTACTTCCCGACAATGTTGCTCTCATTTCCATCTCCTCTTTCCTTTGGTCATTACTGTTTCAGTTCATTTTTCCTCACGAGGAAAGTATAGACCATGTAAAACCATCTCGAACCCTTTGTGCACAAAGCATGACACAAAATGTACAACCAACCAATGTGCCCAAAACCACGGTGTTGGGACCTGGGTCAACAGTCACCCCCACCCCCAGGACACAGAACACTCACACCCCAGTCTGGGTTGATGCCATTTTTGGTACACCCTCCTTCATTTTCCTCTACTGCCTCTCAGCCCAGGGACCAACTCATCCTCCTCAGCCATCTTCCTTTTTAAAGGTCTTGATTCTGTTTTTCCATTCCATTCCCTTTGCTACCTCCCTGGGCCCTCATCCATTTTGCTCAGACACCAATAGAGCCTGAGCAGGCTCCAACATTCCTTCTTGCTTCCGGTGCACCCCAAATTGATGACAGGTGGAGATTTCCCCAAACATCAATTTCTTTGATGCCATTCCCTGCTGGAGTATCTTCAATGGCTGCCCATGGGCTGAAGGACAACATCTAAATCCCTTGTCTTGGCAGAAAGGAGCCTCTATGTCCTGGCCCTAACTTACTTTTCTAGACCTTAATAATACTAGATTTTTTTTTTAAAGCTACCATTTATGGGGCACTTACTACATGCCGGGCACAGCACTAAGACTTCATCTGAGTCTGTTCTTCTGAGAGTCGTACAAAGTCCTGTTACCTGCCCTTCGGAGATGAGAAAATGAGGCCCACAGAGATGAAGTGACCATGAAAAGCTGTATGCTGAGTCAGTGGGCCCAGCACTTGAACCCATGTCGTTTGTTATGATACCAAAACCTGTGGTCAGGATGGTAATAGGTGCCCTGTGCTGCAGCCAGACCATCCTGGGATCTGCCATCTACATATGCTTTGGCGGCCATGGATCACCTCCGCTGAAACCCAACTGAGGACCATGTGCAGAGGAGCCCTCAATGCATATGACTTGAGAATGCTCAGCCTTCAGACTAGAAAACAGGGTGACAAACATGACACGCAGCCTGGGAGGCACTGAGTGGCCAGGCAGTGGAAGCAGGCCACAGCATCTGCCAGGTGAGGGCAGTGGTGGTGGGACTGGAGCTGGTTGGATCTATCTGAGTCCGAGGACAACTGCGTGCTGTAGCCCCCTCCCCCTCACTCCACCCTCCTTTTCTACCCACTGCTGCTGTGTGGCTCCCAGAGCCCCCTTCCCAGGGGGCATTCTCCGAACCTCCACACCCAAGGACGACTCAGGTAGGAAGCTGGGTTCTGCCTCCCTCCTTCTCCAGCTATTTTGCTGCTAGGAGATGGAGGAAGGGGCATCCTCACTGGGCCTCCGGGTGATTCTTCTTCCCTCGTCCAAGGCACAAAACTCCCAGAGCCCCTATGTTAACATGAAATGCTTCTGGTCAGACTCTTCCATCATAGAACACTCTGAGTTCCTAAAAGTTAAAGAGGTAAGGCAGAATCAGACACAGAAGGAAGCCATGGAGGCCAGCCCCTCCATGAGCAGGTGAGTTCACCAGAGACTGGACAGAAAGTACTTGTCCAAGGTCATTCAGCCTGAGAGTGGCAGAGGCCAGGCAAGGCCACGAGTTCTAAGTCTCCCAGGCACAGAGCTCTTTGCCTAGCCTGGCAATAATGTACTGCCACCACCCAAACCAATGCCTGCTTCTACTGTCCCTATGGAGGTCATGGTTAAGTGCCCATTGACTTCCCAAGAGCCACATGAGCTATAAAAGCAATTCTTCCCATGTGTCTTTCAAGGTGTCAGCAGAAGTCAAGGACACTTTGAGGATTCACACTCTGACCACAGCAAGCCAGGTACTAGGAGGGTTAAATCACTTGTGAAAGGAAAGCCACAGGCTGAGTCAGAACCAGGGAGAGACTGGCAGGCACAGCCCTGTCTGGCTGGGGAAGGCCAAGGTCTTCATTTTGGCAAGGACCCGTAAGGTGTCCTCCTGTCTTTCCGGGGGGCCTGGTGCACTCATTGGGTTTAAATCTTAAGGCGAAAGATCCTAGGACACTAAGTGCTAAAAGCGCTTACAGCTGAAGATCCCAGGATGCTATCCCCGGTGCTAAACATCCCAGGACAATGCACAGAGCCCTCCTCTAGCTGGGTCAGCCCACCTTTCTCCAGCCTCACCTTTGTATACCTGCTCTGCTCAAGCCATACTAAACATAGCCCACATGTCCATATCTTCCTTATCTCTTTTGCTATTCCCTCTGCTGGGAATACTTTTTACCTTTTTAACTGGAATATTTGTACTTGACTTTAAATATGGATTTTAAATGTCTTCTCCTTTTCATAACCTCCCCTGGCTCTTCCTTTCTAGTCCCCCTTGTCTGTCTTCCTTCAGAACTGCATTTATGGCACCTCTCGGCCCTTTCTGGGTTAAATCCTAGCTATTTGTTAACATGCTTTCTCTCAACGGCTACGGTGAAAATCTCTCAAGGACACTGGCTCAATCATATTCATCTTTGTCCCCTAAGTAGTTGGGTCAGTTCCTGACACATAGAGGGAAAAAGAGAATTCCCTGCTTAAATTAAATAGAAATACGTCTGCTTAAGGAAAACTTTGCTCCAAATTCCCAAGTGAAAAGCCAATAAAGGTTTTCTTTTCTAAGAGTAGAGCAAAGGCCTCATTATAGATGAATGGCAAGGTATCATTTTACAAGCTGCTGCCACGAGCAAACCTCCACACACGCCTAAACGCACATGTGTGTGCATGCACACACACATAAAAGCTGGAAGGAGGTGGATGCTCTCTGGCAAGGTGCAACAAGGAAGATAAGATCACCCTGCTGCAAAAGAAGGTAAGGCACGTGACCATGTGGGTAACCCCAGGCATAAACGACACCCTCAGCAAGGCCCAGCTTAAATCTAACCACATCATCTTTTCATGAAGCAGACATGAAAAAGTACGATTAAAATAATTACAAAAAGGGTGGTTTAATGCCTTCTTGCCTCGATGGTATCAAAGCTACACACTCTGGAGCTACTTGGGGAAACAATTCTCTGAGATAAGAAGATGAACTATCCGCTCAAGAGAACGTGCAGGAAGCCAAGGTAACTGGGCAACACATAACGAAACAGTTTGTGGCTAATGAGCCATCTAAACCAAAGAGTCCCTGGGCGGCATCAGTTGTGTAAGCGAAGGAAACCAAACCCACCCTTGCCTCAAAGTGAAGACTTTGTGGGTGCCAGTGTGTGTGTGTGTGTGTGTGTGTGTGTGTGTGTGTGTCCTAACCAAACATTATGGCTAAAGTGAAATTCACAGCTCTTCCACCTGTGGCTGAGACTAGTATAAAATGAAAATGTTGAAGAGTTGAGACTTATTTTCACGCAGCAGCCCTGAAGTCCCCTTCTGGTGACTCCGCCTGCTGTGTGACTGTCTTGCTGAATGACCAGTGCTGCATCAGTGCAAACCGAGACACCGACATTGGTTGATCAGCATATCCCAGACGGAGATGCAGAATTCCAACATCACGGTGTTCTGATGCAGTTGGGTCTGAATTCTCTGAGCCACAGCGACAGGTGTCTTTCTCCCTCTGGAGCTCTGCTTACATCCGGTCCATGTTTTACTGCAACATGGTTTTTCCATCAGTCTTCACCCAGTAAGCCTCCCAAGTAATCTTCCCATGATTATTTCAGGTCCCGGAACTAAAGAATGTGATAGCTGGGATGGGTTGCAGGGCATTTAGATTCCAAACTTACAGACCCAAAGGCTTGCTATTGAATCTCAGGTCTGCATTAGTCAGTGCTCTTTGCTTTGGGGTAAGTTACTTAGCCTAAATCTCCGTTTTCTCATCTATATAAACTGGGAAAACTTTACTTATGTAACATATGTAGCACAATCACGAGCACAAAGTTAGACGTCACGGTATGGAGCCATTATTATTATTGCCACCATCATAATCTATCCAAACCCTCTTGATTTCTAGAAGATCTTGAGGTCCAGAGAGGTAAGGTGCTTTGTCCTAAGGAAATGAGTCTTGGGCGATCCAGTAACCATTGTCCCTGCTAGGTGATGACTAGACCACAGGTAGTAGCACTCAGAAGTAGCTGAGTTCGTGGCAGAACTTCGATCTACTGATTCTCAGGCCAGAACCTGACCCAGTGTACCACAGTGGTGCCATGTACTATTATTTATTATTGCACAGTTATTTTTTTTTTCTCCAGCCAGGTCTTAAGTCCCTGGGTAGTAGGGACCTCATGCTGCTTAAGTTCCTCCAGATTGTAGCACTTCACAGGTAGTAGACAAATATTTGTTCACTGGCTGATTGCAAAGATGGCTGCTGATTTTGAAAGCAACAGGTTTCCATCGAGGCTGATTCTCTCCCACACCATCATGTCCTTGTAATTTTGGGAAACTCACCCAAGAATGTCTTGTGCTAATGTGTTATCACAGGGAAGCATTCCACCCCTTTTTGGGATGCAGATATAGATCGCTCCAGATTGCAGGCACACTAATTAGAGCCACTGGTAATTTGACTGCTGCTCTAAAGCCCCAAAGCACTCACTGAAGGCACCTTTGTCCTTGCACATTAGAGCTTCTGTCCCTACACGTCAAAACAGCCAAACTGTCTTTTGATGGTGCTGCTGGTACCCACAGCCCAGATGTCCGGGTCAAGGTGCCAGCCCACCAAATCCATCATCAGAAGGGAACCTGGTGCCATCCCTTTTCCGGAAAGCAGTGTGGCACAGATCACTGGCTCTAAATAGGATATTCTAATAAACGTTGCTGTTATTTTTACTGTCTTGTGCAGTGTTGAATATGCTTCTCCTAAGCTGGCCTTTGTGTAACCTCCATGACCTACCTTTTTAATTCAGATCTTTATTTTCTATTTCATAAACCCTTTTAATTTAATATCACTGTAAAAACTCTAAATGAATATACATGGTGTTATTGTACTAAGCTTTTCGGGCTAGACTTTTGTGGCTAGTTAGTATCAGGGACGGGTCACTGTGAGAGCATAGGAAGGCATGGGTACAGCTTGGGAGCGTCTGAGATACAGTTCTTGCCTAGCAACTGATACCCTCTTGTTGCTTCATTCAATTTTTCCCATTCTTGACCTCTGCCCTTGTTTTCCATAATATTGGTACAATGAGTTGAATAAATGGCCCTGTCTATAAAGAAGTGGGGAAAGTGTGGCTTGGGCTAAAACTCTCAGGGGATTAAAGGTATGAGGGGTAGACAAAGAGGTGAACTTAAAGACCACTCAAATGGATAGAGATAGGTGTTCCTTGGAGGTTCCAGCCAGGCAAGAGTCCACTCAGAGTGGACCAGGGGACACATTCCTGTCTAGAGTCTATTATATTCTTCTTATGAAGTTGGGAATGGCTAAGGGCAGTGACATGTGCCCCACATTCTGTGTGACACCCCACTGTTCACTGCTTTTTCAAACATTCCCTGAGTAGACTTTTCACAGGATTGTGAGGACCATGTCCAGAGGTGCACTGTCCAAAACGGTCGCCACAAACCACAGGTGGCTATTGAGCACTTGAAATATGACTAGTCAAAACTGAGATGTGCTTTAAGCATAAAACATACACCAGAGGTTGAAGACATAATACTTTTTTTAAAAGAAGGTAAAAATATCACATTCTTATGTTCTTTATATTGATTACATGTTGAAATAATATTTTTGAGGTATGGGGTTAAGTAAATTTTTTTTTTAATTTTTTTTCAACGTTTTTTATTTATTTTTGGGACAGAGAGAGACAGAGCATGAACGGGGGAGGGACAGAGAGAGAGGGAGACACAGAATCGGAAACAGGCTCCAGGCTCCGAGCCATCAGCCCAGAGCCTGACGCGGGGCTCGAACTCACGGACTGCGAGATCGTGACCTGGCTGAAGTCGGACGCTTAACCGACTGCGCCACCCAGGCGCCCCAAGTAAATGTTTTATTAAGAATAACTTACCCCGTTTCTTTTCACTTTTTAAAAATATGGCTACCAGAACACTTTAAATTAGAAATGTGCATTGCATTATATTTCTACTGGCCAGCACTGCTTTAGAAAATTGCCAGGGAAGTTGTTTCCATTAAAGTATGGATCAACCCAGTGAAAAACAAAACTCTTGAGTCCTCTGCCAACTCCCCATCACACTCAGAATGAAGTCCATGCTCCTACTCTGGCCCCCATGATGCTGAGGCACCTGGGCCCTGCCTACCTCCCTGGCCTCCCTCTGGATGCTCATTCGAATGAGTTGGAACCTTCCTCAGAAACTCTAGGCTCAGGCCAGGCTCATGATCTTTGCAGCGTGTTCTCTCTATCTGGAATACTCTCCCTCATATGTTTTTGTTATTTGAGTGTCATCTCAAATGTTACCTCCTCAAGAAAGCCTTCCCTTGGGAGGCACAATAATGTCCCCTGATGACGTCTACATCCTTTCTCTGGAATCTATGATTAGGCCACCTTATAGAGCAAAAGGGACTTTTCAGTTATGATCAAGTTTAGGATTCTGAGATGGGGAAATTATCCTGGATTACCCAGGCAGGGAGGATCTTTATAAGGAAAAGAAGGGGGTAAGAGAGTCAGAGTTGGAGGAGATGTGATGACACAAGCAGAGGTCAGAGATGTGCAGGGCCAAGAGCCAAGCGGTACAAACAGACTCAGAAGCTGCAACAGGCAAGAAATGGATTCTTCCCTAGAGCCTCCAGAAGGAACACAGGCCTGCCAACCCATTTTAGACTTCAGACGTCCCAAACTGTAAGATAATAAATATGTGTTGTTTAAAGCCAAAAAAACTTGTGATAGTTTGTTACAGCAGCAACAGGAAGCAAATACACATCTCAACCTGAGATTAGGTACCACCCAATTTCCAGATCCTCTATTCCATCCTTCTAAGTTATTCTTTTATTGTTAACAGACGGCATCCAATTTATTTGTTAATTTGCTTACTTGTCTATTTTTAGTCTCTCCTGACTAGAATGTGAGCTCTCTGTGGGAAAAGACCTCCTAGTGCTTTTACTATCAGGGATTCTGCCTTTTGAACTAATGCCTGGCACACGGTAAACGCTCCTTGGTCTGAATAAATGGTTTATGAATGCATAAATGACAATGGGCTATTTAACAGATTTTCATGCAACCAACTGGATCGAAAAAAGTACACCCAAGGAAATGAGATGAACAGTACGGACAGAGTGCTCACTACTTACAAGGTACATGAGGTACTGCAGAGATGTAAAGAATTTGATGACCCTACAGTCTCTGTAGTGAGACATGTATAGGCACATGGTAAAACAATGGCCTGTGGGGTATTAAATGGCTGGAGTCAAATGGGGGTAGGACATTGGGTATGAGCAGTAGTGGGCTCATAAACGAGCTCTCAAAACAATAACGATGGCCTGATGTGTAGTTCTTGCCAGTTCTGTTTAAATGCTCCTAAAGTGACTGCCTTCAAGCTGCCACTGCAATGTCTCTGAATGTGGCTTAGGGAAGAGTCAAGTAGGATCTTGCTGGGGGGGGTGGGGTGTGGGATTTCAAGTGGACCTAGAAGAGTTGAGATGATGAGGATAGACTCAGGAGAGGGCAAGAGGCATGGAGCACACAGAGGTAAGGATCACTTTAAGGCTGGTGAAGTGGGGGGGGGGGGGATCAATGGCCTTTGTGGCTCCAGTGGGTTTCTCATCATTGACACAAATAGAAATACGAGATTAACTAGAAGTCACCATGAGAAGGTGGCTAAAGAGATGTGGGAACAGAAAATCTTATTGTCAGGAGGATCTTGATGATTTTTCCAGCCCAGCACCGATTTTAATGAGTCGAGGGTGGAGTTAAGAGACCAGGCTAGCAACACCCATAGAGGAACAGTGAATAGTCCATGTTTGCTGAGCTGGTTTAGAGGATATCTTGCCCTGAACTCAGGCTGATGTCCTCACTTATTCTGCCTCTCCAACGTTTGATGATTGACACAACATGCAGCACCCCTACAATCCTACCACAAAGATGAGCAGTCAAATGAACTTGGGTTCCCAAAGTAACCCTCCCTGGAATTCCCATTGTTACCCAGGTGTCACTTCCTCTAATTTATAAGCCTGGGTGATTGGATTCTGGGGATCCTAGGGTGGTGTTTAAAAAGTTGGTAAAGGGGCGCCTGGGTGGTTCAGTTGGTTGAGCATCTGATGTCGGCTCAGGTCGTGATCTCACAGTGCGTGATTTCGAGCCCTGCTTCGGGCTCTGTGCCGACAGCTCGGAGCCTGGAGCCTGCTTCGGATTCTGTGTCTCCCTCTCTCTCTGCTCCTCCCCTGTTCACTCTCTCTCTCTCTCCCTCTCTCTCTCTCTCAAAAATAAATAAACATTAAAAAAAAATTGGTATGTATGTTGGGGGAGCCGGATTGGCTCAGTCAGTTAATCATCCAACTCCTTCTTGGCTCAGGTCATGATCTCGTGGTTTGTGAATTCCAGCCCCATGTTGGGCTCTACACTGACAGCACAGAGCCTGTTTTAGATTCTCTCTCTCCCTCTCTCTCTCTTCCCCCCTCCTTTGTGTTCTCTGTCTCTCAAAATAAATAAATAAATGTAAAAAAAATTCAAAGAATAGTTGGTGTGTGGGGTCAGATGGTATCTGGATTTGACTCCTGATTCCACCATTTCCTAGTTGAATGATGCTGGGGAGGTGACTTGATCTCTCGAGACTCTAGGTTCCTCATAACTAAAATGGGGACAACAGTCCTCCTCAGAGGTTTCTGAGAGGATTACATAATACATAAGAGACACTCATGTCACACCTGGCACACAGCATGTGCCTGATGAGTGTGCACAATGGCAGGGATAACAGTGAAAATCATGTTTCTCCCCTTCTCAAGATCCTGCCAGACAGAACCTCATCTCCAAAGCTATTTTCCTAACAAGCCCCTTCCCGCCATCCACGTCACCTGTCCGTTGTCTTTGCTCTGAGCGGAAGCCCTCTCCTCACATACCCTCTGGATAACTGGTCCAACGGCCCTCTCAGACCCATGCCTTCCTTGTTGATCACTTTCAGAACACACATTTGTTTGTGTGCAGGGTGCGATGTTTTCCTTGCTTTGGGCGTGTTTCAATGAAGGACAGGATAAGGCCATTATGTGAACACTGGGACAACAACGAAGACAAGACTGCTTTCTGAAAAGCACTAAAAAGCTTTATTTTGCCTGAATGGCCATTATTTTCATTCTTTTTCCTCCACACAAAGCAGCGGAGCACATTTCATTCAGTCCGTTGCTGAGCGAGTGGGTGTGAAGATGCCATACAAACAAAAGAGGTAACATATTGCTGTTGTCAGGTCTCTTGTTAAGTGCTCTGCGAGGTGGACCGAGCTTCCCCGCCAGCCCACTGCTGGACTCATCAGGAACAACAATGCCCACGTATATATAAATACAAAAACCCTATCTAATCCTTGACATGGTTACACGACAATTTACAAGCAGGAGCCGGATTTCAAAAATCGGCACAACATAAAAGCGCAGTGTTCTTCTAAGATGTTGGCAACCTGTCACCCCCTCCGACAATTTTAGGCGTCAATCCTGCCGCCATGGAGATCTCGTTCCCCGTCTCCCAGGAAGAAGGCATCATGGCTCTGTTCCTGACACACCAGGGCCCATGGGTGTGCCTGTGAAAGGCTTCAGTGACGTGAGCTTGGAGCAGCCATGAGCCTGGGGAGCGGGGAAAGTTCGAGATAGCAACCCAGTTGGGGTGGTCTGGGTCCCAGGCTGTCCAAAGCACACAGCTCAAAGTAAGAGAAAACCACTGACTCCTACTCTGAGTTTTCTGAACATAAAAAGCAACTTCAAATAGCGGGAGGAAATAAATCTTGGTATTCTGTAAGTTTTACTTTATGAAGGACATTTAGTGGCTTTGGTTCATGGCTGTGTGTGTGTGTGTGTGTATCCCCCCCCACCCCCGCCCCCACCCCCACAATGGTTTTCCTCCCTCCTTCCTCCTTTTTGCTCAGAACGTCACTGTGAACTGTGAACTGAACAGTTCTCACTGTGAACTGAGAACTCTTCTTCTGGATCTCTGGATGGTTCTGAAGGAGGAGGAAATGTTTCTTGATAATGTCTCAGCTCCCGAAGGCCAAGACTCCGCCACATTTCCCGCAGGCTCTCCCTAGCGTCCTGCGTGTGCTCGCACTATAAATACTAAGGGAGCCAGTGAAGGAGCAACGTCATCATGACATGTCTTCCCATTTCACCATCCCCATCAGGCCTTATCAGAAGGACCCCCTGCCCTGGCTACACACCAGTACCTGAGCTTCAGTTGGAGGTCGAGGGGGCTGTCCCGGTGTATTTCAGTGGAAGAGGGTCATGTTTAAGAACACCATCATGGGTGTTTTTACTGAATAACCGTGTGCCTGGTGCTGTGGGGAGCACACCACATGGGTAATGTGATCTGTGTCTGGGCGCCTCCTCTCCCCACCCGTCCCCCAGCGGTGTCCATGGCTGGCGTCCTGCCTTGGCACACAGAAGCTGCACAGCACTCCCCCACTTACCAGCTGTGTGTGACCCTTAGAAGTTTATAACGTGTACAGTGTGTGTAAGTTCCAGTCTCTCGGGTGTAAAATGAGGAGAGCAACACCTGACTCCCAGATGTCCTGAGGGTTGAATAAAACTAGGTAAGAAGCACCTAACACAGGGCCCGGCACAAAAGGAGGTGCTTAGAAAATTCTGGTGGCCGGCTTCTGTTTGATAAGCAGTGAAAAACAAACAAACACATTTGAGGGAATGAGATGAACACGTGGAAAGTAAGCTGGGAACATTAGAGACTTATCAAATAATAAAGAACCAAACAGAATAAATAACAAGATCTCTCGGGTGCCTGGGTGGCTCGGTTGGTTGAGCGTCAGACTTTGGCTCAGGTCACGATCTTGCAGTTCGTGGGTTCGAGCCCTGCGCTGGCTCTCAGCTGTCAGCACACAGCCCGCTTCAGATGCTCTGTCCCCCTCCCCCACTCACACTCTCTCACCCTCTCTCAAAAATAAATATATATTTAAAAACATTATTAAACAAAACAAGATCTCTGCTATGGGCTGGAGCTAGGTACAGCTCAGGGGGAACTAAACACTCTGGCTGAGTCTGCAGCAAATAGTTTCATGGAGAAAACAAATCTGAGAAGGAACTTGTAGAAATGGCTTAAGTGGCTATGGTCCCCTTCGAACAGTAAGAGTTCTGGTACAATAAAACATGCCGTTTGAAAAAAAAAAAATCCAAGTGCCAGATTCATCTCATGAGATCACGGGGGTAAAATGAATATGAGAAAGAGCATGGGCTGGGCCAGGTGCTACAAAGGCCCTGTTCTGCTAACAGTATCTTCCCCCCCCCCCCACCCCGAAAGGTCACCCGTAATATCCTTTGTGTCTGTAACTGTGGCAATTAGTAATAGCCCCCAGCTTAGCGGGGAAAGCATTCCTTTATGACAAGAGCCAGCCAGACACAATCTTTCTACTCAGAGTTCAGGGTGTATATATGGGGAGAACCAGGCAGATTCACACTGTACATGCTTCCAATTAAAAATACAGACACTGAAAAGCAAAATGAATGTCACAGAAAAGAAAGTGCTGCCACCCACTCTTGGCCTAAAGGTCACTGTGCCTCAGCCTTGGCCATTATCTCCAGCCGCAAAGGTCAGGGGGGCTGTCTGCATTTCTGGGGAGTATGTAGGCTTTCATGAAGCCTCAAAATGACTATTGCTCTGACACCAGAATTAGTGATAAGCTCTCAGGAGAAGATGATAATAGAGAAATGGAGTGACTGTAACCTTTTCTACCATCTCTCTTGTCGGCTCCATGAAGCAGAGTCACAAGACATAAAACGAGAAGTTTCCACATTCTACAAAAGACTACAAGACTGCTGACTTAATTGGGTGCGTAACAAATGGCTATACCATTGCCAACAAGAAGACATCAAAGAGGAAGAAGCAAGCAGCGATTAAAACATCTCCTGACAACAGCCTGGTGTGGAAACGGGCTCAAAGCGTATCTGGCCAGGTCTCGATATGGCAGTATAGGGCGTTAGCCACGTGGTTCTGTGCATACTCGGATCACTAGGGCCTACCGTGAGCAACAATACCAGATTTATTTGCAGAATTTCAGGAAATTTAAACATAGAACGCACTGGACTTGGAGTCAGACAGACCTGTGTTCAAATCTCAACGACTGTCCACATGTGATGGGCAATTTAAATCACCTTTTATCATTGCTGTACTCTGCTTCCATAGCTTTTGCACCCACAAAGTTGGAATGATCTAAGTATCCACAGCCTATAGTAGAAGGTTAAATTCACTGACGATTAAATGTGAGAAAAGATGGAAAAGTCCTTTATAAATTAACAGGTACAATAGAAAAACAAATAGTAGTTATTATTATTCATGGTAACATCAACTCAGAGATTATCCATATATAATGTTGAGGCAATGCTGCTTCTCTGTATTAGACCCTTCTAGGAGAGAAGATTTTCTGCTGTTGATGATTAACTGGAATCTGGGAAATGCTACACATACAACTGTTTAGGGGAGACTATTCATAAAACACAATAAGAAAAGTAAACCAAGGCACAGAGCACGTGCATGAGCATATAGCTGAATGCGGCCTTTGACGGGTGGGTATCAGAAACAAAATTAGCAACTTGTAGCAGTTCAGCTAAGCTTCCTAGCAACAGAGATACATAAATAACAACACCTAAATGGAGAGTATCAGAAAACCACCGCAACCTTAGGATGTGCTATTAATCCCTCCACGTGGGCTCTTGCTAAAGGCATCTGACATTTTTCAATTCATCCGGTGTTAACAGGAATAGGGAATTTGATGTTTACACCTGCCAGGTATAGAGGATGAACAGGAATGACAGTTTGGTAGTTCAAAATATTTGTCCCATTTCTTCCCAGCAGGAAACAGATTTTAGTATCGCCAACACCCTAAAACATAGAGAATCCCTGAACATAGCAGTAGGGATTTTCTTTCTCAAGTTCTATACCTGACCCTGGTGAAAAAGTCTGGAAAAGATGCTTGTAGTCATTTTGAGCATAGCTTAGTAATAAATAAAGTAGCTGACTCAGGCTCAGGGTCTGGGACAGAGCCTCAGATCATGTTCCTCTGCGTGGCTGACCACCCTGACGATGTTCCTGGCACTGCTTTATTGGCCTGCATGTAACTCATTGGTAGACACAAGCTACTTGGTAAGATGTGGGAGAAATCTGTTCTTTAAAGTTTCCCGGAGCACTGGGTATCAAAAGAATGAAGTGCCTCTTGGCCTTTCATGTTGCAAACTAGAGAGAAAGACACAGCCTAGCAGGGCGGCTGAAACTTAGGATCAACTTTTATGATAATACAGAAACCACATGACAGATCATATAGGTGCCTGCCTAACTTCTGACTCATTCGCCAGGTGCTTCTGCTCTCCACAGCTCCAAGAGAGCGTGCTGAGGAGATAAGCCACTCTTGTCACGGGCAGGAGTTTTCACTTGAAGTGTTTGGACCCCCTATGTCTCCCCTCTCTTCTTTGTTAAAGAATCTAGGCATAGGTGTAAGATCATTGTGTTTCCACCAGATTTTCCAAGGATTTTTTTTCTTGCTGTTCTTCCCCCAAATTCCCCTCCAACATGAAGAACCAGCACAGTACAATTCCACCTGGTGGAACTGGGCAGGTTTGGTGATAAGTTCAGGAAGGAGGACAATGGCAGAAACGTTTGTTTCTTTACACTTAGTCACGTTTGTGTTTACTCTGCCGCAGTTCTCCCATGGGGCAAAAGCAGAATTTGACTCTGGTCTTGGAGGGCAAGTGTGTGGTGTCTTACATTTCATAGTTTACTCTTTTGCAATGCTTGCTTATTAAAAAAAAAAAAACCTCTGTATTAAATCTGAAGTGAAAATAAAATACAGATTTGTGGGCTTGCTCCGCAGGTAGTGAAATCAGGAATCCTGGTGAAGGCCTGGGAATCTAAGCTTTCAGCAATATCAAGCGATTCTCAAACTCACTGCAGTTGAAGACGACTGTGGCGGCACATCCCCAACAATCACGGCCCTTAACGGGCCAGAAGTTTCTCACCACCAACCGAGGATATGGCTCAAGGGGAGAAGGAAATGTGGGACACAAGGAGAAAAGCTTGGGTAAAACGCCCTTCCTGGCATACTTGAGGCCACAATTAAGTAGCATGATAGATACTGTCTCTCAAGAAGGAAGCCCCCCAAATGCTTCCCACCACTCAGCGTTTTATTTCCCTCCCAACTCTCTCCCTAGCAGTATTCACCAGCATTCACCTTGGTGGAGTCTCCCTCACCAACACGTCACCTGTTAAGATTTGAGCTCCAGTGGCAGATCTCCTGAATGGAATCTCTTGGGGGTGAGATCCATTCTTGATTTATAGAATTGCCTACTTATAAATTGTTTCTAGAACTGGAAGTGTCCTTAGATAGTATCAAAATATATTAGCTTGCCAATCCAGATTTGATTTGATCTGATTCGGTGTTTTGAGAGACAGAGTGAGTACATGAGTGGGGGAGGGGCAGAGGGAGAGAATCTCAAGCAGGTTCCACGCTCAGCACAGAGCTTGACACAGGGCTCAATCACACAACCATGAGATCAAGAGTTGAGCCAAAATCAAGAGTTGGATGCTTAACCGACTGAGCTACCCAGGCGCCCTTGGACAAGCCAGATTTTGGAAGCCACTGGTACTTTTACAGTGGATCGATACTTTTACAACTTGAGAAATGAAACAAAAAAACGTATATACACACATACACAATATTATATTATGCACGGATCAAGGGGAAAGAAGAGTATTCTGTGAAGATAGGCTAGTTCTGGCAACTGCATGTTTATCTCAAACAGAGCGACAGAAAAAGTGTCCCCTAGGCTAGTTCTGGCAACTGCATGTTTATCTCAAACAGAGCGACAGAAAAAGTGTCCCCTCTTCTCTGGCCAGAGAACATGTGGAGAAGGAGCAGAGTTTTAGGTGTCATTTCAGAGATGGAGGACAGAGACCCTGGGCCATCAGAGGAGTATACAAGAAGGAAAGAGAGGAAGAAAGAAAGCTGTTCTGGATATAGATAAGCTTAGGCGATGGCTCAGAGGAGGAGGAGGGCAACTGGGCAAACTGTGAGCAAATCTGTCAGAAGAGGAAGGAGGAATCCTAACAGCGGAATATCAGAAAAACAAAGGAAAATCTTGCTCCTAATCTATATGTAGAACTCTGCAAGGATGAACAACAGAAAGCCATTATGGCTTCATTCATTCATCCATTCTTCATTCAATACACATTTAGTGGGAGCGCATCCAGGAATGGGTGACATATGGCTGGTGCCCTCAGCCAGGAAAATAATGAGAGACATTTTCATTATGGTGGGGCAAGGGTTATGATGGATGGAGGTTCGGGGACATGTGGGCAAAGCGTGAGAGCAGACAGAACATGTCGGGGAAGGCTTTCTCGATAACGTGGCGCCTCATGAGGCTTGAAGGGAAACAGTGAGCAGAGGTTTCATTCATAGGGGAAGATTCCAGGAGACGGAGCTATCATGGAGAAGCCTGAGCTGAAATTCTCTTCGCTCGTGCACGCAACATGGAAATAAATGTATCATATGTGAGCCTTTGCTCTCTTCACCTTGAATACCCCCTCTCACACACTTGTGAGGCTTTGGAATACAACCAGCAGTGTACCTTCAGCCAAAGGTTACTGATGTTGCTTTCTGGGTACTTGTAGCTGAAGGTATGCCTACTTCTTTCCAGTATAAACAGAGGAACTCAGGCTGGCACCAAGACAGAACACGGGAGCACGCAGCCAAGTTGAAGGCCTGCCTGGCTGCTGAAGGCGTTCTGCAAAATGGCACACAGGTGCTATCATCTAGCTATCAACTTCGGCAGCAAAACGAACTGAAGTGTGTTGACAGCTGCAGTAAAACACACTCAGAGTTAAACATAATTAAGCAAAATGATTAGCACTGAATAGAAGCTGGCAGGGAAGAACTCTGGTTTCTGCGACCAAAGTACAGGATCACAGCATGCTAGAGCTGGGAAGAGGTCTCACAGACCACAGAAAGAGTCCCCATTTTACGGATGAACAAACAAGGTCCAGAGAGGTGGGCAAAGGCAGAATGGACTGTGGAATAATCTAAGAAGCTATACTGCATCAAGGGAAGAGTGAGGACGCAGTGATCTAGCGGGTGGGAGTCTGCATTCCAAGTGTGGAATTCCCTGACCTCAGGGAAGTCCTTTAGTCTCCCTCGGCCTCAGCTTCCTCTTTGAAATATGGATTGCTGTGAGAACTGATTGCAGAGCCTATTCATGGTGAGTACATCATGTTACCGCACAGAGTCAGAACACGAGATTCACATCCTTGGTCCACCACTTGTGAGCTGTGACTCCCCGGGCCTCAGTTTTTCCACCTGTGAAATGGGAATAAGAATGCTGGTATGTGCCCTAACTACTTGCCAGGATAGGTGGAAGTCTTAAAAAGGAGAGCTGTGTCAATTTCTACGCAAGCCGTTGCTATTGTTTTACTGTAATGGCAAGACGTGCTCTGGGCCTCCCTACCGGTTAGAAGCAGGGCCAAGACGGAACACCCAATGAAAGAGAAAGACCAGCTGAGCGCTTTCTTTCTGGGCCGCTGTTGGATTGCAATGCTTGGACTCTGCCAGCTAGGATCAGAAAGACTGATGGGCCAGAACAGAGCTAAAGAGTAGAACAGGTCTGCAGCACGGGCAATGCAAAACGGTCTCATTTCTGGGTGGAACCCCAAGGGACAGTCGAGATGGAGGGAAGCAGGGTGGCAGCAGGAAGGAGAGGAAAAACCCTGGGGAAAGGCAGCAGCCTGCCTGAGTTTCACTCAGTTTTCGGATTCATTATAGAGAAAAAAAAATACACCAAAAAAAAAAAAAAAAAGCAAAAAGCAAAACCCCAGTTTGGTCAATCCACGAGAAATAATAGCAAGGCTGCAGAGAGGGTGGGAACGCCCGACATTTTCGCAGCTCCGGCTGGCTCACCATCCCCCCAGCTTGGTGCTCCTCCCGATCCCACATCTCCAACACTCTCATTACATTGTGCAGCAGAAAGAAGGCCCGGTGCCCTTGGATGTGAGCGAGTGCTTACTTGCCACAGGAATGTTCTGTGCTTTCATATGCTTCACTTTTTTCCCTCTGAGGCTTGGGAATGAACTGGGCAGTATTTTAGGTGTCTGCTTTGCAGAAAGATGACCAGCCTATATGTGGTTTTCCTTCTTACCAGGGCCCTTGCTGCTGCCTACAACGCTCTCTTCTGGCCTCCCTGCCTGCTCACATCCCGCTCACCTCGGAGGCCCAGGGCAGGGCTCCCACAGGGCTCTCTTCACCTCAGTCTCTGCCCTGAGCACTTGCCGAAGAGTTACCGTTTACCTGTCTCCCCACCACAGAGTAGTTCCCCAAGGGCAATGGCCTTGTCTTCCTCAGCGATTCACCTCTGAGTTCCCTACACTTGATCCAGGGCTTTGCATATGGCGCATTTGCTCAGAACATGTATGGCTTAGGGACCAGCAGCATGAGCACCACTTGGAGCCTATGAGAAACACAGAATCTCAGACTCCACACAGCCCCTTCTAATCTGAATCTTCAATTTAACAAGATGCCCAGTAACCTGTGGCCATGTTCAAGTTTAAGACACTAGACGAGGTAGGGTGGGAAGCAGTGAATCAGAGTTTGGGGAAGAATCGAGTTATACCCGCTAATAGTCCTCCCTCCTCCGGGAGGACAGACAGTTGAGGAAAGGCTGACTCTTCAACCCCCTCTCCTCAGCCCTGCAGCAGATTCCTAGTGTGAACTCTGCAAAGCTTGGGGGCCTGTTTCCTACCACCTACACCTACTGCTTTCAAAAAAACCACAATCTGGACCTGGAACAGAACCAGACCTGCCAAAATGCCTGAGGACATTTCACTGAAATGTGGCTGGCCTGATGGGAAGCTGGCATGACCAGAAATATCAGAAGTCTTCCCTCTTGAGGTTTTGAGCTTTGCGTTGCACGTTCAATGGTCCAGATTGAGATCAGATGAGTCAAGTTCAGATAACCATCCAAACCTTTGAGATGGGGACTGAAACCAAATCTGTGTTCTCAAACCATTCTAAATGTGTTGATCGCTGGTTCTGGCTTGCCATACAAACCAACCCAAGAGCATATAGTCATTTCTCTAATAGCAGTTGCATAATTTGCTCAGCAGTGGAAAATCTTAAGTGTAGCACCAAAGGTCAAAAGTTGCGAGAAACTTAACACCTTTGGGCCAAACCTCAAGCTTCTAATAACAAAGGCTCTCAATCGAACTCTCAGAGGAAAACAGAGGCCATTTGGCCCAAAGTCCAGCATAAATAGGTAAGAACTATGCTGTCTCTTAAAAATGGCTGAACTATGGGGCACCTGGGTAGCTCAGTAGGTTAAGTGTCCAACTTTTGACGTCAGCTCAGGTCATGATCTCATGGTTCATGGGATTGAGCCCCACATCAGGCTCTGTGCTGACAGCACGGAGCCTTCTTGGGATTCTCTCTCCCTCTCTCTCTCTGCCCCCTAAATAAAAAAATAAACTAAAAAAAAAAGGCTTAACTCTTTGCTAGAGCGTTAAGGATAACCACCCCAGAGTACTGCCTTCTGCCCCCAGAAGACTAAAGCCCACGTGTGGTTCATGAAACAGTAACCCATAGCCATGGCCAGTGGGGTATGGAGATACTGAAATCCAGGAAGTGGGATCAAAGCCCTCAGCCTCATCTCCTAAATTCTCTGAATTGTGACATGCTAAATATCTGTTATTATCTGAGTACAAAATTCTAAAATGTCTGCTGCATGTCAAAGCTATTAACTCAATGTATATTTACTGGGAATTCACTGTGTGCCAGGGAAGTGTTGGGTATTTAGAATTCAGTGTGGAACTTCCCGTTTTTTTAACCCTCACTGCCTTTCTCTTTTCAAACATTTAGTGACCATCCACTGGGTACTAAAAACTGTGCGGGGCCTGGAGTGGGAGATTTGCTGTCCTTGAGCCCCTGGTGCCCCAGCTGGGAGTAACAGAGGCATCAACCAATTACGTGGCGGGAAAAGTCTTTTAATAATGATGTGCAGATAGTCCTTAGGGATATCCTTAGCAATCACGCTCCAGCTTGAGCCCCTGGGAAAGACTTTGGGCTGTTCCCAAGGATGTCAACAATAAAACTAGCTCCTAAAGACACCATTGGCAGTGCTATATCCTTTTTGGAATTGAAAATGCATGAGGGAATCACACACATATCACGGTTGATAAAGAGGTCAACCATCCATAGCAGAGATGGCTTAATGTCAATCACATGTCTCAGAAAAATGTGCTTACCTCTTAATTTGTGTAAATCAACTCCCACTAGAGGAGCTGGGTCTGTCTGTAGACTCAACCACTTACACCGGTTAAGCACCTTTCTGTTTCAAAGCACCTTCATAAATGTTTGCTCATTGGGCTCTCACAGTCACCCTGGGGGTAGTTGGTGGCTTGTCACAATGTGACAGGACTAGTATGTGCAGCATGGAGATGACGACTCTTTTTACACTGTACTCGTGGTCAAGCAAAAGGCAGCCACTTCGTACTTTTAAACTGTTAGAATTTTTTTTTTAATTCCAAGGAACGAAGGGTCTCCCTAAACTGCCTTTGCCTTTATGTAACTTGACATTAAGTATCCTGGTGTGTTAGACTCCCTTCCATTTCAGTGGCCCTGCAGAAGGCCACACCACTCAGATTTCAAGAGATGAAAGGATCTAAAGAAATTCTAGGTCACTGGGCTCTCCTCAATCCGTATACTAAGCTGCCCTCGAAATAGGTCCTTAGTTTTAGGAAAGAATATAATTCATGGAGGTGGTCAACTTTTTAAAATTATTTTCACTCTAGATTTTATCTTAGCTCTAGATGATGCATATGGTAACCTCCATTAGCATGGCAGGCAACCAGCTCAGAGAGATAGGAAGTGGGCACTTGAGGAATATCTTCTATACACAAATCTTTAACTTCCTTTAGAATTTTTCTAAGCCTGTGGATTCTTCATTATTCAAATGGCAGACCTTGATTTTTTACCCCTCCTCCCAAGGTTACCTTCTGTGGGTCTTGGCATCCTTCTTCTCTGCAAAGGTCAGGACAAGAAGGAAAAGGATAAAGCACAGAGAAACTCAAAACTGTCTATATGTCAAGATCCTTAGCCGGGATGTATATATGGGCAAAAAATTTAAAAAGTGGGCAAGAGAAAGTAAAACTAATATATGGGCAAGAAAGCCAATTATCCAATAGGGAGAGAGCCTTGCTTGAGAGTACCAGACAGGACTCTCACAGACCCACAGTCCTATATATCAAGACACCGACGGAGGAAACTGTGGAGAAATGCAGAAAGTGACAGCGCAGATGCCACTGGAGTTGGCAAACTGCATCCTCTTCCACCAGACGACACATTCCCAGCAGCGAAAGGAAAGAAGCGGGAGGTGGGAGATGTGCTCTGGGTTAGGAAAATAAACAAAAAGAGGCACTTGTATGAGTTTTCATGTTATTCAGTGAAGTTAGAATAGGACAGATTCTCTTCCCAAAGCGTGCCCAGAACAGCTATTTAAAGGGGGATGGGGAGCAGGAACTGTATAAGCTTCTACTAGATTCTGAGGTCGGAGCCTTAATTAGAGTCACGATTGTATTGTACGTCTATTTGTGTAACTGTTCAATTAGAAGTGTAATAGCTGGGACAGAGATCTTAATGAGCTTTTAGTGTCGTGATGCTTTAAGACTGCCTTTTTTTGGGTTATTGTTATCATTAAGCTTTCATACGGGCTTTTTCCTCACTGAAGTCCAATTATACAGCTCTCCCTTCCGACAACTTGAAATACCAGGCTGAGTCTTTGTATATCAAATGCCGGGCATTAAAGATGGCCTGTTTTTCCCTCATCATCTACATGATTAGTATGTAAATGGTTCCGTGGATCTACCCTGTGGTCAATACAACCTCTGGGAATGTTGGAATTGGAGGGCAAAACTTTCACAGCGGGGAAAACTGAGATTCAGACAGATGAAGTGACCTACCTGGTATGGCACAAATGATTCGTGACAGAGCTGGGGCTGGCACCCCGGTAGCCTGACTCTACAGGAGAAAAACAATGAGAATGCTTGTACGTGTCATAGACTAATGTTACAACATATACAAGCAACTGGTTCACTTGAAAAAAAAAACAACTGATTCATTAAAAAAAAAAAAAAATCCTCCCCCAAGACTTCGTTTTGTTGGTTTTAACTTGATAGGTACTTTCTTTCTGCCCTTCATTACTTTGACTTGGGTACACTTAAAGAGGGTACTATATTTTCTGTTATATAAAGGGGATAGCATTCACATGCACCCTGGTTTAAGCAAACCTAATCTATGAAACCTGTATTCATGAAGCCTCATAAGTGGAAATGGCATTTCTTTCTGTTTTGTTTGTTACTTTAAAAAAGTGATTCTCTGGGGGCATCTGCGTGGCTCAATCAGTTAAGGTCTGACTTCAGCTCAGGTCATGATCTCAAAGTTAGTGACTTTGAGACCCGTGTTGGGCTCTGTGTTGACAGCTTAGAGCCTGGAGCTTGTTTTGGATTCTGTGTCTCCTTCTCTCTCTGCCCCTCCGTCCCCTGCGTCTCTCCCTGCCCCTCCCCTGCTCGTGTTCTGTCTCTCTGTCTCTCAAAAATGGGACAAAAATTTTTTTTAAAATAAAAAAAAGGATTCCCTGCTGCCTCAGTTTCCTCATATATAAAATTGGCATAATAATGGCACCTACTTTACAAGATTACTGGGGAGACTCAACAGAATACAGTTAACCTGTTTAGCATCCTACTTGACAGACAGTCGATTTCGATCAATGCTAGCTGCTTTTGCTCTACTTCTCATGATCACAAAGGGAGGGCCAGAATATCCTGTAGCCAACCAGTCAGAATCATTTCTGTATTTGCAGGAGGAGGTGGAGAGGCCTGGGTGGGATGCTGGGGTGCTGTATTTGCTAATATTGTGAGATGATTAAAAAGAAAGAGAAAATTAATGCCAGAGCTTGTAAAAATGGCTGTTGCGACAAAACAATTATTCTATTATAAATTAATAATGTGATTCATTTATGATGTGTTATTGAGTGCTTGAAAAATGAACTCCCCTCAACTATTCTCGTCAAAATCCATTTATTGTCCAAGATAAATTTAAGAGTAGTGTCACATTTTGAAAAATGTTATTTTATTGGCCATAATTTTTCATGATTCCGATGGGGACCTGGTGACAGCCCAACACAGCAAATGTCCTTCATGTTGCCATCCTTTCTGTTTCTTCAAAGCTGAATTGTCCTGGGACCACTTGCAATGTGATTTATTTGTCCCTGGGCCAGCGGAAGGTTCCATGTAGGTGAAAATGGATGTTTGGCCAGTTGAAGAGAAATGAAATGCGACCCGCAGGCTGACTTATTTAGTGGAAAGAGGTAAGTAACTAAGGAACATTATATCACTCTACATTCTGACTACATGGAGGTCTGGATGATTCATGTCCCTCAGAGATACACATGGACTTACATATGATCTATGAGAAGGAAGAAAGCAGTAACACAGTAAGGAGAATGAGCACGTATGAGCCTCTCAGTGCTATGCCTCCTGCTATACGCTTTACATATATTTACTCACGTAGTAATTACAATAGTCCAGCGAAGCTTAGGTTCAATGAGATCAGAAAATATGTTCAGAATCACAGAGCACGAAGTACCAACAGCACTTGGTTTGTGCCCAGTTTGGGCTGAATCGAAAGGACCATGGTGTTGCCCGTGTTGCAGACATTTTGCTTTATCTCGTCTCTTCCTTTGGGGAATACTGTCAGGCACCCACTCTTACAATGAAATTGATGTTGTACCGAGAAAATAAGAGTCTAGAGAAACTCAGGATTAAAATGAGTAAGAGATGTTTAAGTCCTGGCTCTCCCAGGACTGATCCAATGTTCTTTCTACCACACTCCAGTTCTCAGGAATAAGGCAGGAGGTTGCCAGCCATATCCGATGGACCAGATGCAGGGCTGGCCATCAGAGAAATGGGTTCTAGCTTAGTCTGAAAATCTAACTATCTGGAAGCTGGCCCTTCACTTCTTTGCACCTCTATTTCCTCATCTGTCAAATGAGGAAGCTGAACTAGAAGATCTCCAAGGTCCATTGTGGCTTGAACATTCCATTATCCTATTATCTTTGTGCTCTGATAAGTAGAAGCATGTAGCCCTGGGCTTATTAATATTAACTGGGACAAACAAGTGAAATTACTTTATGAAAATCGAGCTGTGGTTGCTGCTTGGAGCCAAATCTGCCTTATGAGACTCACTCTACACATTGGTGATGGGATTGCTGATGGCTCCTTGGCCGGAGCCCATGAACGCCCTGCAGTTTCACTTTCTAGTTGATGCCAAGGGTGAGTGTCCTCCACAGACACATGAAATTGAGGCACAGCACAGTTTAAGTGAAAGGAATAAATCAAATCAGTCACGTTTAGCCTGACTCATCTTTCATCCATCTCCTTCCCAATGCTTGCTCAGTGCAGCTCAGCTCAAAGGTCATCCCCTCCTAGAAATGGCCCCAGAAACCTCAGCCCACAGTGATGAGTTGGTTCTTGGAAAACTCAAAAGAGTTCCTGTTCTCTATGCTCTTATCATTCATACACTGGGACTCAGGCATGTCTATATGTTTCAGTATCTGAGATCTGTAATGAAGATCCTTTGTGCCAGGGGCAGGCAACGTTTTATGCTTTGGGGAGGATAAAGATGGAAGGCCACAGATTTCCTATTCGACCTATATTGCCCTGTTCGCCAAGTTTATTTTAATGCTCTGCTCTTGGGTTCTCACAGAAGACGCTTCAAGAACAACTGCACAAAGTATTTTAAGGCATATCCTATAGGAATTTTGCTAAGGCTACAGCTAAGTTGATCTATCTCTCAATGCCCCCAATATGAAGTCCTATGAGAGAGATTTCTTTTCACCGTTTAATTTCAGGAAAATAGCTACCCTATTTTGACCATCATTTTGTTAGTAAGACTTGTAAACTGACAGTGTCTCCCCTTTTGTTCTGGCTTCTGGGAAGCCCAGGTCAAATATGAAACAAATCGATACAGTGTTGCTTATTCCATTTGATCTGTGTAATGTATTTTTCATTTGGTCATGGTAGTTTTCAGTTTTATTTATACTTTCTCTGATCCTGGTTCTTTAGTCCTATTTATATCCTCCCATTGTGTATCAGAAGTTTCCTTTTAAGTTGCCACAATATTTTTTTTTAAGTTTATTTATTTATTTTTGAGAGACACAGAGGTGGAAAGCGAGAGAGAATCCAAAGCAGGTCCTGTGCTGTCAGCACAGAGCCTGACATGGGGCTCCTTCTCACAAACTGGGATCATGACCTGAGCTGAAATCAAGAGTCCAATGCCCAATCGACCAAGCCACCCAGGCACCCATGCCCCAAATATTTTTTAAAAGGTGAAATACAAGTAAACACATAAATAAAATCCATTATTTCTTTGAATTTGCAAGGCCTAGCATCGTGCCTGAAATTTGGCCAGTACTCAAAAAATGCCCACTGCTTCCTTCACAGGGAAACATGTTTCACCTAAGAGGCAGTTCCTGAGAGTCAGAGCTGTGTCAAGATCAGCTGTGTGGTTCCAGTCACTAGGGGTTCTGTGAATACACTGGAGAAGCACCTCAGCCAACTCCATCTCCGTTTCCTTAGCTATAAAATAAGAGTAGTAACATCTCCCTTTGGGGTGAATAGTATAGGAGCTGGTGCGCATCAAGCACTGAAGCTCTTAGCACAGACCCCTTTTGGGGGAAAAGAAAAGTAGCCTTTATTACTGAAAGGATTCATGCATTGAAAGCGATCTTGTTAGTTTAAGATTAACTTCCAAACCTGACTGTCCTGTTGAGTTAGCCAGCTCTGTTATCAGAAGAATCACAGACTAAGGGTCAACAATCAATCCTGCTTGCACTGCTATTGTGAGGGGTTTTTAAAAAGCTGATGAGGGGCTGAATGAGGTAATTATTAAGGCTTCCTTTCAACCTCAAAGTGCATGATACTTGGGTTTCAAATCCATTCAGTCAGAGGTAGCACAAGGGTGTTGTGTGTGTGGGGGGGGGGGGGGGGAAGAAACCCTAATGTTATTTTATTAGAAGTTTTTAGGGGTGCCTGGGTGGCTCAGTTGGTTAAAGAGCCAACTTTGGCTCAGGTCATGATCTCACCGTTCATGAGTTCAAGCCCCATGTTAGACTCTGTGCTGACAGCTCAGAGCCTGGAGCCTGCTTTGGATTCTATGTCTGTCTGTCTGTATCTCTCTCTCTCTCTCTCTCTCTCTCAAAAATAAACCAACATTAAAAAAAAGTTTTGGGGGCACTTGGGTGGCTCAGTCAGTTCACTGACTGACTCCTGATCTAGGCTCAGGTCATAATCTCATGGTTTGTGACATCAAGTCCATATGGGCTCTGTGCTGACAGTATGGAACCTGCTTAACATTCTCTCTCTCTCTGCTTCTCTCAAAAGAAATGAAGTTAAGAAAAAAAAAGAAGTTCTCTCTTCTTTCATGTGTATATTTTACTAGAGATCTTAACAAGTGACTATTAAAGCATTTTCCAGGGCAAAACAACCAGGAAGAGACTTGAGAAAATGTCTGAGTGCTTCACGCCTTGCTATTTACCAGTAAGTAAAGAGCTGCTACCTCTATGGCTTGCCAAAAACAGGTTGGCAACGTGATTATTTCCACTGAGGCACAGACAGCACACTTCAAACTATGAAGCTGTCTAGAACGCATGCCAAATGTGATGGACATTCAAGTTTCATTACTGTCAACCTCACACCGAATTGCTCCATTATGCACCTCCATTATTTTACAATCTTTTGACGGTGGCGTCCTTCGGAAAATGTACCTCATCTAGGAAAAAAACACATCAGCTCTCTACATTTTGGCTGGAATGACCCTAAAATTGCAGGTCCCCAATGCAACTATGGTAACTGTCTTCTACTGACCTTTGTCTGAGGAGTTGACAGGCACCTGAAAGGGATAGAATTAAGAGGCGGGAAATGCTCTAGAGATCTAGAAGCCATCAGGTGATTTCACTATTTCAAAAATGGATTGTTCTTTTCCATGAAAATCCCAGAAGGGGTATCTATTATAGAGGTTGGGGTGGTAGGTTGCACCCAGGTAGTCGACAGTGTAGACAGTCTAAATGCACCTGCAGCTGGAGACAAAATGGCAGTCTCTGTAATAAAGGACAGGTTTCAGTTTAATATTCCCAGGTCAGTAAATACTTTGGCTGGACACAGGACTGGCCATCTCTTGTTGGTAGAGAGTCTTGAACTCTGAGTGGGTAGGACTCGTGGCAAGCAGTGGCAAACCATGCCCATTATGTGGGCTGTCTACAAGCATCTACATATACCACTTGGTATAAACATTTAAGAGCTTCAAGCTGGCTCAGCAGGTCCCAGGTTAGGGCTTTCATAAAGCTCTTTTTCTGGGAGATTCCCCAGTCTCTTGAGGGAAATGGGAAGAAACATTAGAGGGCAGGGGTGCCTGGGTGGCCCTGGTGGTTAAGCATCGGACTCCTGACTTCAGCTTAGGTCATGATCTCATGGTTCATGGGTTCAAGCTCCGCACCAGGCCCTGGGCTGACAGCGCTAAGGCTGCTGGGGATTCTCTCTCTCTCTCTCTCTCTCTCTCTCTCTCTCTCTCTCTGCCCATCCCTTGCTATCTCTCTCTCTATCTCTCAAAAATAAACTTAAAAAAAAAAAAAGACAGAGAGAGACATTAGAGGGCAAGCTAGCAACTATAGCTCTTTCTCTTCCCTGGAAAATCATAAAACAGACAACTGAATTCAAGTGGTGCTGGTCCCAAGAAGAATGCTGGCCTGACAGCCATGGTGTCCTCCTCTGGTCCCCTCTGGCTTTTGTGTGTGCTGCCTTCCTTCCTCGCTCCACACTCCCCATGCTACACCTTAGAGGGAGGAGGCAATTCAGCTAGGATACAGTGTAAGACTCTGAATTTGCAGCACGGTCAAGAGAAGGTGGGGTTGTCTATTTTCTTCATTTCCTGCTTATCTTCCCTTACTTGGGGCCAAAAGCTCATCATGGTTGATCAGGCCAAAGAAAAGAGCCACATGAAGTGGTTCTTGCAATAGTGACATTAGAATTCATCAGATATTTGGCCAGGACTTGTTATTATTCATAATTTCACTGATAAGGTGATGAACAAGGCTAGGGTTATTGCCATCAGCTGAGTAACCAGGTGGTATATATCGAGATATTTATTTACTTACATATTATTTAATGTTTACTTATTTATTATTTTGAGAGAGACAGCCCAAGTGGGAAAAGAGCAGAGAGAGAGGGAGACACAGAATCTGAAGGAGGCTCCAGGCCCTGAGCTGCCAGCACAGAGCCCAACGTGGGTCTCAAACTCACAAACTGTGAGACCATGACCTGAGCTGAAGTCGGATGCTTAAATGACTGAGCCACCTAGGCGCCCCTACTGAGATATTTATTGAATTACTATTATGTGCCAAGTCACATGCTAAGCACTGCGAGGATATTTAAAGGTGAATTAAATGCAAATCCTGTGCTCAAATTAACTGAGGAAAGATTAAGTGAGGAGAGATAAGGTACCTACTTATATAGCAAGAGGGTGAGAAGCGCATCTAAGAGTTATAGACAGAATTTTGGGTGATTTTAGTAAGAGCACTGATGTCTTCATACAATTATCTCCCAGAATTCATGAAAAAGGCCATTTATATGCTGGTCCTTGTTGGATAAAAAGAACCTGGCCTTGAAACAGGGGTGGTGGTGCCGTGACAAGTGGCAGCAATGATAAGGGAGAGAGGTAGTTAGCCAGCAGGTGTCTGTGTCCTAAAGGCTACGGAGGTACTTTGCTACTGCATCACACAGTCAGCTTATGACTCTGTGTGTGTGTGTGCGCCTGCATGCGAGTGTGTGTGTGTGTGTGTGTGTGTGTGTGTGTGTGTGTGTGTAAGTGATGCTACTTTTGCACAGAAATCTGCTTAATGTCAGGAAAGCCTAAGACCTGGCCAATGGCCTGAGCTTCCCACCTCTCCCATAGCCACTCTGGTTCTCGATGGTTACACTTTTATGCTGGCTCAATTCCTTACCATCAGGAGTCACAGATGGGTTACTTACAGAGTTGGGTCACCATCCCTGTGACATTAGAATATGCCTGCCTCTGGCTCTCATGGGAGAGAAGTCCCAATCACAGCGTTCTTTTCCAAGATAGTCAACACCATCTTCTACAGGAAATGATTTTTTAAACAACATTTTAGAGCTTTCATTTGCCTCACCAGTCCTATCATGAAGACATACCAGAGCTTACTGGTTTGCCAGAAAATTCAAGCTGGAAAGGTTCAGCCAGATTCTCTTTCCTCCAAAGTGAGAACTTTTGGAAACGGCACATTAGAACAGGCATGGGGAATGGGGATTATAATGCACTCCTGTGCACGATAGCTCAGGTCTAAGAAAAAAGATGGGCTAAGATCCAGGCAACAAAAGTTTTGTCCACTTGCCCAAATTACACTCCTGCCATAGATCAAAGTTGTGTGTGTGTGTGTGTGTGTGTGTGTGTGTGTGTGTGTTTTCCCAAAACCACACCAAAGCACACATTTGGAGGCCAAACTCTTCAAGGGCACTTAAGAAGTATTTGGTAACTTTCCTGTTAAATTTGGAGTTCAGTTTGCAAGCCCAAGGTGTACTAAATAATGACCTCATTGAACCACTGCCCTAGCAAACAAAGCATTGCTTATGGGACCAGAGGACTATATCCATAGGAGGTCTGAAGTATTTTATGAGCACCATTTATTTCAAGAAGTCAGGGACAGCCAGATTACCCATAATGCCACTCATCAAATAAATACCGCCAAGTCAGATTTTGACTCATCCATTTTTCTCCTACCTTGTTAAAACCATTCAGCCTAGGAAAGCTGATGAGGGGAATGTTATCCCTACATCCTAAAGGCTGGCTGTTTTTTCCACTAAAAAAGGAAAACCTTCCTCTTTTACAGAAATGGCTTTCCTTTCCAACTTCACCAGGTTCAGGGGCTCTTATGTAGTCAGTTTCTATAAACCACAATCATGTGTAATTAAGAACTTGAAGGATGCAATGCAGCATCCTAGGTTGTAGATCCTGAAATGGAAAAAGGGCGTTAGTGTGAAAACTGATGAAATCAAGTCTTAACTTTACTTGATACCTACGTGCCAATGTTAACTTCTCAAGCTTGACAAGTGAATCACAGTTATGTAAGAGATTAACATTAGGGGAACTGGGTATCAGCTTTGCAGCTCTTCGTAAATCTAAAATTATTCCAGGGGCGCCTGGGTGGCTCAGTCGGTTAAGCATCTGACTCTTGATTTGGGCTCAGGTCATGATCTCATGGTTTGTGAGTCTGAGCCCCAAAGCGGGCTCTGCGCTGACAGCCAGGAACCTGCTTGGGATTCTCTTTCTCCTCTCTCTCTCTCAAAATAAATAAATAAATAAAAATATTTAAAAGTTTTTCCAAAATAAACAGTTTATTAAAAAAACTTTATGGATGAACGTATGTTTTGGACAGCAACTCACCGGCAGTGCTCTAAGGAAATCACCATATCAGGAAGCGAATATAACATAGCAGAGAGGTCTAGGAGGAGCTCAATATCTGAGGCCCAGACACCTCAATATCTCGTGAATGAAGATGTGGTTCATTCATACAGAGAGGGACTCCTGCTGCCCCCAATGCCAGTATCACCACAGGCTGAACTGTCATTCCAGTTAGTTCCCTCCTACTGCAGGATGTATGGTCATTTTTCTGTGGCTCCCCAGCACCCAGACTATCAAATTCAACTCCTTAGCATGGCACACAGGTCCTCAACCCTTGCTCATCCCCTGTATTCTTCTATCTCACAAGCACACGTATTGTTCAATGCTATCTGCCTTTCACCTGCTTTTTTGACCTCTCTGAATATCCTTTTGTATCTTTCTTACCAAGGTACCAGGATAATCCCTACTCATTTTTTGTTTTCTATTTTTTCCCAATCCTTTATTTATGCTCCTTCACCTTTCTCCATCCTTCCTTCTTCTTGGTTTTCAGGTTTCAAGGGTAAAATCCTTCAAGATTCTTCCCTAATCTTTCCCCTCCCCCAACCTCAGCTGGGTCCTCTCCCCAGTCCATGATCAAATTGTTTATCCCACATCCTAAATGTCTACCGAACATCCTCTGCACCAGATGGTGGTCTTTTATGGGTAAAGGCTGTGTGTGTGTGTGTGTGTGTGTGTGTGTGTGTGTGTGTGTGTGTGTCTGTGTGCGCACGCGTTTTCCAACATCCTAATCTTTTAGCCAAGTATTCAGCACAAAGTAGGTTACAGTAATAAATGAATCAATGAATAAAATGGTCAAACCACTTAGATCTATTCCAGAAGTGCACATGTACTTCTAAGGCCAGGAGAACTTGCTATTAAACATTAAATATTATTTCTACAGGAATAATTTCCAAATACGCTCACACGATTAGCAGTGAGCTCACACATTTCAGTAGTACTAACAATATGTACAGAGCATTCTGCAGAATGACATAATGAGAATGACAACATTTTATGACTAAGTACCAGATAATGAAAGAAAATTAATTAATGCACTGCTAAGATAAATGACTATAAGAACTTGGGGAAAAAAAAAACCCTGCCATAGCTATTATGTTTCCAAGTTGGTTCTAGAATATAAAGTAGCTTCTACTGAGCAACTCTCACATCCAATTAGCTGTATTAGCTCTATTAAATTGGGATACAACTAGAGATACCCAGATGCTGTTTTAAACATCCCCAAATAATACATTCTGGAGCAAAAAGCAAATTCTGTAGGTAACTTCCAGGCGTAAAATAGTAGGGAATTGATCTTTGCATAGTAATTCATGAAAGAAGAGGCAAAGACAGAATCCAAAGCAGTCTGTCTATCCTTTTAGGTGTATTTGTCCATTAGTTTAATGAAGAATCCACCTAAAACAAATAAAGTAGTTTTCAATGTCAACATTAATTTCACCAAGCCAAGGCATCAGGTCCTAAAGGTAGTGAAGGGGTTGGGGGGAGAAAAACCTAAACCAACTTTATTTTGCAGCTAGGATCCCACCCCACCTTTGGTAAATGCTCAAGAAAATTGCTAAAAATCTCATTTTATGAGTTCACTGCTCATAAAATTTGTGTATTTGAACATTACATTTCATAGGTTTTGGAGGAAGAGCTTATTCTAAAATTCTGCTTCTTTCCAGAATGAAGCCACATTTACCAGGGCATAGCTGATGAAGTTACAAATTTCTTTTTATGTCATTCATTTTTTCAGAACCATGCATCAAGCACCTATTATGTACTGAGCATTGTTCTATGTGCTGGAAACACAGGAGTAAACAGAATAAAGTTCCCAGCACTGCAGCCTTACATTCTAGCTTAGGTGTTGGCAAATCTCTTTCGTAAAAGGGTCAGGAAAGTACTTTTTTTTGCTTTGCACCCAGACTGTCTTTTGCAGTACTCAACCTTGCCATTTTGGTAAAAGTGCAGCCATAGACAATATGTAAAGAAATGAATGTGGCTTTATTCCAAAAAAACTTTATTGACATAAATGGGCAGGGGCCCATACTTGGCTTTGCAAAAATAGTTTGCCAACTTCTGTTCCAGTTCATGAAATTTCTTATCAATCACTGGAATCAAATAGTAGTGCTACAGAACTTATGGAACGACTTAAAGAATTATAGAAATTGAGTGCTGAAAAAGGACATTCACTTATTTTAGCCTTACTTTCCCCTCATGTGGCAATATCGAGGTTCAGAGTGTGGCCTTTACAGTCAGTCTGCCCGTGTTCAAATCCTGCCTTTTCTACTTACCAAAGGTGATCTGGGGCAAGCTACTTAATCTCTCTAGGTTTCATTTTTATCATTGATAAAAGGAAGGTAATAATAATATCTACATCTCAGGAGGCTCTTGAGATAACCCAGATAACTATCAGGGCACAAGGCTCACAGGAAACCCACGAAAAAATTCTAGTTATGTATGACACAACAACAACAACAACAACAACAACAACAACAACAACAACAGTGAGGTTCAGGGAGGAGACATGACTGGCATGTAAGTACCCTGAGGGGAACCCAGGTACTGTGCCTTCCAAGGCAAGGTCCTGTCTGAACCACATGATCCATGAGTAATAAAAGCTGGGCATATCTACAAATGGTAGCAAAACGTAGTCCAGTTCTCCAAGAAAGCTTAAGGCTGTCCTCTGATGTATGGAGAGGGATTTGGGGGAAAAAAGGACTACCCCAAGCCCTTGGTTAGAAATGTATGTGCTGTTGTCCCATCAATATGTTCAACAGCGAGGCTTCCAGTGGTACCCTAGAGAAGAATATGGCCATTCAGAGAATAAATTTCTGCAGTAGAGGCCTAAGGCAGATGAACGAACCCAATTCCTCCATGCACAAAGGAAGTCAGGGCTTCCATACATTTACTGTAAACTGGAATGCCTCTATGAGGTTAAATGTTTTGGCTTCTTCTACCTGGCAGTGTGCTCCAGGAGACCACCCAATGAGCCTTGTGAAATATTATTTTTCATAGTAATTATTTTCAACCTTTTGCTTGTTTCACTTAAGGATCAGGTTCTCCAAAAACTCTTTTGAAGACCACAGTTGCTCAGGATATTTAATGAAAGTTATCCTTAGGGAAAGAGAAAAGCCAGAGCCGTGAGAGCCAAGAGTTTTGTGCCTTCATCCACCACACCCTTCTGGAGGCCCACATAGTTCTACTATTTCAAGCAAATCAATCCACAACAGCATAAAGGTTCTCTTCGGGAACTTTAAGCTAATTAGTTGTTGAGTGTAACAGAGTGACGAAAATTAATTTTCTGAGGTTGGTCCTCCCCCCATAATTGTTTTTTTCTGAGGTTGGTGTTTTCTGGGATCTATCATTTGTGGGTTCTGACAGGAAGTAGGAGGGCTAAAAGACCACCATACGGTTAGGGTCAGTAGAATTATCCTTTTGACAAATGGTTTAGCTGACTAGAGACATCTGGGTCACATGGGCCTTGAACTGGATTTTAAGGTCTTTCTTCCCAAGCCAAAGACAATAGTCGCTTTGGAAGTCCTGTACATCACTGCACTGGTGCCCATACATATTATCTCCTCACCCCCTCTTTTGGCGGGGGGAGGCTATAGACTTATCACATATAAGAGACTTCACTTAATGGTGAAAAGATATTTGGACACCCCTCTGGGAACTACCTCCATGGTCAGTTAAACATCCACCCCAGAGACTCTTCTTCCCAACCTCCTTTCAGAACGATGTGGCAGATACACATTGCAGGAGCTCGCAGAGGAGAGGGGGCATTCTGGGTGAAGGGGACAGAAGGGCAGGGCACAGAGCTGTGCATGAGAGGCACATGGTCGGGACCCCTCAGAACAGTTCTGCAGGGCAGGTATGCAGGGAGAAAGTCAGTCTTCTGGTGAGGCTGAGTAGTTCTCCCTGACCGATCACTGAGAATTGAGAACAGTACATTATGTAGGATCAACTGGGAGGATGAAAGTTGAAGACAGTCATAGAGGAAGGTGGGAGGTACCTAGAGTAGGAGGTAAGTCCACAGAAGAGTCTGTGTCACCCAGACCCCTGTGCTGGAACACTTTGCCAAAGGTGGTGGAGACTGGGTATTAAGCTGGCTGACCCTGTCACCAACCAGAGTATTGCAAGACATTCTTGCTTTCTTTCCTATTTTTATTTTTATTTTTTTTTCTGTTGCAGTTTTATTTACTTTATCTTACTTTATTTTAATTTTATCTATCATCTATTTGTTTATTTAACTCCAAGTTAGTTAACATATAGTATAATAATAATTTTAGGAGTAGAATTTGGTGATTCATCACTTACGTATAACACCCAGGGCTCATCCCAACAAACACCCTCCTTAATGCCCATCACCCATTTAGCCCATCCCCCACCCACCTCCCTCTAGCAGCCCTCAGTTTGTTCTCTGTATTTAAGAGTCTCTTATGGTTTGCCTCCCTCTCTGTTTTTATCTTATTTTTCCTGCCCTTCCCCTATGTTCATCTGTTTTGTTTCTTAAATTCCACATATGAGTGAAATTATATGATATTTTTCTTTCTCTGACTGACTTATTTCCCTCACCCACTTTTGAAACCTTTGTTATCAGATCAAGGCATTGTGGGAGAGTCACACGACTTCAACCAACCTATGTATTACACTTATTGAGATGTTTGATTTTCTTTTCTGAAATTGTTTGGAGGGTTTGCATATTAGCACTTCAAGGAAGTTTTCAAAAAGCAATTCTATCTAGCATTCATGATTCAAATATTAACCTGTTCAATATACATGTATGGGACATCTTCTACATGTATACATGTATATTCTACAATATATATGTATGGGACATCTTCTACATCTAGGACTTATGCCATGAAAACACAGTTCTTTCCTCAAGGATGAGTGAGGCTGGCAGACACTCAGTTACAATTCAACATGCCAAGATGCTATTACAGAGGTCTATACAACTCTGGGGATTATGGCTAAGACCTTTCAGAAGTAACGTCATCTGAATCCAAGGGTGAGAAGCAGTTTAGAAGCAAGGCAACTAAATGGGAAGGATGAACATGTACAGAGATGCTAAAATTTCTTGGGACCTAATGTAGTCTCATTAAAATTGAAAGCTTGTATGTCCTTCACCTGCTTCAGTGTGGTTCTCTCTTATCCCTCTTATTAAATATCCCAGTCTCCCCAAGGCCTACCATACTGCCTAATATTTTGTAAGAATACTAGAATGATGGTGAATGAATGAATCAGTGTTCTTGTGCCTTTTTTTGGCAAGCATTTCTCCCTAGGAGATAGCAAGTTCTCTGGGAATAAGGACTGCGATTATTTTATGTGATTCTAAGATATCTTAGGATCTAGTTGATTTAATTGGTGATTAAAAACAATCAAGATTTAGACAAGGATTACAAGCCAATTTAATGGACAAGGAAGAGCCTTTGAACCAAGGGTTCAGTCACAACTGTGAGTCTACATGCAAAAGATTTAAACTGGACCCTTACCTCACATGGCACACAAGAATTAAAATGAATCAGACCTAAACGTAAAAGCTAAAAACTGTAAAACCCTTAGAAGAAAACAAAGGATGACTTTTTGTGACTTTGGAAAAGGCGCTGGTTTCTTAGATTTGACACCAAAAGCATAAGTGACCAACAAAAAATACAAATTAGACTCCTACAAAATTAAAAACATCTGTGCTTTAAAGGACACAATCAAGAAAGTGAAAAGACAACCCAGAGAACAGGAGAATATCCTGACAAGTCACATATCAGATAAGGGATTTATTTCCAGTCTATATGAAAAAACTCTTACAGCTCTTTAATAATAAGACAAACAACCCAGTTAAAACATGGGTAAAGGATTTAAAGAGACTTTTCTCCAAAGAAGATGTAGAAAAGGCCAATATGCGCATGAAAAGATACTCAACATCATTACTGATTATGTAAATAAAAACCACAATAAGTTCCCATCTCACATCCATAAGGAATGACTAAAATAAAAATAACAGATAGTAACAAGTGCCAGAGAGGATGTGAAGAAGGTGAAACCCTCATACGTTGCTGGCAAGAGTGTAACATGTTACAGCCACCTTGGAAAACAATAGGGCAGTTTATGAAAATGTTAAACATAAATTACCATATAACTCAGTAATTCCACTTGCAGGTATATACCCAAGAAAAATGAAAACACATGAATGGACTTCTTGGTGACTTTAGCCCCCGGGATTTTTTTTGTGTGTTTTTAAGAGTTTTTTTTAATGTTTATTTATCTTTGAGAGAGAGAGCACACACATGCTCTAAAGCGAGTCGGGAAGGGGAAGAGAAAGAGGGAGACATAGAATCTGAAGGAGGCTCCGAGCTGTCAGCACCGAGCCTGACATGGGACTCGAACTCACAAACTGTGAGATCATGACCTGAACCGAAGTCAGACACTTAACCGACTGAGCCACCCAAGAGCCCTGGGGACTTTGTTTCGAAGCAGCCTCCTCTGTCTTCCATCTCGTTCACCTTGGCCCAGAGTAGAATTCAGTATACATTTTTTCACTATCCAAATGCTACTGTCTTTTCTCAATTTGAGAAATAACCAAGCATTTTTAATTGAAAACACCAATGTTCAGCCTAAAATGAATGAATCCACTCCAAAGTCTAAAAACTTAACAATTAGAGATCATACTCACTTGTGCTCATTCCTTGAAAGCTCAAGTAAACCCAACAACTAAAATCCAGCAGTCAAAGCAACTAAAAGGGAGATTTCACTTTTATGCTACGGAATTACATCTGAATGTACCCACCATTTCTTTTCTTTGCAGATAATGGTAAAATTGCCTAAATCATACCAGCAGTGCTCTAATGAGACCTGATTTGGGTTCATTTCTATTCAAGGCAAACTAAACATGTAAAATGGCCTACTTCTAATGGCTCACCATAGTACACAAACCTTAAAAATGGATACTACTGAAGTAAATTTGGGCTGCTGAAGAATCGAGCACGGAGCCTAAATGAATAAGATTTTCCAATGTTAAGGAGGACGGAGTGACCTTCTCCTCACCGGCACTCACCCTCTTGGGATACAACCAGAGCTGCGGATTCGGCGTTGCTTTGTTGGTGGCTGGTGTAACTGAGAAGGGAGGGAAATTGGAGCTGAAGAAACTGAAGATGTGATGAAACTACCTTGCTCCTTTGTGGGTTCACCTGCTTGTCCTACAGTGGTTGAGTATAAGTCATTCTCTGAGGCCAGTCCTGGTCCCTGGAAGGCTGTGCTTAGAAGAAAGCTCTGTTCCTCTGCAAGTACTCTGTTAAGCTACATGACTAGATCCCAGCTTCCTGTCACTGCTCAGACCTCTGTCTGAAACTCTGGACCCCACAGAAGCAGCAGCTATCAGAAGCAATGTTACTATGGTGACCTACTGTGCCTATTTTTCCAGATGAAGTAACTTGTGTCCAGAGGTAAGGTCCCCAAGGAACTGCAGCAGACTTGTTAAAAGAAAATTCTCATTATGCAGTCCTCCCTGTAGGTATCTAGAAATGGTGCTTTGTCTTATAATCTTTAGTCTTTGTTTCCTTAATTTGAGCTCTTTGGATTCCAGAACTCCAGACCTCTACTGTGTATCTCCCTGCTCTTTCAGTCCCAACCCGGCCAATCACCAGTCAGCTTGAACAGGTCTCAGGCCAGTACTCAAACACCTCTAACGACCCTCTAGTTCTTGAAGTCAAGATTTTTGAGGTCCAGTGGCCCTTGGACCTCTTGGCTATGTAGTGCCTCTACTGCCCATGTGCCTGTGTGACAAGATTAGGCTGTTTCCATGTGTTAGAAGCACATGCTTCATCTACACTAAGCAGCAGCAAAGAATAAATCACCTGTGCTGTGGAGTGTACCACCATCAAGAACAAGGGTGATCCCGAGGGTCTCGGGGTCCACAGTGCTGAGTTTAAATCCTGACTTTGCTACTTGTTAGCCAGGTAGCGTCAGGGAAGTTTTGTTTGTTTGTTTTCTTTTTAGCTTTTTCTGAGCCTTGGTTTGTTGCTTTGTTCATTGGTAACATGAGAATAGTTACAGTACCTACTTCATGGTACTACTGATTAATTAAAAGTATGTGAAATGATGTATATGAAGCACTTAGAACAAAGGTTGGTGCACAGCAAATACTCAGAAATATTAGCTGTTGGTGTTATTTGGAGAAGCAAAAGCAAACAACTCTCAAAAGTCAATAAGACAACATGCCAAGCAACTAATTAGATGCAACCTCATCATCTTATAAAATGCACTATTTATATAATTTGAAGCATTTTCCCACAAAGAACATTCAGTTTCTACGATCAATTATTTAGATTACAGACTCCAAAGTGTGAGGGCTCACTTTAAGACAATATGAAGTAACATCAGTGGACAATAGACAAAAGAGATCAGTAAAATCTCTCTCTGACAGCCTGATAGAATTGGGGTTTAGGGTCAGGCTCTGGAAATTCCTCATAGACTAAGAGGAAATGTTTTGAAATGTTATTTGGCAGAAACAAATGATTTCCTTTTTCACCACTTGTAAAATAGGACGCAAACCTAACCCTTCCACCCCAATGTGTCATTTTAGAATACTACTTCCTTTAAAAACAAATATACATCATCAGGATTGTGGCATTGTCCTCTGAGTCACTATAAGAAGGAGATTTATGAAATTTGTGACTGCATTCCCTGTTGGCGCGTTTGAAGAAAGAAATCTACGCCATCATCCATGGGTCCCCTAAGAGGGCCTGCACGCAGGATTTCTTTTAGATAAGAGTATAAGAAGCAGATTTGCCTCCCTCCAAGACTGAAATGCTTTCTTTTGACCAATTACACCTCATGTCACTCTTCAGTGTCCAGGAATATTTAAGGCTTAAATACTGGCAACCCGGGAGGGCCCACAGACCTATATATTTCCATTCTCCCACACCCCCCACCTCCCTGGAACTGGTCCTAATCCAAACAACAATCTCCCTGAGGCTAGAGATGTTGCCATTTCTGTAGGTTAAAACCCATTGAATTGCAACAACTTCATTTCATTCAACCTAACTTTACCATTTATTTTTATTTTTATTTTTATTTTAGTTTATGGATGTGTTGTAAGCCAGCTCTAGGCGTCTGTAAAAGGAGAGAAGGTATAAATAAAATAAAATAAATAATGGTCTGATTTCTACAGACATTAAAATGATGAAACAAAAGATTAAATTTCATATATTTTTGCTTTGAGAAAACCAAAAATACAAAATAATTCTGCCAATGGGGTTAACTTCCCCCCCCCCCCTTAATTACAGGATTCCCTTCCATAAATGAAAACAGAGGCAGATAAAAATATACACATTTTGCCATTCACCCGCTCAATCAACACCTCAGCCACCACCTTCTAACCCCCATTTTAACCTTGAGGCCTCTTCCTTGGCTCCCCCAAAAGGGATCCTCAAAGCACCTCTTGAAAAGCAATGATGTAAAAGAATAAACATTAATTAGGAGAGAGGTGGGAACAATGGCCAGCACTCCACTTTCCTACAATGAGTCTTACTGACTCTTAACTTCACCATGACCTTCAGAACTTTGGTCTGTTTATTACTGTCAGTCTGGCCTCTGCTTTTTTAGCTGTCCTTGCTTGTCTTCCTCCCTGAGACCCTGAGCTCCAGGGCCCTCCCACAATGCACCCTTCCTGGGTACACCCACCATGGCTGCCATCTCGGAGAAAGATCTTTCCAGGACAGGGGCCCAGGCAAACACACTGAGCAGCCCCATCACTGGCCCATCACTGCTCCAGAATGGTGCAGTCAACACATCCCACCCTCCAGAAGTCCCCCATCTCAGCCACTGAATGAAATAATCATTTGAATATTGAGGAGAATTCAGCACCATTACTAAAAAAACTGGGACCCCACTTCCACGATAGGCTGGCCGTTAAAGCTGAGGCTCAAAGACACTGCAAAACACAAAATGGCCACTTTGCCACAGTCGTCCCATGTTTTAATAAACCCCTAGGCTTCCTTTCACCACTAAAATAAGAAAGGGAGCAAGTGAAAGAGAAAGTGTTAGAAAACAGGGTGACTCCTTGGCTGAACAATAATTGCATTAAAAAGTGTCCTTGAGGCAGAGGGACCACTTGAGAAGGAAATAACACCTCAAACCAGGGGGCCATTCACCAAAGGGAGGCAACATTTGAAGCTCTTTGCAAAATGTTTGCCTGCTTCTGTCTTCCCGTGTTCACCACAGGACTGGTGAAAAAGAAAGATGATAAATATGTTTATAAAAAAAGAACCCATTCAATAATTCATCACCTTGCTGGCGCACAATATAACTACCACAAAAGAAATCTGTTTTCCTACCCACTGACCATGAATGGGCACCTGAGACTTAAGTATGGCTCAGAGCATTGTCCTCATGTGCACGTGTTCCAGAACCATCCCCGGCACGCTATCCAGGCCAGTACTCAGGTGGTGCTTCCTCCTCAATTAGCCCTGCTGTTCCTGCACCTACCACCTCTTCTGCCCCCCCAACACAAAGCATGCTGGGTATCACCCAAAGTTTTGCTTTGCAGCAGCCAGTACAATTGACTAGACACAGAATTGTCGCTTGTTTTGCCCTAAGGTGGTGCTTTTCAACTGGGGGCAATTTGGCCCCCAGGGTACATTTGGCAATGTCTGGTGACAGTTTTGATTGATACATCTGGGGGTGACAGTGGCCATTGGCAGCTAGTGGGTAAAGGCCAGAGATGCTGCTAAATATCCTACCATGCATACGACAACTCCCACAACAAAGCACTGTCCTGCCTTCAATGTTGATAGTGCTTACGTTGAGAAACTCTGGCCTAAAAGAAACACCATAATAAAAATCTGGTGGGCCAACCTCTCATTTCACAGATGAAGATACTGAAGCCTAGGGAGGGATAGTTAGACTTGGAGAATTCAGCCAGGTAGTAACAGAGCCAAGCATGGCATCCAGGTTAGCTGGTTGTATGAGTCTTCCCTAGAGCACGTTTTTTTCTGAACGGAATTGCTCTTAAAATGGCACTTAACCTCAGAAGAAAGGATACATACCTAAATGTAATCTGTGATTATCTGTAAATAGGAGTGTGCTCATTTTTCTCCTTTGTTCTGAGATGTCCAGCCTGGATTTATTTGGTTTGTTATTTTGGTTCTGCTTTTACAGTAAGCATTTAGTGCTTTTATAAGCAAAAAACATAACACACTGTTTTCACTTTGAAAGACTGTATGAACTAAAGTGAAAGTCAGCTTGACTAGTTAGTATTCATTGCTGGCAAGAGCATGGCAAGACCGGCATCAGAGGTGGTAGGGTGGGGTTGGGTAAGTGGTACAAATGGGGCTGTTTCTCGAAAACGAACCGGAAATATATATTCAGAGTCTTAAACATATTCAGTTTTTGATCATCCTATAGGAAATTTGTCCCAAAGAATTTCAAAGATTCACTTACCAGAGTATGAAGTGAAGCTTTATTTATAATAAAAAAAACCACTGAAAATAATACAAATATCTAATAGTATGTGATTAGTGTAATAAATTCTAGCTTGGCTTGATAAAACAAATTATGGAAAAAGACAGTGTTAATCAAACCCCACATATATACAAACGATGGAATGCTATACAGCTGCTCAAAGTCATGTTTTTAGTGTTCTAGCATTAGGGTCCCCATTAAACTAAAGTCTATGAGTCCAAGGATCTTGCCCTTTTTGGTTCCTTCTGCACTTCTGTATTCCTGGTATGTATCTAAAAATTAATGTTGAATGGATGAAATGAATGGATGGACATGACTGCCAATTAGTGACATTATCATAATCTGTATCCTTTTATTTTTCTCTGTTTTTCAAAGATTCTCTAATGAGTTTGTATTACTTTTATAAACAGAAAAGAATATGTAGATTATTTTGCTGTTGCAAAAAAATAAATAAAAAAAAAACATAGTAGAACCTAAGTAAGGAAGGGGAAAAATGCAGTAGGCAAGGGCATATGAAAGGACATTCAGTGCTTGGGAAGCCCGTTCCATGACGCAACTGAGGGATGCAATGATACAGCTACCATGGATTCAAAATATGGGGATTATAATAACCCACTGGACCGGCAGCAGTCAGTCCTTTGTTATAACTGGTTTACTCTTTCTGCATTCTTCCCTCACTTGAGCCTTTCTCCCACTGGTAACACCAAGAGCTAAAACAACAGAGAAGCCACAAATCAACAGACTCATGTGGTCAGAGGCTCCAGTGGCCACAAGATCAGAGGCATTGTGGCAGTGGAGGCTGGGGGTGCTTTTCAACTGGATGTGCGTCTGCAGCTGACAAATGGAATAAAAGAGCTATGCTGTGGTGCTCAAAATAGAACAGAAAAAAGTATCCCAAAGAGAGAGAGAGAGAGAGAGAAGAAGAAGAAAATGACACAGACATGAGAGGCTAGCTTCTGGAACAACCTAAAAAGACCAGTGTTAACCCAGACCCATGAATATAATTCTCACAGCCTTTGTAGAACTTTTTTTTTTCCCCTTTTCACAAATGCCTCATTGGGACAGCAACCCTGAAAAATGTCATCTGCCCTTTTCTTGGAATGGTTAGATCCTTATGTCACTTAGGTAGGAAAAAAAAAAGTGCAACGATTTTATATATTTGACTACTTGTGGTCATCCTGGTGGGGCGACTGAAGAAAATAAACAAACCTAGAAGTATAAATCAGCATGTGTGCATGGAGAGAGAGAGTAGAAGAGTCACAGAAGGAAAGGAGAGAAACAGAGAAAGAGAGACAGGGAGCATGTGCACACCTTACCAGAAGGAGCGGACTCAAGCAATCACTCTCTTAAGGTAGCATAAGCTGGAGTTCACAGACTGTCGAGGACCCTCTGCCCAAACCCATTCTCTCTTGCCTTCTTGATTTCTCCAAAACATAGAGAAGCAACACATTCCTTTAACAAGAAAAAAATCCTCTGTGCCCCGATGAGAAATAGAGCTCACATTGAAAACGGTCCCCCAAAGGGAATGTGAGTCATAGGTATCTCATCTTTCTTGAGCACAGGTTTTAGGGACATAGAGGAAGGGTGAGACAAAGGCAAGAGTCACTGAAGGTAGCAGGCGACACAAATGAATGTGGCTTTCTTCACAGCTGGCCCCTAAAAAGCAGTCTTTCGCTTGATTCCATGCAAAGAACATATGGGATTGTGGTAGATGAAGGATGGCTCCAAGTTCTTTGGCATTCCCTCCATTCAGAAGTGGGGTTGATTTCTTCTCTCCTTGGATCTAGGCTACTCTGTGGTGCTTTCACCAGGAGGGTAGAGCAGACATGAAGCTATGCCTGTTTGGGGCTCATTCTTCAAGAAGATTGGTGGCTTCCACCAGCTTTTCTTGGAGCCCCAAAGTGACATGTAGTAAGCCGACTACTCTGTGGTAGGGCCATGTGGAGATAACTTAGGAACACATGAAGGAGGGGAGTCCAACTGAGCCCTAGATTTCCAGCTGTCCCTGCCAAGCTACTGAACACACAAGTGAGGCCACCATAGACCCTTCAGACCAGCGCGGCTGTAGGTGAAAACCAACAAGTGACTCCATGTGATGTCACGCAAAACAGCACAATTGCCTTGCCGAGCTTTGCCTGGATCCCAAACCCACAAAAAACGTGACATCGAATAAAAATGGTTTTATTCTTCAGTTCCAAAGTTTTGGGGTAGCATGTTACATAATAATAGATAGTCTAGGCAAGAGGCTTACAATGGCTGTTAGCTTTCACTATGAGTTTTGCCTCAGAAATAAATAAATCCATCTATCCATCTACCTATTTGTCTACCTACCTACCCACCCATCTGAAATAAGAGATAAAATACCGTCTGTGCTTGAAATGCAAGACAATGCAAGTCGTGTCTGTCCTGCTCTGCCACTTGGCTAGTAGGTGACTCAGGCACTTATAATCCTCTTTGAGCCTCAACTTCCCCATCTACAAAACATGGATAATGACCCCTACTTGATGGAGTTGTTCTGAGTGTTATAGGAGAAAGCACATGTAAAGCACGGACCACAGAGCGTGGCTCACAGGCAGAGGCTTCCAAAGGCTGTGATCCCCACAGCACTCGACCCAGCCTTGCCTCTTGTGTCTGAATATCAGCTTGTTTCTCTGCCACCTCCTTTCCTGGACACTCTGACTTTTCCAGGCAAATGACTGCCGGTTTGTCTTGTTTATATCTCAACCCAGCTCCCTGCTAGAGCCTCCCCAAATAGAGGGCATCTTTAAAAGAATTCCATCTGGTATGCAGAAGGTCCTTAAAGGGAAAGGCAGACAAGAACTTGTTACGAACGGAGACAGCATTTCCCCCAACTACATCAGACAGCATGATTTGATAGAAGGCAAACCATCTAAACACCCATAATGGAGACATTAAAACAAACAAACAAACAAACAAAAAAGATGTAGAGAGGCCCTGAAAATGGAGGAAAGAAAGAAAAAGCCAGAAGGTTCTAATATAGGATCTAGTTACATGACTAGGCTGGGACCCCTCTGTAACTTTCCTCCCTCTCATCTCATAGCTCACCAGGGTTGAAGCATTAAGTAGGTCTCAAAGGCTTTACGCTGCAACGGTTTTGCCTACAACCGAGTGGAGGAATATCCCACATGAAAGGACCAAATTCCATGCCTGGGTGGTTCCTGTGGAACCTTTCCTTACACTTGCTTATGTTAAACTCCTTATAGAGTCGGCCTGCCAAGGGCCACCCAGTTATAACCATGGATTTCAATTCCTGCTGAAAAACGTTTCAACTCATTTGCTTAGTCAATATAGACAGCTTTGATTTCCACCTGAGGTGGGTTTACAGTAATGAAAAAAGCAAATTCTCCTGCATAAACGATTTATATGGGTGATGAAAGGCTTTATTAAAACTCTTCAAGAACAACTTAAGCCATTACTAAAATTAGTATGCCATCATCTAGGTTTTGCAATGAATGTGTTTTACGGCCACGACTTCTTCGTAGACAACTGGGTCCCTTCTGGAATGGTTTGGCACAGACTTGCTAAGTGTTTGTGGCACAGACTTGGAAGACAACTAACAACTCTAAAATCCCTACCATTTCCAAAGTCCAGATGAGACTTGTGGTCACCACATTTAAACCTAACAGCCTCCTAGAACAACATCATCTGTGACTATCTCCCTTCTGCTCCTGGACCACAAGACTGCCTTCCTCAATAGTTTATACTGCTTCTGGAAGTGATCTGCTCTTCATCAGGTTGTAGCAAATAAAAACCAAGACAGGTCAAAAGAAAGCTGGCTTCTTTGTCAGCACTGTACTTTCCTGTGCCAGAGCTGAGAGGAGAGAAAAAAAATGAGAGAGCGAGAGTGAGAGCGAGCTGGAATTAGTAAAAAGGTTTCAAGTGCCTCTATGATCTTTTAACAGAGATGTTAAGCATATCAGATTTGCAACCCTTCACGGCCTGAAGGGATCTAGTTATTTGGTCAGTTGTGAAGACATTCTCTTGTTCCTACTCTATCATGCTGTCACTAGGGTGCACGCCTGGTTCATGATAAAAGGCAGCCAAACTGCGGTTTTAAAGGAATTTCAGAAGGCTCAGCATTATTGAAGACCCTTGCCAGGATTAAAACCAGGTTCGGGAAAGCAAAGTGCTCTACATATTATAGACAAGAGCAGAAGAGCAGAAAGAGAGACAAGGAAAAGGCAAAGGAGCACGAGTATACAATAGGTAGAAAAAAGTATCTTTACAGGCACTTTTGATGTGACTTCGGGGCCATCTATTTCTTTCTTTAGGGTTATACGCGCGTGGTTATTTGGCATTTGGATGGGCAGAAGGTAGGGAAGGAGCTTTTAAAAATAGCTCACTCTCTCTGGTGCAAGACAGTGCTAGCTTGAAAGGCTGGTTGTTCTCACGTACTAAGGCAGGCTTGGAGCTGTTCCCTCGCAAGTGCCACACCACGGCCTCACCTGTGCCTGGCTGCGGTGATAAGCAAGAGATGACATTGTGTCTCACTCAAGAGCAGCCAGACTCCTCAGAGCTTCCTTCATATGGTCTAACACTTCATGGAGTCTCATCATGACCACCTACAAAGAAGGCTAGTGAGAACTCAAAATGAAGGGATCCCAAAACACAGCCCTACTCAGACAAGAAAGGGTATCCCTAGATAACTCAGCCGTGCTTACGGGGGGAGCTCCAAGGTGGTCTCTCTCTGTCCCTGTCTTGCTCTGCAACCCTCACCTCATCAACCAGGCTCCCGCCCTGGAGCTGTTCTCTCTCCCCTGGCTTCATACACACACCCGGTCATGCAATGGTTTCACTGGCTTGATTCACAGCACTTCCTCTGAGCAAGTGTTCTCGGGTTTTGTTGCTGTTGTCTCACCTGTCCTCCAGCGCTCCTAACGCTGGGTGCTTTTCTGGCTCACCTCGAGATTTTCTTTCCCTTTAAGCTTCCAGGCAGGTGTGTGTCAATTCTAGACAGCAGCAAAGACCAAAGCTGTCAGTGCCCTGTGTGATGGGAGCCCGCCACTTTGCAAGTCTTTCCTGAGATGGCAACAAGCCTCCTTCCCTGGGGGTCCCGGGGCAGACAGACTAGCCCCTAACACCCCTTCCGCTCAGAGGAGTGGGATGGTGGCAGCAGGGAATGGACCTTCAGCACAGAAAGAAAGACAGTGTATTGTCAACGTATACTCACTGGAGCCCAGAAGATGATCACACCTAAGAGATGCTAAGAATAAGAGGGCTACCTCAGAGGTACCTTTCCTGACCCTTCCTTGCCAGGCCTCAGCCCTTGGAATAAGTCTGCCTCCCACGCACGGTCCCATGAGCATCCTCTGTACGCCCCACCACCACCCTGGAAGGAGCTGGCTACTTCCCACTTTGCTACGATCTTCTTGGCAGCAGGAACTAGGTCCTCTGGGGCTGTGCATCCAGCACATGCTTCACGGTTCTTGGTAGAGAGAGATGTCCCTAACTGTTGGCTGAGTGACTGATTGCTTAGTCCAGCCTCCTTTGGCAGAGGAGGAAACTGGTGCTGAGAGTGAAAGCGAGACAGGGCGGGAGGGAAAGGAATCAACCTTTCTGGAATACCCACAGACCAGCAGGCATCGTAGGCATGTGATCCTTATTAGTTCATTTTCCTCCCAGAACCCCAGTGAACAGGCTTCACTGCCCCGCAGACCTGCGAGTGAGTACTGGGACACACATGGATTTGGGAGACAGCCAAAGTCAAGGTTCTAGATAGTCAAAAGCTCACGAGTTGGGGAGAGGGACCGCTGCACCAGACAAGCGTCTGAGGCCTCGTGGTGAGCTGAAATGGGAGCACCTCTGTGTGGGGAGGATGCTCAAGAGGCACCACGTCCCCCTGGAATTTAGATCTGGCCTCCCTTGCAGGCAAAGATACCAAATCTCCCAAGTTAAAATGTCTAAGGGCGGCAGACGCAGGCCGGGAAAACACACGGTGCTGTCTTGCCTCCTTCACCTGTGTCCGTGGTTAGCTTAACGGACTTAAATTTATACCAGGTGGAACCCACACACAGAAAGCAATATACACTGCTGCAGGAAATGTGAATCGTAACAACCCCGATGGATGGCAATGGATGTAAAAATACCTTAAAAGTATAAGAAGATTACTTCTGAAACCTGGGAATGACTTATAAAAGGTAAGAGATTATAAAACATCATCAAGTAATTTCCCGATTTTGAAAATGGAGGGAAATGTATTATACATATATACACGGATTCTAGAAGGTTCACTACTCACGGCAGGGATTAGGATTCTCAGGCTCCATCTTCCCACAATGAGTAACTCAGATGTCACCGTCTTATTTTCCAATGATCTGTGCTGGACACATAAGCATCTGTGCATTAGGTCAGTACTTGTTTCGAGCTGCCTGCTGTTAGAACTGAAGGCACTTTCAGGATCATTTATCCTAAACTCCTGACTTTACATCCGTGCAAACTGGGAACTCAAAGAGTTTTCTCAAAATTAATTGTGGACATGGGCCTAGAAGACTGCATGTTTCTAAAATGTCTCATTAATACCGCTTTTTAACTATTGGCCATCCCAGCTCCTCTCAGAAGAATGCGGGTACACGTTTTAAGAAACGATATGTTTGCTATTAAGAAGGATGCTGCCTGTCCACACCATCCCAGCTTTTCTCTTGCCCGGAAGCCCCAGCAGCAGAAATGTGAGCATGTGAGCCATGGAGGGTGATGCTTCGGAGAACATGTGCTCCCATGGTCAGGGCGCTTGGCTCCGGGGCCCCTTTGCAGGGACCACAGAGAGCAGCTGAGATAAGGTGTGGCCGATGGCTGTTCTGTTTGTGCCATTTTAGCGGAGCTGGGATGTTATGCAAGGAAATCTTTGGTATTGCAATAATCCTGGATTATAAATAATTTAGCATATTTCTTTGTAAACTGCAGTCCAGAATCCTTGCAAATAAGAAAAGGATTAACTTTTTTAGAAGTACTTGCTCTTGAGACTTTAAGTTCAAGGCAGAACAATGCTTGCCGTGGTAATTCCATCTATTTTAAGATCACAAAACCATACCAAGTTGAAACCAGAGCAGAAGATATTAATGCAGTGCTCTCTCTGAAGTGCCCAATAGTGGGACGAGAAAGCTTTCAAAGGGAATTAAGTAGACAGAGAAAGCTCCCTGTTCATGTCCAAATCACAAGGAGGCGGCTGAATAGGATTCACAGTTCTCCGTGGGAAGGACCCACACCACAGCTAATGTTCAAAACAGGGGGGAGATGTCTTGGGAAGATCAAGGACCCAGAATTCTGCTGTCAGAATCAGCTGCCTGCCCATTAGAGCCTCAAAAGACCCTCTTCCATGTGCGAGCTGATATGATCCTGCAAATGAGCCCATTTTTCTTTTTCTAACTGGCCCAAACTCTATCTGAAGAAAGCTGTCATTATGTAATATTTCTTAAGTGCCCTTGATGTAAGCTTCAGATCTAGTGTGTGTGCGCGCGTGTGTGTGCGTGTGTGTGTGCAGTGGGAGAGAGTAAGGGGTCAGCGAAGAATAAGATGTACACAGAAAGTAGAGAAATTGGATGCGGAGCTGCTCAGAACGTTGAAGAACAGACAAGCATCTGGGGTGGGCCTCCGGTCAAGGGGTCAGTACCTGGTTAGGTCACATGGACAGAGGTCAGGAGAGGAACAATGTTAGCCGCACAGAGAGTCAGAGCCAGGGACAACTGAAGGGTCAAATGGGTAACAAAAGACAGAAGCAGAGAGGTACAGACTCAGAAACCACCAGCCAGCATGAGAGGGGCAAGGCTGGGGCATGAAAGACAAGAGACAGGTCAGCAAAACCACACCTCCAAAGCTTGGTCTCCAAGACCCTCCTTGATCTGGTCTCTTCCCTTCTTTCCAGCCTCATCTCCTGCTGTCCCACACGTGACACCTTATATACCATCAAAATAAAAATGCAGCAGACTCTGTGTTTTTCTCCATTCTTGTCTTTATTCCTTGTGTTCTCTGTACCCAGATGACCCTTTTTCCCAAGCCCTGGTCTTTCATTTTCCAAGATTTAGCTCTGGAGTTGCCTCCTCCTGGAAGCCTTCCTTGCTCCCCAAATCTCAAGGCCTAGTGAAGTACCACTCCTACATGCTCTGGTGACATCACACCCATTTCCAAGCTTCTAAGAAAGATGGCAAAACATTTTCATGCAAAGGGTCAACTCTGAACTCTGAAAGGGTCATGGCTGCTTGGAGGCACTGTGTTGAGAGGGATTCTGAGGCCTCACCTGGAATCACAAGGAAAGAATGCTATACTCTGGTTAAGGAGCCACTTCAGGGCACGGGCCATCATTTGCCATTTGTGCTCTAGACCAACATCCTCAATGGGCAGATGAGGAACCCGAGGCTGAAAGGAAAATACCCAGCCAGCATCACAAGGCTGGTTGACAGCAAAATCCCAACAGAAAACCAGGTCTTGTGATTCCTTAACCCAGTGCCCCTTTGAAATAAGATTCTCGAGGACTCTCATCTGAAATACTGCAACTCTTCATAAATTCTTAGCTCTTTTCAGAGGAGGGGAACAATTACACGGCGATGGAGCCAGCGAAGAGAAACGAGAGTTCAGTGCTTGGATACCACCTGCCTGAACCCGTGTCTTACAATGTTTCCTAACGCCTAAGCCTCCCCAAGTCCCTACCCTTATGCTCGTCTCCAGTCGGCACTGTTGGCACTGACAGGGCCTGTTACCCAATGTGAAATGAAGACTTCGGAGCTGGCGAACTCTCCCGGTATATCACAAATACGCTCCTCCGTGTCAGGGAAAAAGCCTAAAGCAAGTTGAAGCTACTTTTCCCCACTTTGTATTTCACCCCTCACCCGGGAATCGGAAACTTTCCTGAGAAGGAAATATACTCAGAATGGTTTCACGAGAGGAACTCTTTCCCTGCCTTATCGTGAAAGGAATTTTCCAGTGGCTTCCAGTTTCGGGAGGTTACAGGGCATAAAGAGAAGGAAAGCTGGCATGCGCTCAGTCTGACAAGAAGCTGTCCTGTTACTACTGTCCTTAAGTTTACCTGGGACATCTTATAGGATCGTGAAAAGCACTTTCCTGAGACAGTAAGTGGCGATATGCGACACGTGCTTGACGACCCCCTCTCCTCCCATCTCATGCTCCCGTGAGAATTTGGGATGTGAGATGAATTCTCCCAGCACGGCCCGAGCTTGCAAAGGGTCGTCTAACCTTTAACCTTCAGTTTGGATAAATGCGCTGAAGGGAATCAAGAGGATGTCTGCCTTTATGCGCTTCAACAGCAAATGGCCCGCTTGGCCAGGTTACCCAAGGACACGGCTCTAACCAAAGGCGGGAGAATTCCCAGAACTGGAGGCAAATGTGAGATGCTGATAGGACATTCCCTAAACCCCCTCTCCCAGAATGCTCAACAGCAATTAGCAACCATGTCCTCTGTCTCACCTCCGCTGTGTTTTTAGCAGCTCGGTTTCTTCAGAGGACAGGGCAAGTGGGAATGGGATTAGGCCGGGAGTCCTGATTTTCTGAGGGAAGACAGTATTATTGTATGTTTTCATTTCAAGTTTCTCCGAAGGACTTCTGGATAACGAAACCCCTACCCTGCCCAACTCAGACTCTGTCATCTTTGGGGGCCCACCTCACCCCTCCGTATGAAATTCAAGAAGCCGATCTGCAGGTGACTTCTGAGCAGCCGAAGAGAAGTGTCCAGTGTATGTGTTTTTATTTTTTTTTCAAGCCCTACAAGAGGCTCTCAAGGGACGAAGGGGCATAGAGGAAGGAGAAGTGGGTGACACAGCCTCTGAGGGATCAATAAATTCGACTGCTTCTGTACACAAGGGGAAGGATGGTGCAGGGAGGCAGATGGGAGAAGGAATCCCAGAGTCATAAATTTTAAAGCTGAAAGGACCCTTAGAAGTCACCTGGTATAACCTCCTCTATTTTGTACCTGAAGAAACCCAAAGTCAGAAACGCTAATGCCCAAGGTCACGCTACTTGTGAAGAGAGAAGCAGGACCCGCATCCTGCCCTCCCAGGTCTCCAATCCAGTCCACAGAGACTGGGCTGCTGTCACCCCGTCAGGAGCAGCGTGAACGCTGCGGTGCCTACAGGGTGACCCCATGCTCACCCCCAAGAGGCCTCCCATAATGCTCTTCTCCTCAGAACCAATGTCATGGCTGCTCACTTTCTCTAAAAACTATCTTCATTGGCCACACGGGCCCAGAGACAGCTCTTCCAGCGAAGAGCTCTCACGGCTGACTTTCCCTGTGAAGCTGGCAAAGCTGCTTCGGCGATCATTTTTTAACTCGGCAGCTCCCTGACAAGAGGATTAAAGCAGGCGGCTTTCAAAAAAGTCCCAAGAATAATTTAAAACTCAGTATGTTAATGCCCGCCTAGAGTTTTGGCCACTTTTGTGAAAACTCATAAATCTCTCCTGCCACACCCTAACAGCAATCGCCATGTCACTGGCACGGCTTAATGAAATTTAGAAAAAAAAAAAAAAAAAAAAAAAAAAAAAAAAAGTACAGTGAACCCAACCATAAATTAGGACCAGAAACCTAACTGTGCGGATGAAACTTTCGAAGTCACAAACCAAAACTGAGTGTGGAGTCACGAATGTGGTGGTGGGGGGGGCAGTTTGAGGGAGTGGGGGGTGGTTCTTTAGGAGGGTGGCTCGTTTGCTCTTTCCTTCCTGCAAACAAGACAGGCCGAGGGACTAGAAAACAGGGCCTCTCAAACGTGAGCTCGAGTCAGAATCCCCATGAAAGTTGTGCCAAGCCCCAGACTGCTGGGTAGGCCGTGCTCCTTGGTTTTCTGATTCAGCAGGTCCGGGGTGGGGCCTGAGAATCCACATTTTTTTTTTTCTTAATTTTTTTTTTTTTTACATTTATTTATTTTTGAGACAGAGAGAGAGAGAGAGCATGAACAGGGGAGGGTCAGAGAGAGAGGGAGACACAGAATCGGAAACAGGCTCCAGGCTCTGAGCTGTCAGCACAGAGCCGGACGTGGGGCTCGAACTCACAGGCCGTGAGATCATGACCTGAGCCAAAGTCGGTCGCCCAACCGACTGAGCCACCCAGGCGCCCCGAGAATCCACATTTCTAACCAGTTTTCAGGTGATGCCGCCAGTCTGGGGAACCACACTTTGGGAACCTGTGGGCTGGAAAGACCCACCGAGGCCTCTGCTGGGGTGGGACTCAGCGGCAAGGTGGGAGATGGGACGGACGTGGGGTGGAATTTCAGCATCGCTTCACAGCCACAGCAGGCAGGGTGGGAAAGGGAAGCGCAAAGACATGAGGGCCCCGTTGTCATAGCACCAGCGGTCCCTGGAACAGGGAGGTGAGCCGTGTGCTCCGGCTCCTTTAGTCACCTCGGAAAAGATAATGCCTATCTGAGCAAAAGCAAACACTGGGAGGCTTAAAAGCCCGGGGTCCCCATGCTCGTTCCTCAAGCAGGAGGAAAAACGTCTTTATGGAGAGAAAGTGCAGTCTAAATAGAAAGTGGGGCTCGATTTCCACAAGCTCGAGTCAAAGAATCTGCTGAGAAGGCCACATGACACACGAAATGAAATCCAGGTCCTTGATACCCAGAGGCAAGAAAGAGAGCGGAAGATCCAAGAAAATCCAAACGTTCCTGAATTTCTACAGTAAACAGTTCTGATCGGATTCTCTTGCTATTTTGGAACATACATGAAGTTCATTAATTGGCACACATTAAACAGGAAAAAAAAATAAAAACATAAAACAAGAAGGTGCTGGAGGACAAATCAGTAATTGCTCCTTTAGAGCAAACCAAAGTTACTGAGAAAATCTCCTATAAAGGCTCTGTCAAAACAAGTCACTTAAGGATTAGCGAGAGCTAAATCCTCCGTCAGAGAGATTTTCCTCAACAGTCGTAAATGGGTTTTAGTATCGGAAAATCTTAGAAAATATACTTTCCCTGCCCCCACCCTCCTCTCAGAACGGCTCTTTCAAGAGCTTGGCATCCTGTGGAAGCATAGCGTTTCCTTAGGCTGAGCCTTCTTCTTTAAAAAATAAAATAAAATAAAATACACTTTGTCATTCACGGCCAAGTCAGTGGCTGGAAATAAACTGTGACAGGCACCCCGTACATGTTCCAGAGTCTTGCCCATACAATACACAGGCTCAAGTACTGTCTTCTCCTCCTTCAGCAATTTCCCCAAGAACAATTAATAAATGGCTATTAAAAGCTAGTACTCTTACTTCAGCTTTCCACCTCTTTCCGTGTGGTCTCTTTCCTCAAGATTTAACTGCTCAATTTATTCTTTTAGTGAGGAGAAGAGCTTAAACTTCTTCCTTAAACATGTGTAGGTGATTACTTTTTTTAATTAGAGAAAGGTAAACATTGATAATATCGAACTTTTTCACAGGCAGCCTTCTAAGAATACACATTTTAATTCTCTCAGTAAAGGGTCACCTGTTTTACGCTCTTAAAACCATCAATCAGGACTTGTGTTACAGTTCTGAGCAGTGTCTGCGGCTCCTATCACTGGATTAGGGAGGTCTGGCTCTGTTCATTAAGCTAGTGCATAGAAAAGACCCACTCACACTGGAAACACTTGGAGACGCTCTGGCATTTAGCCCTGTGAGAGGGTGACCTGGCAAGACCATTTTCAGATCTGCCTCCCAGATGGTCACGCTCCACTTTTTCTGCCCAAACCTTTGTTCTCCCATCAGCTCTCAAAGCTAACGCACCCTGGACATCACCAGTGCCAATCAGTGGAAAGCTAACATACTTGCAAAAAGCTCCACGCGTGAGTAAAGATTGATCTAACTCCCTTGGAAACAGACTACGCTTCTAAGTTTCCCATTTCCACCATGAGACCCTCAAAAAAACAAATCCATTGCCAAATAAAAATATTCTCCTGATATGCATACAGCAAGTCTTATTACAGACCTGGTTTTAGGTTATTCCTTCTCACTGTGTGATATGAGGGAATGACCCCAAATTCCAACCCCCAAATAGTTCCCTTCCCAATCTACCTCATTCCTAAAATTTCATGACTAAAAACTCCTTATGATATTTTAGGTACAGCTATACCCTTTTTACATTAAATTATTCCAAGAGGCAACCCATTAAATCTATTTAATCAGCAAGACTCTCTGGAGAGTTTAGCCAGTCTTATTTTGGTTACATTGCCAAGAGAAATGTAGCCTTGGGGTTCTACAGACCTGAGCTGGAAGCTAAGACCCTTTCCTAAGACTGTGAACTTGGGCAAGTCATGTCACCTCGAAGAAGCTCAGCTGTGTCACTTACAAAAGAAGAAGAGGAATACCTACCCCTGAGAGGTGAATAAGCAAACAGGAAGAGCATACTGAGTGGGGTTTGCCATCCAGACAGGGCTCAGTCATGTGAGTTCCCCTAATTGCAGGCTGGTGGGTCAGGGAAAGAGAGGTCAGGACAGATTATCCTCCTCAGGTGGAGGACAGCTTTTACCTTTTACCTTTATAAACAGGGCACATCCTGGGAAGGGCAGCTCCAGGAGGGGGTCGCCATATGCACAAGTACATGTGCGTGTGAGCGTTTGTGTGTGCGCGCGTGTGCATGTTGTTTAATGGCAGCAGTGAGAACAAGGAGAATACCAGTCACCTGGGAGAGAGGACCGCAGAGCTTAAGTAACAGTTATTAAAAGGAGACAGAAGGCCAGAGGAGTTCCCCAAGGGCTGCCGGTTGCCTCCTCTATTCATCAGCCGACAGGCATCTCTACCCACTGCCTTACCAGTCTCCCTCTAGGTCTGCCCTGACTTGATTACATATCAGGGCCTTGTACTCATTACCTACCTCAAAAGTGACATCTCCAGATTTTTGCCCATGGGATTAATGAGTACTCAGGGTGTATACACAATCTCCACTTTGGTAAAGATCACATTAAACAGTTGCCTCAAATCTGGTTCTTGTAGTGGAGGGGGTATGAATGCTAGATGAATAGGCAAAGGAAAACATGAACTAATGATCTTGGTGACACAAGTGCCTATTTTTGGGGGGTGAGGATAAGTTTCCCCCAGTCCGACAGACCATTGCTCAGAGAAGGGCCTGTGTTTTTGTGTTCCACATCCACTGGTTGGATTTGCTGTGGCTGAAGACATATTCTTGGGCCCCAAAGTGAGACACTTGTTTCCAAGTGATGTGTGAATTTTATTTATGTGGAAGTTCTTACGAAATTGTACTTTCTTCGCAAAGATGAAGCTTACATGGAAGAGATGAACCTGGAAATTTTACAATGTCTGCCCAGAGATCAGATGACACTTACACACACAACACTTACTTGATCCCCTAAGAGTTGGCAAGGATAGTCCCACATCTTAGTTCATTTACTTCCTCTTAAACACAAAGGCATGCAATTGGGAAAGCAGAACTGTGCTCACGATAAAGAAAGGAAGGCAAGGCCCTTTGAAAAGAATAGGCGAGGCCCACTGAGTTAGAGACAAGATTCCACGCTTCCTTACACCCTTACTTCCTCCTATCCTTACCTTAGATGAGCAAATGTTGAAGATGGATCCTAAGGAGTAGTCAAGAAATGAAGTTTAAAACAGGAAGCTCTAATTCTTGAGTGTCTACTATGTGCTAGGTATTTTACATGCAACAACTCACCCAACATTAGACGTAACAGCACAATGAAGCAGCATTATTTTCTCTACTCGATAGGCCAAAGAAGCAGAGGCTCGGCTTGGTCAAGCTGTAGATGACTAACTAACAGAGCTCATATTCAAATCCAGTTCTGGTGACTCCAAGGCATGAGTGGGGGTAGATTCAGGGTGAACTACAGGCTTTGGAGGCTTTCTGTTTACTGGAGGGATGGTGTTAGTTCCAGGTTCAAGAAAGAAGAGTAATCAAAGCTGATAAACCTCTGTATAGCTCAGGTCCTACAGGGTTAAAATGGAGGCAGGAAGGCAGACAGGGTAGAACTCTTCAGAAAAATGAGGCGATGCTTTTTGGGAAACATCACACGGGGTTAGATGGTGAAGCACTCCGTGGACGGCTATTCAAAATTACTGTGAAGAAGTTCTATCTAGTGCCCATTTTTCAGGGATCTGATAGGAGGGCATGGAAGTAGGGAATGGGGTGAGGGGCAAGGCATGATCTCAGGCTTATTGAAGGATGAGACTACAGTAAATGGTCCCTGGAACTTGCAGACGACATGTAGCAAGGGGTCTCATGGGCAGCACCTAACCTTCAAGCCATCTTCAGCCACCACTGGGTTCGGAGGTGGTCAACATCCAACTTAAGGGGAACAAGGAACAGCATTTCATCTCCAGGCTGCCCTGGGCAGGCCAAATGCAAGCATGTTGTTACACATGCCATTTTCCAGCCTCCTCTTCTATCCGGCTTTAGGATCTCCTAGGCAAGATCTCAGAAAAGTAAACACAAATGCATCGTTTTCAAAAGTCCTGAACAAGAACGGCACCGACCACCAGGGCAGGACAAAAGCAGATTATCATGCAGTATGCTAAAGTATATGTCCCAATATGGACACGGAGCCTTCACAGCTCTTGTCTGATTGAATGCACAAATATGGATTGGAAATGACATGATTACTAATTTTCTGAGAGGAAAAGGGGAAATCCAGTGTAATGACTGGGTAAAACGTTAGTAATGAAAGGTAAGTAACCCAGACAGGGAGTTTCCTGAGCAAGCATAACCTGGCAGTTTTTAGCCACACTCCTTTCATGGGGTTCTCTTAAGGTTAGGTTGATAGACGTCTGACGTGCTTGACCATCTACTGGAACCGCCTCTCGCCATCTCACCAGGTAGGGACGTCAGCAAAAATCCTTTTCAGCGCAAGTAGCAACCCACTTTCCAAAACAACTCTCCACCCTTTAAACTAAACAAACGACTAAGTAAACCCAGATTAAATACAGCTTTATCAGGACGGAGTTTGAGTAATCTCTGAATCAACAAAATGTGGGGAACGTGTGTACAGAATATCTATTATACAAATGTCAGACCACAAAGTCAAACTCTTTTTCAAGATGCTGTTGAGGACTCCCTAATCTAGCCAATACACGACAGCAAAGGAAGCCCAGAGTTATGCTAGCTTCCACCCGACAGCCTGTTTTTCTTTATGCAAAGATCAGGAAAGCATATATGCCACAGAATTATTTTAGTTGTTTCCTGAAAAGAGTAAGATAGCCTTTTCCCCTTAGTCTGAATGGAAAGTTCTTTCCCTGAGCTGCTTTAATTACTATGGGTTAAGCTTGAACATCACACAACCTGACAATCACAACCCAACTAGCATCATTTGGTACTTTTTAACTTTGTTGGGTACAAGTCACATAGACCAAGATTAAAAGGGTCATTTATTGTCTGCCAAATGAAATGTTTCAAAGTGAAATGGTTTAACCACATAATTAGGGGAAAAAAATTAAAATATTCACTCACAGAATTAAGTATGCTCCCACACGGATCAACACAGCAAATTATAAACACAGTATCTTGAGAGTACACAGTTATTTGGATTGTCACGGGAGTCCTAAAACAGCATCTTCTTGATTTGTATTGAGACATGTGGACTGCTATTTCGATCTTGCTGTGACAATAGTCCCAGACACTGATAGCACAAGGCTGCATATGCTTCAGAATCAAATAGAGCTGGGTCAAATACTAGCCTGTTTACTCACCACCAATGTGTGGTTTGGGCAACTGTCTTATTTCTGAAACTATCTTATATTCTACAAGATGACTACAGAACCTTCCTCATATGCTTTTACACAGATATAATAAGATAACACGTAAAGTCTTTGGCTCTGCCACATCCTACAACCTTAATATTGTTGCTTCCCTCCTCCAGCTTTGGGCAAAGGGATCTCACATATATGTCCCTGTAGTTTTAAAATCACGCCTATGTGTGATAAGCACACAATAGATACTTCTTGTCATTTATTCAATAACAAACAATGATTATTTATCTTGTGTACTGTCTAACCCAGAAGTTCCCAAGCATTCTTCTTTCATGATTAATGCGGCAGTAGTTTTTTATAGCACTCCTAGGCTACAAGGGATAACCTAAAAGTTCTGTGTATTAATGAGGCCCCAATAACTTAATAAGTATGTCCTACCAACTGGGCAGTTTTTTTTTTAAACCTGTACGCATAAATAAGAATAGGATTTTCATTTCATTGTTAAGTAATCACAAGCACTTACTTCACAACTTCTGACACCCTGGCATTAGAGTGGAAAGGCCCACCCGCATTTCCTGCTCCCCACTGCACCACGTGGTACCATTTTATATTCTACCAACTGCTGAAACCTCACTTCGCAAAGGTATGACATCACTGCAAAGAATGTCGTGCATTCCAATAGTGAAACCGTGAACGGCCTGGAGCCGATAGTTCACACGATGTCTAAGAGATGTCAGGAATCGATACAGTTCCCTCAGCTACTTGAAAATATTTCCTGGCATTCTTTGGAGTTTGCTGCAACGCCCAGGGTGCCTTGGCTCACTGTCTGGGAAACAAAAGGCAAATCAGCCAGATCAAATCAGATTCTTCTTCTTTGCTACTGTATCACAGAATTATGGATGGGACAACATTACAGGTACATCCGAATAATAACAAGACTTCTTATATCAGAGCTCTGGCTGTATTTCTATTCCACTTTTTCACTCTGAGCATTTCACTTATTCAAAGCTATCCTAGTAGTGTCATCTGGTCGCCAGATAAATTCTGCAGTGATGGTTCTGGGAATTCAAACGGATAAACATCTACTTATCTCAGTATCAAATGTTGACTTACCTCGAAAACCATAGAGTGGTGCAAAGTTTACCTGTCGATCTTTCTCATTCATAGGCATTTGTGAGCTGTGGATCAGCTTCCTGGAGGTTCATGTGCGATGAAGGAAGGGCCTCTCCTTGGACATGTGGGAAGAGCTCATCACTGAAGAACTCTGCGTGTTTTCTATCTGGCATCTAGAACCCAGGCCCAGGAAGCAGGAGGGCTTGCTGCTGCTCCTATGTAGACTCTACTCTACCTTGTTTTGTAGGCATGCTGAAAGATGATTAAAACCTTGCTCAGGAGAGTGGTAACGAGAGGTAGGGTGGGGCAGCGGGTATATGTCTCGTGTGCTTAACAACGGCTCCCTGAGAGGAAAAACCCTGCTTTGCAGCGTTGGCTGGTTTCTAGGTTACAAACCCCCCCACCACAGAGGAGTTAAGGTCACCGAGTTCAGAATCGGGGCATGACACACACCACCAGCTCTGGGTCTCTTCTCATCTATAGCTGCCTGCAGAATGCTCTGAACTGAGGGACACACTTTTTTGCTACAAGGAAGATATGCAAATGTTCAAGTTTATGCTCTCCTAATTGAGGATTTCTCTCAGGCGCAAATAAATAAAGTTGGGGGGAAAAAGGGCTTTGGAGAGAAACTAGGCTAATGTGAAGCATTTTAGGCAGGGGATGGATTCTGGCAAGTCCCTCTGCGTATGGGGAGACTATCCTGACCGTGCTGGCTGAGACTTCCAGCTCAGGAAAATCAACTCAACAGGTATTCTCATGCAGCCACCAGGGGCCCGATATTTCTAGTAGTAGTAGTAGGGTCCCAGGAGAAGAAAGTATAGACTCTGTGCTGACAATGTCCTGGGGAAGGGTGAGCAAACCTGGCTCCAGTCTCTTCTCACTGCAACTTGAGAGGACATCGAGTAACACGGTCTTCCCCAGGGCACCCTCGAAAGAGACCACCGGGGTCCACGGTTTCTACCGCTGGACACATTTATGGGCCCTATGTGCCTATTTGGCAAGAAACTTTACAGAAACACCTTCTGGAATCATTCTGCCCAGGGGGAACCAGCAGCCTCAGAGTCCTGTGCACGCAATTTGCCTCGGACCTCCTCGGTTTCTCTAGGCCCCAGGCACATGATCTGGTATTGATTTTCAAAGCTCTGCTTCATTTTGAAGTTCATTTGGCAAACTAATATATTCCACCAACTCTTTCCTCCAAGTGCTGTGCAACTGGAGGTGGCAAATTCAGAGACTCACCACTAAGAAGGTACCATGCTATCCCAACATGTTCACAGATGAGGACACACAGAAGTAAATAAATAGCAATACAGTAGTTATGACAAGGGGACTGCCTTCCCAGGGACCCTAAATTTAGAATTATGCAAAATACAAGGCCAGTCGAAAAGTTCACATAACAGAGATGTTAAATGAGGCAGCAGTGAGTAGAGTATCTTCTAACATGTTAAAATTTCCATGGCAAACTCCTGTTACGAAATGCTTTGCTGTTGGGGAACCTGGGTGGCTCTGTCGGTTAAGCTTCCAACTCTTGATTTTGGCTCAGGTCATGATTTCACAGTTTCATGGGTTCGAGCCCTGTTGTCGGGCTCTGCACTGACAGTGCAGAACCTGATTGGGATTCTCTCCCCTCTCCTCCCCCCAGCTCTCTCTGTCTCAAAAATAAATAAACTTAAAAAATTTTTTTTTAATTTTTAAAAATGCTTTCCTGTCCCATTGATTTGTTAAGCCTGCAGGGATACATTTTGCATTCTTATATAGTGATACATAAAGTATCTTGTTTGCTTTGAAAAATGAAAGGTCAATAACAACAATCCTTGGGCTGCTATGATTTCCCTATTATTTATATTGAGTGTCTACTAATTCTGAACCTTAAGTTCAATGTTCGGTGCAGCATTTGTTTCGCCCTGAGGGGTTGCACAGTCCTTACAAGGCATCCGTTCTTTGTAATGTTTCAAATACCACATAATCATAGAAAGAGAGCTGAAACAAGGTAACCATCATGCCATTGCCACATTGATCCTTCCCCAGATTTATCCCGGCTGTTCTTGAAGGCCTTCTCTCTTACTAGGTTGATGTTTAGGATTTGGAGGTCCTCACTGGGAGAGAACAGAGCTTCAGAAACATAGTATGTGGAGTAAGAGGAGTCTTTTCTTTAAATATTTATTTGCATGGGGGCTGAGAACCTTCTTCGGGATGAAAATGAAGCATCACCATGGGAGAATTCAGCAGGGCCAATCAGACCGAGCCACAAGGCTGAGAGTCCTGGGGGAAGATGTTCAGATAGGCTGGATGTTCTCTTCCATTATGCTAGCTGGAGTTTCAACGCATCTAGTCCTCATCTTCCAGGGGCTGTATATACCTCAGGGAGAAAGGGCTGTACATATAAACTGAAAAGCCTCCCTCATCAAATTCTGGAGTACTTTCAGGTTCTAACTACTTTACTAAGGTGAAACCTTCCTAAATGAGTCCAGAGACAGAAAACACTTTTCCTCACTTCAACATAGGCTACTGCTCTGTCCTGGTAATGAAAGATATGAGAGGGTTGGTGGCTAGAGCCAGAAATCAATCATGAGAAGAGGCAGAAGTCCATAACTAACAGATAATAATAATAATAATAATAATAATAATAATAATAATAAGCGTGGCATGCTTTGGGGCCAATATTGATGGCCCCAGTGGAACTCAGAATAGCAAGCAGAATCCAGCGGTGAATAAAAGCCCAAACTAATTCCTAAACAGATATAAAACTCTACCTTGGCAACTCAAAGTGACACTGAGTTTGGAATGAGCTTTATAAGGGGCTGTGTTACCTACATTAATAGGTAAGGGCTCGAGGCTCTGGTCTTAATATTAATGAGACTTACTTATACCCACGGGCTGGAAAGGCTTGGAAACATTTTGGTTACATAAGCTTAAATCAGCCCCTACTCTTCTTTTAACTAATAAGCAGTCTTAGCTGTGTTATCCTCTCTGATCTTGGACCACTTCTCTGAGCCACTGTGCAACCAGATTCTCTAAAAGTTGAGGAGAAAAGTAAATTCACTGGTTTGCTCCAGATAAGCCCGAGATTCCTTACTTTGCATAGGTATGTGAGTGCAAAGCACCATGATAAAAAAAATAGCTTTTTTTTTTTTTTTAAATTTTAACGTTTATTTATTTTTGAGACAGAGACAGAGCATGAACGGGGGAGGGTCAGAGAGAGGGAGACACAGAATCTGAAACAGGCTCCAGGCTCTGAGCTGTCAGCACAGAGCCCGACACGGGGCTCAAACGCACGGACTGCGCAATCATGACCTGGGCTGAAGTTGGATGTTTAACCGACTGAGCCACCCAGGCGCCCCCAAAAAATAGAATTGTAAAGACACATCCAAGACAGCTCGTTAGGTCAACTTTTTTTTTTCTGTGTATGTTTTTTGGGGTTTTGTTTTGTTTAAAAACAGGGACCACTATGCTTTCTTTTAAGTGACAAGTGCTCTATAAGGTATTCAATGGTTAATTAAGACACCAGTGTCATTGCTCAGCTCTTTTGTGTTTCGTAGAAAGCAGTTGCTAAACAGATGAAAGTAGGTCTGAGGCAGGCGGTAGCATAACTATTATTTCAATTAATAAATAGCTCTAAAAGTGAAGGAAGTGATAAAGGCCTCAAGAGTGTCTGTATCTGCCCTGGTTCTGTCAGGAAAATTAAACAGAGCACTAGTGATTGCCACTGCTTCTGTTTAAGGGATGCAAGCAAGTTGGGTCACCTGTACGGAGCAGGTTAGAGTCTGCCCGGTTCCTGGGGCACCCCCTAGTGACACATGCGGATAATACCCTGGCAAAGCCCACTTCACCGCAAGGGGAAGAAACTGTGCCAAATTCACCTCTTTTTCTTCCACCGGCATCCTCTCCTCCAGTCTCCCCCTCCCCTGCCTTCCACCAAAGAAGCCCTAAAATGTATTTTCAGACAAATATCAGGGAAGCATTTATAAATATTTCAGAGGCGTTTCATAAATAAATAAGCAAATCTACAAAAAGACTTCCCTCTTTTAATGAGATCTTGGCTGTGGTATATGCCTTTTATTTGAGCATCATTAAAACCAGTTGGGGAGATTTTTATACTGGACTCTCTTTGGCGGGGGGGGGGGGGGGGGGTTCAGAATATATGAAAAAGCCTGCTATGCATCTCCAAAACATGTAGCCGCGTCCCTGACAGATTAGGCAGCTCGAGCACGAGGGAATAGCTTTTACTCTTTTTAAAGTAAATACTAATCAATAGCAACCGTACCGACAAAAACCCTCTTGCCGTCTAATTGCACCACAGCTACTCATAGACCCCAACAGAATTTTCCCCTGGATGTAACAAAATTAACTACCAGGGGCAGAGCTAGTGAGTTATCACCATGTCTCTATTCAAATGTAATTAACACAACCCCCCAACTGCCACATGTACCATTAAAGCACCATTTGTATTTATAATTTCCAAACAGGGTCTGGAGGTCACACCCACATCAATCTTTTCAACACACTCGTCTGCACGGGAAATCAAACTGGCGGGGAGGTGGTCCTAGCAATTATAGGAAATCTCTCCCTCTCTGAAATCTTGTTTGTAGTTCCTCTTCTGGAGCTTAATGCCCTCTGCAGTCTCTTTGGCCACGTCAGAAATAGCCAGACTGTATCAGAGGCAAACGAGTGATTTAAGCTGACTTAGCAAACAAATCTAGTACCCAGTTCTGGGCTGATCCAGCTGCTAGATATGTAGGAATCTTAACAACAGGTTGGGATGAATACTATGGCCGTTTTAGTTAATAATAACTAATATTTTTATCACACAATCATTAGGATTTGTGTTAGGACTTTTACCTCCATTTTTCTAACTCATTATTATAGTTGGCAATTACAGTAATAGCAGTGGCCATTTATTGAGCACGTGGGCTGAAGAGTTTTATGTATATATTTTATCATTTAGTCTTTACAATAACTTTGTGAGTTAGGTATTATTACCCCTATTTTAAAAATAAGGAAACAGAGGCTCAGAGAGAGTAAGTGACCCAAGTGCTCCAAGTGCTAAATGAAGGAGCATCCGGATTTGAACCCATTTGTCTGACTCTAAAGCTCATTCTGGATCACTTAGCACTTTGGGAGGGAAGTAACATCAACCATCAGCATCAGCTTCATCTGTGTTTTACACAAGTGGTAAACAAGGTACAGAGAGGGAGATCAACTTCCTTAGGGCTGCCCAGCACATAAGAGTTGGGAAGAAGCTCTAAAAGGCAGTCACAGGGAGGTGTTACTGGCATCTCTACTCCCTACTCCCTACATGTACATAATGCCACTCTGTCTGTCGTCTTCTTCTTCTTCTTCTTCTTCTTCTTCTTCTTTTTTTTTTGTCGTCTGTCTTCTTCAAGGAGCACTGGGAGGAGCAATAGAAGGGTCCAGAGACATAGTCCATGAACTTGTACAAGACACCTGCTGGGTGATGTTCAGCCAGCGACATCCCCTCTATGGACTCAGGGACCTCAACTACATAACAATGAGTGAGATAAAGTATCTCTTAAGTCCATTTCAGATCTAACATTTTTAGGCTAGTTGTGAATTCTTTAAGCTACAAGAGACTGTATGTAGAAATCTAACACAGCATTACTTTCTTACACTTGGCCTGTAATGTCCCTGTTAGAACCCAGATAATCATGTTGTCACACAGCCATCACTTTATAAAAGCAGCGATGAGCTGAGAATGCCCATATATAGCTTTCTTTCAGGAACAATCAGCCACCCCAGGAGCCAACAGGTAAAGATAGCATATGCTACACTCCATCTAGTTCCCATGTGTAATTTGGCAAAGCGGCCCAGTTTATGAAGAGGTGTGTGCAAAGTCACTGAGGTCTGAAACTCCAGTCAGAACTCAAGTACTGTGGAGCCCCTGGCTGGCTCAGTCAGTAGGGCATGCAACTCTTGATCTCGGGGTAGTGAGTTTGAGTCCCACATTGGGTGTGGAAGCCTACTTAAAATTAAAAAAAAAAAAAAAGAATTATAAAGAACTCCAGTATTGTCACTGTTTAGCAGCAGACTCCGCGGTCATATTTTTGTTCCCAGGTGCATGATCAACCCAGAGGGTGCTTCTACGAGGGCAGTTTCTGGACTTCCTCATTCATAGACTCCCTCATTCTGGCCTCTGAGACTGTGCATGGGGTCTGATTGCTCAGAACTCCCCACCTCCACCAAAAAACACACAGGCCACATGCTCATGTGGTTTCTCCTGCTCGTAGCTCAGCCTGGGCAGGGTTGCCTTCCGTAGTTGAGTTTATAGTTGATCCATTTTGGTGAGGCCCCTGTGTCAAGGCCTTTATCAGCCCAGCTCTGAGGGGACACCCGTGCCTGACCTAACCATGTTGTGTTTGTGTGTGTGTGTGTGGGGGGGCAGTGAGAGGGGCTAGGGGGACCTTTAGGGTCCAGAGATCCTTGGCATCAATCTATTTCCATTTAAATATGTTTTCCCTTGATTCAGAATGAACCAGGAGAAGCAAAAATACTAATCAAATTGGAATGCAAATATCCAAGACGCTTTTCTCTCAGAAATGCCCTATTTCCGCACCCCCCCCCCCCCCCCATGGTACTAATGTTGTAGAAATAGAAGGCACCTCTGGAGGGACAGGATAATACAAAATTTTTAAATCTGTAGAAAATGAGTACAGGGGTAGGAGGCACTATTAGTGCTACTAAAAATAAGCTCTGGGAAGCTACAATAAATGGAAAAACCAGAAGAGTCATTCCTTTTTTTAAACTGTATTGAAAATCCTGTATGTCCGGGAGCCATTTTCTCCAGAGATTCTAACAATAATACTTTGGATTCAATATTCATTTCTATTCTCTCTCCCATCTTGTTTCCCCCTCCGACCCTCTCCTCACCAGGGCCCCAGTAACGCAGGCTGAATATTGAGCTTATTATGCATGTAAGACAGTGTGGTCTTTGCCAACTGAATATTGTGCCAGGTACCACAGCACTGGTGCGATTACACCCTGCTTGCTGCCTGGTATACTAAAGATGGGAATTATTTTCCTTTACTTTGATTTTATTTTTTACTGAGAGCTCGCAGGTTACCGTAGACCAACAACCCAGTGCTGGAGAGAAAAGATGTCCCCTCAGACTCAGGGATTCTTTCATTCGTGCGGCTCACTATACTGCCCAATCTGGGTTGCCCTCAATGGGTGAACCTCCTTGCCACTGTTACTTCAGGGTGCTGGGAGGTGGACGGGTCTGCTCATGCCACTCGTGTCAGTGCAAGTTGAAACGTGTCCCAAGAAGCCATGTGAGCCCTCGACAGCTTTACTGGACTAGAAAAACGACTGCAAATATTCACACTGCAAGGACACGGGCTCCCAATATTCTAGCTGCTTTGGGTTCTATTCCAGATGTTATGCTGGACACATCTGCCAGCCTTGGGCACAAGACTCCCAGTTGAGCTATTCTGAGCCATCAGGGAATTTCTGGGATTTGAACAAAAGAGCAGAGAGTATCTTGCCAAGGCAAGGTGTTGATGTTTCAGAGACAGGCTCCTTAACACCTAAGTGGGCCAAGAGGAAAAGCCAAAGTTAGCAGAAAACCCAGGATCACAGTTTATTCCTGCCTTTCCATCTCTCACATTGAGCCTTCCCACAATATTTAATCGCAACAGGCACCAATAAATGGAGAAAGATGTCCTGTAAGAAAATCTGAAGAAACAGAGACACAGAACATCAATAAAGGGGGCATTTACAAAGCAATCTGTCCATGACCTTCACTTTACACATGAAGAAACTGAGGAATAGAGGCTAAGCAGGGCCCCAACTCTGCATGTGTCAGAGTTGGGGACAGAGCCCCAGCCTGGGCATCCGGCTTCGAATTCAGAGTTCTTACCACCGCCCAGGGCCCTTGTTTTGTTTCTTGTTTGATTCATGGAGCCTCTGGGAAGAGAACGGCCTCTGGTGGGGCAGGAGTGAAAGGCTAAGATTTAGAACACCTCCTTCATTTTTACAAGGCCATCTGGAATGTATTATTATTTTTTCCTTTTTTTTTTTTTTTTTTTTTTTTTCAGTCTGGGCATTTCTGTCCCTTAAAAGCATCTAACCCTTCACCGTGGAGGTGATGCAGAAATCTGCCAATAAAGTAAGCCTGAAAGCCCTTTGCTTCCTGCAGAAAAATCTATATGTGCCCTTCAGCCTTATAATTGAGTTGCAAAGGGGAAAAATAAAATTGTTTCCTAGCTGTGTGGAGCCATTCCACCCAACATGCCAATAAAAAGCAAGTGGTGTTTTTGTCCATGGGATGTCCGGGTTCAGAGTCAGATCTATGAAGCTAAACAAGGGCTAGGTTATTACCAACAAACGATTACACTCTGGGTTGTATTGAACAGAGAGATATTTGAACTCTTGAGACTAATTGGAAGGGTTCTGAAATGTCAGTGTCGACGTTCCCTGTCTAGATTTCCTGAACCACAGTAGAAACTAACCCTGAACTTGAAAATGTTGCCTCCCACAGAGCCACATGTTTCTATCAGGAGATGCAAATATTAATCCTGGGCAGGCAGATCACTTAGCTACCAGTGTGCCTTTCTATGCCATTGAGTAGACAGATAATAACCATCTGCATTATCTTTTTCTTGAAACTTACTGGGAAGGTCGAGTGAATAATAATACTCTCGTTTGTAGAGTACTTCAGCTTGTAAAAACCCCTTCCTTCAGTCAATCTGAATTACTAGCTGTAGTATCCGTGAGCAGAGGAGTATCACCGGCCTCAAACCAACCCTGTGTGGCTGGGGATGACAGTCCCATTTTAGAGATGAGCAGAAGGAGGTTCAGAGCGCTGGTTAAGTGGATCATCTACATTCATACAGCTAGACAGCAACAGAGAAGGGACAAGCCTAGAATGGCTTTCCACATCCAATTCTCCATGGAGTCACAGTGCTTTCTTCTTGGTGAATGCAAGGTGCTTTACAAGGTTGACAAGAGTGACCCTATAATAAGTGACTAAATTTATTCCTACCCTGCCCATCACGTCAATGTTAGGGGGCCATGCTCTTCTCCATGGACATAAATCATCTCTAAGTCTCAGGCTGTCTTTATGACCACAGGGGGCTGTGGAAGCACCTGGCTGTGTCCTATTCACCGATGGACAGAAATATGGAATGGCCGGGCCAGCCTTGTAGCATACCTTCTGCTCCCAAAGCCATTCACGTGGCCAGGTCCAAGAACATCGGACCAACTCAATCTGTGGTCAGACTTGGTTGGTTGATTTCATTTGTAGACAAAATGCTGATGGCTGCCTTCCTGTTGTGATTTCCAGATTCTCAGGGGAAGGCATCCCTTCTTCAATTCTATTCTACCCTTTCTGTGAGGTTTGAAATCCCCTGAGTGGGGATTTAAAAATAATCATTCGACAATGAGAGACAAGTTGCAAGGGCCAAAATATTAAAGAATCAATTCAGGGCAATGGATTCATTCACTAGCGAATAGGTAAAATACTAAGCAATTCTTTGGGGGAAAAAGAGAAGAGGGTCTCAGGAAACCAATGCTGGGAAGGCCACAGAGGTGGGAAAAGGGCAGAAGAGGTATGCCAGGAGCCCTGACCACAGTCCTGTGACTGTACTCTTTTGCTTCAGGAAATGCCTGTTAAGTGTTCTATGCTCTAGAGAAGTGCTCTGAGGACCCTTTAATGGATCTGATTTTAAAAAGTTTGAAAGCAGCTTTATTAAGATAAAATTTACACGCCATAAAATCCACTCACTTTAAGTACACAATTTAATGATTTTTAGTAAATTAATAGCATAGTGTAACCATCATACAATTTAGTTTTAGAAGTTATATTTGAAGAAATAATACTCTGAAAAGGTAATGTTTGCTCAAAACAGCACTTCATAGGATTTCTTCTTATCAATATCTGCTTGGATTAGGTTCCACTACAATACTGCATAAGGGCAGCCAGGGTTTGGAAGATCTGCCTCCTTTTCCTGGCTTCTAAGTGGCTGCATGCTGGGATGTGGGGGTGAGTTAAGAGCCCAGCCACCCAGTACTCAGACTCCAGTGTTGACAGCAAGGTCCATGGTCACTTCCACAGCCTTCATGACCACTACTTGGAAAGTTACAGAGGGCTCCTGGCCACACCTCCAGTTTCCAGAACCAGGAAACCAGGCTATGATCAGCCTCCTACACCCACCTCTCCACGGAAAGCATGAAGGAAATTGGCTAACAACTTGGCATTCCATTTGGGTTGGCCAAGCCCCCTTAATGTTTTTGCACTTCTTAGCGACTGTCAGCACAACACCCCTCCCACACCCACTGACTGCCATGTGACAGGCTACTCTGTCCCTTATCTCAGTGCACCAAACGACTTACCTCATTCTAGGGCTTTCTGTTTCACTGTGAGTCAAGTGGAAGACAGAAAGGCAGCCCTATTTTATTTAAAGCAAACGTTAGAACAAAGACTCTGCTGTGCATTGCTGGCATTTGTTAGTAGCAGACACGGGTAAAGAAGGGTATGAACAAATATTTGGTTGAGTGTAGAACACACTTAAACACTATGGATTTACTGTTTAGGGTCAAAGTAACAATTGTGAAGTTAGAGTCTATTAAAGAGTCTGAAGAAATTATGTATACGCCTTTACACGTGCTGTTCTCTCTTTTGAGAACCCCCTTTCCTCCTTTTGTCTGCCCTTCCATGTCAGAGCTCTCCAAACCCAAACAAACTGACCACTCCTTTGTTCTATGGCATTCCGTCCTATGGAACTTAGTCTGGAGGACCGGGTCTTTCTGCTTTATGTCTGTATCCCTTCCACACTGCAAGTCTTGTAGGAAGGGGACCGTGTTGCATTCTTCTTTGTAACCCTGACGTCTAAAACCCCATCTGGCACAGAGAGGACGCCCAAGAGATGATCTGTGCTCAATCAACGAGGAAAGGACCATGAAGATAAAGAGGGGCTCATGCGCAGAACAAATATCTTCTTCTGCAGGCAGCTGTGCTAATTTGCCAGACTCTACATGGCCAGGGAGTGATTTGTGACAATCTGTTGAATTAAGAAATTGTTTTGGGCTCAAGAAGCACCAAATGTAAACTGCAATGTTGGATTCCAAGAGAAAGGGCTGGAGGCTATGGGGAAGGGGCTTTCCCAAGTATGTGCCCATGGAGAAGGCTGGGGGAAGGTAGCTCCCAGCAAAAAAGAAGAAATTCATATGTAACTCCACAGCCATGCTTTCTGAGGCTAAGCAACCCCTCCTTCTCACAAACATCTACCCTCAGAACTGGATCCACAACAAGGAACGCAAATGTGTGCTTTCAACTTGTGGTTTATGAAAAAGCTTGCACAATTTTGTTGAGCGTGCCCACTGTTGTATCCCCAATGCTTAACACGGTACTCAGAACACAGTAAGCACTTAGTAAATACTTGTGACGGGAATGAATATTTCAGGGTCTGGCTGGCTTCTTTCACCAGAAAATATGTTATTTTATACTCCAGTGCTCTAAAACACAAATTTCCTGAAATGAATTTTCCATGGAACATCTCACTTGTCCAGGAAGCAATCCATGAACGTGATTAACAAGTAGAAAATAAGGTAAATCCATGGGAAACCAGGCCTGGGGATTCCATCATTTAAAAAAATAAGTAAAGACTCAACATCTCAGGCATTCTAAAGTGATAATCCACCTTCTGGCTGACCCCAGAAATGTCAGGGGACTCTGGGGGCTGGTGGGCCATCCATGAAGAAGCAGCAATGGTGGAGAGAGAAGGGAACTAAGGTTTCTTTGGTACCTGCTCTGAGCCAGGTACCAGGCCAAGTACTTCAATCTCTCATTTCAGTTCTGACAAGGGAATTGGCCATGACAAATGTGACTTTACAATTAAGGAGGAGAGGATCAGAAAGACTGTGCATGATACCCAAGGGCACCCAGCTAGCAAATGGCCATGCCAGAAACTGAATACAGATCTTTCTAAGCCTGGAGACGGAACTCTCTCCAGTCCACATCACTGGCCCCTAGTATTCCTCTGGTTTTGGAGTCCCACAGGGGAGAGATTAGTCTTTACTCATTTCTGCAGCCTGCTCTCCTTAGTGTGGCCCAGAAGCACCACCAATAAGTGTTCCCTAAGCTGCATTCCAGATCAAAAGCATTGTCACTTCTTTACCAATAAGCAGTCTGACTACAACCTGGATACCACCCAAGGGAGGGCACATACCTACAAACTGTTGGCCCCGGAGGAAGTACCCAGGCAGCACTGATTTCACTGATAGAGCATAGAGCACACGCTTCTCTGAAGACCCTTGCAATTCAACCTTAGCAGCAATAATCCCAGGGGCTTAGAGAAGGCCTTCTGGAGCTTTGATTAGCAGCATTTAAAGTCTCCTCCCTCTGTCTACCTTAGCTGTCTAGCCCAGCTGATGCACAGTCTCCCAGGTTTGTGCCCCAGTCTTCCTTTGTTTAACATTCAAGAACGGTTTTGAGTGGCAGGTACGGTCTTGTGTAAAGGTTGCAAGAGATGAGCATCAGGAAGCCTAGGTTCTAGCCTGTACTTTATCCTCTGGGTAACATACAGCCACAGAGGGCTGGTTCTTGAGCAAATCACTTTTCCTCCCTGGTCCTTAGTTCCTCATCTGTAAGTTGAAAAGACTTGACAGATTATTTCTAAGTACGACAGAATTTTCTATGATGATGTAAATGCTCTATTTTCTACATTGCCCAATACAGTAGTGACTAACCATAAAAGGCTACTAAGTACTTGAAATGTGGTTAGTGTGACTGAGAAGTAATTGAATTTTTAATCTTACATGATTTTAGTTAATTTAGATTTAAATGTTAACAGCCACTAGTGGTTTCCGTATTAGAGAGCCAAGGCAGGAAACTTCAGTTCTAAGAAGCTAAGAAGGAAGCAGTGTAAGGTAGGATTAAGAGTTCCAGCTCTCAAGGATGTGGGTTCAAATCCCATTCTGCCACTCACTAGCTAGGAGGCCAAACCCAACACCTTTACCCTCCTCAAGCCTGTTTCCTTTTCTATAAATTGAAAATTAACATAATAAGGCCTACCACACAAATGTGCTGAGGTAAGTGGCAGAGATAAAGCTCTTAGGGTCTTGTCTGTCACGTGAAGGCTCCCTACAGGAAGGGAGGGGGAGTTTCTTTGATTAATCCATTATTTCATTCACCAACACTTCACTTAAAACTGAGTGGAAGGAGAGAGGTTTAAAATCCACTGGGTGGGGCCCTGGGGAGGGGGGGTGCCCAGGAGAGAGGGGTGAGAGAAGGAAAGGCAGTTTTGCCTACATTTTTCCCAGGGCCGTCCCTGCATGTGTCTTTGATTGGGTCAAATTACACAACATCTAGCTAGATATTCAGATTCCCTCAGATGCATCTGTGTTGTGCAATCCCCCTGGCCTTGGAAAGGAACAGATCTTACTGGCCAGGGACTTGACAGGAGGCATCACCACTGAGATATACATATCAAGAGAAACGAGGGAAGGGTCCTTGACATTCTACAACAAATGCACAGATAGCCTGAAACATCAGGAAGGCACTTTCTGCGCTGGTCAGCTGATATTTTCTAGTTAGAATAATTAAACAGAGAACCACCCACCAGGTTAAAAGAGAGAGCAGTTAATGAGAAAGTCCCCAGCTCCTTTTGCCCCCAAAGATGCCAACTCTGAACAGTTCACCTCAGCTCCCTCTTTGTAAACGGCTTCCTCCCACCCCACCCCAGAAATCACTGGAATCACCTGGAAGGTATTTTGTTCAAAAATCCCAATGCCCAGGCTATGTAAGCCACATACAATTAAATCAGAAATGGTGAGGACGGCAGCCAGGTGCCAGGGATTTTTAAAGTCTTCCGGATGATTCTAACGCGCACCTATGTTTGAGAACCGCGTGTCTAGAGGGAACAATCGGGGGAGAAGCTCAGGAGTTAACCGCACCGGGGGTCCTGGTCTGTATCACACGCTCTGGGCCTAATCAGACTACGCTCACATTTCACGTTTCACTTAGCACACTCTGCTTCTTGCGACTAGAATATTTCTCAACCAACATCCTCTTTAATAAAGTCTAATTTGGGCCGTTTCCACATTGTTAGTGTTGACAGGGAAATTCCCCACTGACTTGGTGATGGGCAGGGGGGTGGTGCTTTAAAATCAAGCCTTGAAGCAAGTTCATCTGAAGCTAGCCGAAAGCCATCAGCAGAAGTGTTGTCTCTACAACTTCTGCACACTGCCACCTGGTGGGAGCTGGTCCCAACTGGGCCTCTGCTCCTCATCCTTGGGCTCCTGCCCCCGCCCCCAAATAGGGGTAATTTAGGAAAATGTCATGCATTTTCAATCCAATTTGCTGGTACCTTCCACAGTGATCAGACCTCCTTCTCTTTTTCCCTCCCATCTGGTTAATATAATTATTGCTTTCACATGGTGAAGCCATTTTATGTAATAGCTTTGTTTGTTACTATGGTTACAAGTTTAGCAGTACTTTGGAATATAAATCTATCATCCCCAAGCGTAGCTTTCTATTTGTCAAGGTGCAGACCTTATGCACATCAAAAAGCAAGATGAGCAGCGGCATTAGTTTTCCGTCTTAAGGAAAGTGGCCTTTCTTGGTCTAATTACATCTGAAAGTCCTCCGAGCCTCGTGTAGACACTCCTTGGAAATCGCTGGGTGCTGTCCCACTTTCTCCCTCCCGGGGTTTTCCTGCCTGAGTGAGGCACCCACAAGGAGAGCTATCTGGGAGAAAGTCAGAAAAGTTGGCTGTGGGGCAGCTCTGGCTGCCCGGTCAGAGCCCTCCTGTTGCACAACTGGAGCTGTTACTAGACTATTTACGCTCGGCTGATTATTTCCCCGCTTAAAGGCAAGGGCTGAGAACATAATCTCTCGGGAGTTAAATTTCTTTGGGTGTAATCCTTTCCTCTCATGCATCTGAAGCATCACCCCTTATTTCCTGATGGAAATGGAGTTCTAATCTCCCTTTAGAAAATGGCAAAAGTTCACAGCCGAGTTCAATCTGCCACCCTCAACTGACAAAGCGTGACAGTGTCTGTGCTGTGACGGTGTTTCACAACCAACTGAATCAGACCCAGCCCTCAGAGTACAGAAGCTGAATCGCCTGGGAAGCAGGGCTTCCCTCCCATCCTTGGTCAACGACAACAGCTAACCCTGGAGAGGGCTGGGAGTTTACTGCACCTTCCATGTGCACACCCCATCTAATCCTCCTGCCAACCCCAGGAAGAACTCATCGTCATCAGCACTGGCATCACTCATTTTACAGAGGAAATTGAGACTCAGGGGGATTAAGTGCTGTCTCCCAGTCATACAGCGAGCCAGTGGCTAACTTGGGATTCATCATCTTTGGTCTCCAAGTTATGTTTTCGTGCCAGGGAGCACCCCCTCACTTTCCACATTCAAACAGCAGGGACCAGGAAAAGAGAAAGAACAGGCAATACCAATGCCTCCACTAAGGCCTTGATTACATCAAACCCCAACCATCCCCTTCCCTCTTGAGGAGAAAGTTATTGGTTTGGTAGCCCATCGGTAAATTTCCAGTGGCTACTAATTAACGAGCCATGTCATTCAAATTTGTAATCACAGAGCAGGAACGTACTTATTTACACCACTCACATGGCAGGGTAATTGGCAGTTATGTAATTTCATGGTAATTATGATTGGAATTGCCAGGTAGAAACTAGGCACTTTGGAGGTGTGTGTTTACCAACAACTGGCTACCTTGGAATTACCCATTAATGACATGATGGGCTGTGGCCTTGTAAGAAAGGTTATTAAGGTAAGGGACTTTATCTTTTGATTCCTCATTCACAGAAAAAGCAGGAAGCTTGGAGACACCAGGAATACATATATTTTTTTTAATTTCTTCTTCTGGCAGCACAGGATGCCATTGTGCAGGTTCATCCTGTTTCTGGGCAGGTCTGGGGTGCCCCGGTGACAGGGAGGGGGCCGAAAGACACACATGAGCTTTAGCAAAGGGTGTGAGCACCGAGTTCTGCGAGGCTAGTCTGCACAACTGTTGATCCAGGGCACAGGTGGGAATTACCAGCGTGTTGACTATGGAGTGAGGGAACTCGGCTAAGGGGTTGTTTGGTCATCGACAGTGTGGGGACCAGGAGAATATTAGTTGCAGAAAGGAGGTCCAAAGGAGGTGGGGTGAGGGATTCCATACACTAGGAACAGGGGTGCTGTGAAAAGGCATGCAGCTCATGTAACACATGTGGGCGTGAAACCCCCACCCCACTGAAAACCAATCTGGTACGTAGGCTGATTTTCTGGGCAACAGTGTGCTCCCAGTTCCTTCTTCTACATCCCCTGGAGCCGACTATTCTCTGAAGTTGCTCTTGGTGTTTATTTTCAGGGGATATCCAGCAGATAGGGAAAGAAGAACCCTATGTGATATGATGGGTTCTCAGCCATCCAGGAGCTCCACGCTTGGCACGTGTAGAGTAAGAACATTATTGCCTCTTAGAACTGCAAGGGGTTCCTTGTTGAACAGAGGGGAAACCCAGGGCCCAGAAAGGGGTGAACGTGTGGTCCAAAGTCACACGGCAGGTAAAGGTCAGAGGTGGGCCTAGAATGCACGTCCATTACCTCCAAGTGGTTTTCCATAAGGCAACTCCATCACGAGGGACAAGGTGCCCACGTCTCCAATTGAGAGGAGGCTAATAGATACAACAGCCAAACCGGAAGTGTTTCTCCATCTACCAGGAAAGGGACTCTGGGATGCTTTTTTTTTTTTGCCTTTTAAATAACCTTTGCATAGTAACCTTATGCAAAGACTCCTGCAGCAGATTTCTTTCAGTGGTCGAGAACAGGCAGACATTTGCTCTTCCTGACCTGAACTGCCTCCTACTATGAGAATAGGAGACAGTCCCCTCTTCCTCCCCAGCTGCTAGGAGGCTGAGAGCCACATTTTGTGCTCCTTTGTTCAGATTTCCTCAGGCAGGCATTTCCATTATAGTTTTCTTTCCTTCTTGTTTTCTTAAAACCTGCTTTTGCATTAGGCAGATTGTCTTGATCTTTTTGTACCTGTGTTGTTATTATAAAATCTCTGGAAGAAGGTGGGACTATCGACCAATCGATAAACAAAAACAAATCGTAATCTTAAACCTCAGAGTTCAACCATTCAAGAAATAAAAATCTTACAGGATTTACAGAGACAAGTTGAGAAGGATGCCACAGCGTCCCTGTGCTGTCCACATACACAGTGCAAGGGGAGGAAGGCTCCCTTTCAGTGAAAAAGAAGAGCGGACAGAAAAGGCCAGTTTCTTTATCAGCCTTAGTCTAGCCTCAGAAGCACCATCTCGTCTCCCCAACCATTACATCCAGAGAGTCGGAGGCAAAATAAAAAGACTTCTAGAGACCCTGGAGTGATGCAACCTAGGGACAGAACTCTAATAAACTGGAACACATTTGATAAGCAGCAAAGAAAGGCAACAGTTAGGGGCCCCTGTGTGGCTCAGTCAGGTGAGCATCCGAGTCTTGATTTTGGCTCAGGTCATTATCTCATGATCCATGAGTTCGAGCCCTGCATTGGGCTCTGCACGGACAGTGTGGAGCCTGCTTGGGATTTTCTCTCTCTCTCCTCTCTCTCCTCTCCCTCTCCCTGTCTGTTCCTCCCCAACTTGTGCTCTCTCTCAAAGTAAATAAACTCAAAACATTTCAAAGAAAGGCAAGTGCCATTTCCTGGATGGCTACAGTGTGGCTGATGCTGTGTGTGGTACCTATTCCTCTGTGTCTGTCTCATTTGATCATCCACCTCAAACATACAGCAACGAAAAGGAAAGACGTGGTACAGGCATCAACATGGGAGAATGTTAGGGGGAAGAAAACCCATACGTAAATGTATGATTCCATTTATATGAAGTTCAAAATATATGCGAAACTCATCTAGGGTGCTAGAAATCAAGATAGTGGTGACCTCTTAGGAGGGACTGTGACTATCGACATCATGAGGTGGCTTCAGGGATGCTGGTACTAGGCCATTTTGGGGGTCTAGGTTATTTGATGCGGTCATATAAAAATTCGTTGGGTTGTACAACTGTTTGTACACATTTCTGTAGATGTTCTACTTCAATCAAAAGTTAAAAAGGTCAGGGTTCAATTCCCAGCCCTGCCACCGACTATGTGACTTGGAATTCACTTTAGCTTTATATCACAGCTTCTGCATCTGAGCAATCAGCATAATACAACCCACTTATTAGGATATTGTTAGAATATAATAAGACCCTGCATATAAAACATCTAGCCCCGGACCTGACACATGGCAGCTGCTCAATATATAGTCATTCAATATTAAAATGTTTTAATATGGAAAAAATTTTGAATATACACAAAATTAAAGAGAAAAGTATAGTAAACCCCCATGGGCCCATGACCCAGCTTCAAGAATTATCAATCCATGGCCAAACTTGTTTACCTAAACCTGTATCCCCAACGGTTAAAAAAGAGGGCACCTGTTGGGATAAGCACTGCATGTTGTATGGACACCAATTTGACAATAAATTTCATATTAAAAAAAGTATATTTTACTGCTATGTATATATAAGATGTATCAGTTTGCATCTTTAAGAAATAACTCTTGAAAACCATAATCACAATACTATTATCATTAAAAACTACTGCTATTAACCAAGCTTCCCTGATTACCCCCAAAATGTCCTTATAACTAGTTTGCTCAAATCAAGATCCAGACAAGGAAGATGGATGCATATGTCTTCGTTCATGATTTGTTCAGTCGTTTAACAAACCACAGGGCAATGGGCAGAGAGGCTGTCTGTGTCCTTTGCCACCAGCCACAGGATCCTTTGTGGAGAAGGGAAAAGGGTGCAGTCAGGAAGCCTCCTGGAAACACCCAGAGCTTCTGTCTAAAGCACTCTTCTGAATTCTTCAGAACCATCGATGGTCGCTGTCCTGGTCAAAGCAAGATCTAACACAATAAAGGACAGACCCTTTAACTCAAACTGTGAACACAAGCGGGAGAGCAGCTACCATCGTCACGTGACATACAAAGGAAACCCTGTGGTGAGTAATTCTGGGAGACACAAAGGCATGGTGTCCAGCCTCAACTGTTTGCATGAACCAAGAGTTCAGAACTCCTCAAAGGAGCACACTGCCCAGATGAAGGAGGAAAGCTGACCTTCCTCTCTCTCCCCTCTGCTCTTTCATCTCCATCTCTGTTAACTTATCTGTAGCCTGGATGTCTTCCTCTGGGGTCTGCGTAATGGTGGCATCACACACCCAAGAGCAGGGTTTTACCGTGTGCTGACTCCTTTCAAACAGATGGTCTCCTGGGTTCTATGTGTCTCATGGTCCTTCCTTTCAGGCAGGCATCTCAGTGCATTTTATTAAATAACCTGCTAATGTGCTCCTCCAACCAGATTATGAGCACCCTGAGGAAAAGGGCCCTCATTTTATTCATGTGTGGATCCCCCTTCCCCACTCAGCGCCCAGCACCCAGTCGGCCCCAGAGTAAATGTGCATGGGATAAATTAGTGAATGAGGGTAAACAGAGCCAATGGGGAAAGCCCTGGACTTGGGGGCTGGAGGCCTATGGTCTAGTCTCAACTGTGTTTCTGACCCTTGGGGTGACCTGAAGCAATCCACTGACTTCCATGGGCTTCCGGCAGCTTCTAGGATCTTTTCCAACTCTTAAAAGAATCCCCAATTCTAGAACGTATTTACTTATGACGGTGCCGTGTTGATCCATCTATTCATTTACACCTAAAAACTAACTGCGAGGCAAAGCACTGATGCCTTTTAGAACACGCCACAGCAACAAAACTTTGTTTAGCCGGCTGCCCTATACCTTATGCGCCTACTATGTTCCCACCACAAGACACAGTGGCAACGACGTCACCCAGAATGGCCAGAAGGAACCCTCCCATCTAACTCACCCAACAGCATGCTGTGTGCTAGATGCAGTTAAATTGCCCTGGAAGCTGGAGTGAGCAGGGACTAAGAAGGCTGGTCCTACCCCTTCATCCGTGTCTGACTCTGCTCTGAACAGAGCCGGTGATTGGCCGTGATTCTGTGTGGGCACAGGCACTGTGTTTCAGGAAGCCAGCACAGGTAGAGTCAACCCACTGGGTGACACTCACCCTGGTACTTGTTCTCCTGCCCCCTGCCATCCATCCCATCCCTGCTGCATACTATCCCACTCCAGAGACAAACTCTGGCTCTTAGCTTGTTGACAACTCATCTTCTGAAAGGGATGGAACAGAGGCATTAAGTTATATTTATTCCATCCTTTCTCATTCACCAAAAACAAAGCACACAACTGGAATGAGGAGTCTCTTAATTTTTAAGAACTAGCTTACTGTGCCACTACGACAAATACATGTTCATGGCATAAAAATATAAAAATGCAGGGGCGCCTGGGTGGCTCAGTCGGTTAAGGGTCCGACTCTTGATTCTGGCTCAGGTCATGATCTCACGGTTTGTGGGGTTTGAGCCCTGGATCGGGCCCTGCACTGACAGTGTGGAGCCTGCTTGGGATTCTCTCTCTCCTTCTCTCTCTCTCTGCCCCTCCCCTGCTCACTCTCCCCTCCCTCCGTCCAATAAATAAATAAACTTAAAAAAATTCAATGATATAAAAATACAGATTGGAATACAGAAGAAAACTAAAGTTACCGCATATGACAGCCCTTTTAAACTGTAGAGACTCCAGATATTTTTCACATATTTATAAGTGAGTACAATTCTTATGTGTCCATAATCATACTTCTATCCATGAATTCTAGTTCACGTCTTTTTTAAAGTTTATTTTGAGAGAGAGAGAGAGAGAGAGAGAGAATACACACAGTATGAGTTGAGGGTCAGAGACAGAGAGGAGGAGACAGAATCTCAAGCAAGTTCTGCACTATCAACACACTGAGTTGGATGCGGGACTTGAACTCACAAACCCTAGGATCAAGAGTCAGAAGCTTAACTGACTGAGCCACCCAGATGCCCCTGTGTTTTGTTTATAATAGAACATAAAGTCTATTCTATTCTAATCTATTCTATTCCATTTCAAACGGAACAGAATTATGTGGTTCCATTTTTATTTTACTGAAAGCCATCAAGATACAAAGGAATGAACCTTTTGTGGTATGGACAAATTGTCTAAGGCAAAGGGTCTTTCCTAGCCCATCTTAAAGTCTCTCCAGGCACAGAGGCCTCTTTCTGTTCTCTCTGCTGGCCATTCATGTGGCTGGTCGATGTACAAACCCAGGAGCCAACAAAGGCACAGGTCTGGGAAAAGGATGGAATTAGAAGTAAAAAAAAAACAAAACAAAACAACAAAACAAAACAGCATCCTGGTTGCAAACTCAACTCTCTTTTTAGCTCTTGGACAGGTCACTCAATCTTTCTGTTTTCAGATGCCTCATTGATTAGTACAGCATGAACACATAGCAAAATTAATTAGTGGAGCGCTAATACACAGGGTGGTGCAGGGAAGGAAACAGCTAATGTGCTGAAAATACCTTGTAAGCTCTAATGATCGTAGAGATTTGAGGACTGGTAATTGATAAGATGTGTTACCAGTTTCAAGGATTCAATGGTAATCTAACAACGGAGAAGGCTCCTCCACATCACGTCATGGCAGGTGGATCCTGGCCATAGCCACAATTATAGGACGCTCTCTCAACAGCAGTTTTGAAATGTTGTCAGCTCCTCACCCCTGAAACATCTCTCAGCCCAGAGTTTGTCACCTTCAGACTATCTGTACTCTCTAAATAGAAAACATTTCCAAAGGAGCATTTTTTAAAATTTATTTTAAGGGAGAGATAGAGTACAGCAGGGGTAGAGAGAGTAGAGGAGGTGTAGAGAGAGAGAGTGGGGGAGAGAGAGAGAATCCCATGCAGGCTCCACACAGTCAGCACAGAGCCCAATGTGGGGCTCGAACTAATAAACCCTAAGATTACAAACTGAGTTGCAACCAAGAGTCTGATGCTTAACTGAATAAGTCACCCAGGTGCCCTCAAAGGAGATTTTAAAGACTCCCACATTCAAAACTAAAGGAGATGGCTGAACCAGGCTGATGGCTGATCTCAAGACCAGCCGAGAGATGTCAAGTTACCACACTGTTAGAGGCCACAAAGCACTACTCCGTTTCCCGTGCACCCCCGAGCCCACAAGAGTGAGGACACCGTGTCTCTATGGCCCAGTCATAAACACTCTGGTCCTGCAAGGCTAGCTGTCCTCAGAGGGGAGTCAGGGTCTCTCCCAGAGAGACCCACATGGCATTCTGGCTCAGCTGCTCCAATTTAGGAAAAGTATACTCCACACCCAACTGGCAGAAGTGATATGCAGAATTGACAACTGGAGACAAAACTCTCACTTCTCTGGACCTCAGTTTCCCCAACAGGGATATGAGGAGATTGGACCTGATAAGTCTCAGGATTCCTCTTTTCTCAAAAACACCATGACCCTCTAAGTTCTTACTCATTTTTGTGTTCTGCCCAGGACCCAGCACGGTGCTGGCAATAACACAAGTTCTCAGTATATACGTTGAATAAATGAGCAATGAATAAACAGATGGAAACGCCATGCTTGTCATGAATGGAAACACAATGGTTGGGCAACTCCACTCAAACTCATCACATGGTGTCAAGTGATGAAGCCATACCTGGCCTGCATGGTCTGCCACGCATGGAAGCCTGGAGTATACTGAATTGGACCTGTCCTTGGACACCAAGGACAGAAGGCTGTGGTATTAGAGACCGGAAGACACTGCACTGAGGCCCAGAGAAGGTAACATTTCAGAAAGGTAGACACCTGTGGTTATGAAGGCTTCTCTGCGTCTGCATTTCTTCCAGCTTGTGCATGTACTGACACGCTGTTATTCAGAAGCCAAATGTCCTGCGATCTAGGGTTAGCTACTCTGGAGAGGAAGCTGGAAGGTACCCTATTGACCTAGTGTTAGCTGGCATCCTGACTCTCCAAAGCTTTCTATGAGCCCTTGGCAAAGTCTCAGGCTCCCATCCGGACTATGGACTCAGCGGTGCTTGGTGAAGAGAGTTGTGGGGCACACCACAGAGTCCCCCCGCACCCCACCTCGTCTCAATCTCGTCCCACCTGCAAGTCCTGGCACACTGGTTTTCCAGCCAAAGAAAATGCGTGTTAAATTACATTTTAGGCACAACGGTAACTCTTCCCAGAGAGCACATTGCATAATATGTAGCCAAGCTTAAAAATATGCATAAACTTTGCCCTTGCAGCTTTGTTTGTAGGAAATAATATGACAAATGCACAAACATCAATGTACATAGGTATTCTTTAGCCTTGTTTATAAAGGAAAAATTAGTATCAACCTACATGTCCGTTAATACTGATATATCAGCTGAATGCGTTATGATCAATGAACGAATACCCTGTGTCATAAAAATGATTAAGCATGAAAGTATCACAAAAGATGTCCCCAAGATATTACTGCCTGAATAAAACAGCTTATGGGATCTGGCCCATACATGTCAATATATCCAGAGTATTTCACACCGAGAAGATGCCTGGAAGGATCCTTACAGATACATTGATTTATTACCTGGATTTTGAGATTTCAGGTCAATTTTATTCTATATATATTTTTAAAACAGTTTGGTGTCTTCGCAATGAGCATGTTCTTTTTTGATATCAGAGAAAGAATTATTTTCATTTTGGAATAAAAAAGTAATTTCACTGGAAACCTTGGGTGGAGAAAGAGTAGAGATCTCTTGGGGCGCCTGGCTGGCGCAGTCGGTTAAGCGTCCGACTTCAGCCAGGTCACGATCTCGCGGTCCGGGAGTTCGAGCCCCACGTCAGGCTCTGGGCTGATGGCTCAGAGCCTGGAGCCAGTTTCCGATTCTGTGTCTCCCTCTCTCTCTGCCCCTCCCCCGTTCATGCTCTGTCTCTCTCTGTCCCAAAAATAAATAAACGTTGAAAAAAAAAAAAATTTAAAAAAAAAAAAAAAAAAAAAAAAGAGTAGAGATCTCTTCAAATGGTGGAAATGCCTTTCTGAGGGTGTATGCACTTGGCATGCTGATCCTTCTCACCTGACTGACGAGGCAGAAAGTACTCAGCATGTGTGGACCAGTTCTCCTGGGTGCTGTCCCATCTAGCTGCCTGGTAGTTGATTCCTAAAGCAGAATGTGGGTTCTACAAACCCCGAGTTTTGTATGAGTCTTAAGGAAGCCCTCTCTGTGGGTTTTGGAATGGAGGCAAAGAACTTGGCCTATCACCAGTTGTAGCATTAATTTACCACGGCCCATCTATCTTCTTAGCAGGAAAGAGCTGACAAACATGCCTCCCGTTACTACTAAATAAAATTTCCCTCAATTTTAAATACTGGCCCCTTATCTTCCTCCCTCTTCCCGCTTCTAACTACAGGGAGTATATAGGAAACCCGATCCTTATAGAATGTCAGAGTCAGGTTAGAGAACAGACAGTCACACGTCTTGGAGAAAATAAATAATTCACAGTGGATACCAACAGAGCCTGGATTAGAATCAAGGCCTTCTAGTTGTCAGTCCTGTGTTCTCTCCACCTTCCTCACAGCCATGCCCTTGCTTTGAGCCCATGTATTTGCTCTTGCTTGGACTATTGCAATAGTCATCTAGCAGGTTTTTCCTCCACTGATCTCCTACACATGAAAGCCCGCTCCACCCTGGTACCAGAAGTTCTCCCTGAAACATTGTTTTTACTATACCTTTCCTCTGAATAAATATTTTCAAGTGTTTCTCATAGCCTTCAGGACAAAGTGCAGGCTCCTCAGTATTTCACACAAGTCTCTTCAAGATCTGGCCTAGTTCCAGCCCCATCTTCCACACTTGGCCTCCCATCTCCCGAATTCATACTCAACACGAACCAGACTGAATTATTTGTAATTTCTCAAACAGCTAATGTGCATATTTGTGCTTTTACACACATTCTTTGCTCTATGTGGAATAATCTTCTACAACTTGTATGCCCAGCAAACTCCTAGCCGTCCTTTAAAACCCAATTTCATTATCCTGGAAGCTTTCCCCAGCACAGTTAAGCTTCTGTTCCCACATGTTCCCATAGATTCTAAGGAAACGACTATAGTAGTACTCAATGATCATGGAGTGCATTTGCCTTCCCACCAGAGTGTAATTTCCTTGAGTTTGGTTTCATTAATCTTGTGAACACAGATTGACACAAAGATGTGAGTACATGCTCAATAAAATACTATGGAAAAAGAAATAATTAAATGGATGAATGAATAAATACATGAGGGAAAACATGCTGCCATTCCTTTTATTCAGACGTTATTTCTACAGGATAGAACCTTCTGGAAGGGAACAACAGGGAAAACGCCTGACACTTTAAAAGAGAGGCCTTTCAACTTAGCCATGGACCACAGTGGCACCCTGGGGAGATAGCCTTTCACACAAAATATCTGGAAATACTGCATGTTACCTTATTGTCAAGTAAAAGCGAGCTTATTCTAAGGGGCTCTCCTGTAAGTACTTAACTGAAGGATTCAATTCCTCCTTAAGTACTAACCAGCCCCTGAAAACACAAATAAAAGTTTACATTGAAAACTCATGGAAGCTGACAAGACTATACATAGCCAGTATGCCTGCATCCCCGCCTTGGAACTGATACATGACAGGATCTCTGTAAATACTATTTGTCAAATGAATAAACAAACCATTAGTCACCAGAAATGGAGGTGTTAATACCTCCTGGTATTGGGAAGTGAAGAGCAAACGGCTCTTTGTTTTCTTGGACCCTTTAGAAATATAAAAGACTCTGAGATCATCCAGTCTGATACCTTCACTTCATAAGGGAAAAATCTGAAGCTCAAAGATATCGATTGGCCTCTCCAGTGTCCCACAGCAAGTTCACGAACGACCTAGGGCCATGTCTGGGGCCTCTGAGGGTCTCCATTATGGCAAGCTGACTTTCTGGGCAAATCCAAATCAACAATGGCAATCGTGCACAGAGCTCTAGGCACAGGCTTCTCTAGAAGGAGCCAGACAACAGCACAGGCTGGGTGTGAGGTACACAGCTAATCATCCCCAGAGAGGTTCACCTGCGCTTCCCCAGGTTTTTTCTTTTTTCTTTTTTTTAAAACACATCTTGAAATCTCTGGATTTCAAGAGTGTCTCAAGCCAAGAAGCAGACACATTTGTGTGCCCCCTCCCCCCTCTGCCCTCCTTTGTTCTTCTCTTTGAGCTGGGTCCACTGGAGGAGCATTGTAAGGTACCCCTGCTGGGTCTACAAGGCCCCTTTTCGGTTCAATTAATGAGCCATAAATAACCCAATGAAGGTGTCAACATACAGGGTAATTTATCATACCTTGTCAGGAGGGCGAGCCTTGTGAGGCAAACGCTCATTCACCGTCTGGTGCAACATGTTAAGATTTATTCCTGGCCAGGTCCCTCCTCCTCCAGGCGCCCCTCCCCCAAACCAAAATTTATCTTCCACAGGAATCCTCACAGGTGTGCTGCTTTGACAAATAAGCTATGAAGTCTGGTATTCATCACTGGCTGGTCTTTGTTGGGATGAAGGCAGCAGGAAATAAATTTATTTTAGAGGAAGGTACTTGTGATTCAAACATGCTCAAGGGGAACAGCGAGGTTATTTCCATCCTCCTGGTTCTGCAAGAGGAGAAAGGGAGATAATGCTAGGACAGCCTCTTTCTTCATTATTTACTGCTTGGTGGAAGCTTGGGCAGGACTTTACAGAGACAGTGCCCTTCGCTGCAATCTGGGAGCTCCAGTCGCATACTCTTGGAAATGTTGGGTTAGGAAATCTTACACTGGAGTGGAATGGACTATAAGACATCTCAGATGCTCAGAATTGCTATACCAGGAGGTTTTTCAGGTCTGCTATTCAACTTCTGGCTTCCTTGGAGGACTGATCCTGAAATGTGAGCATGCATAATAGCCATCTGGGGGTACTTGTTAAAAGACAGATTCCCGGTTTCCCCAACTCCTTCCCTCCCAGAGATTCTGACTGAGATCTAGGGAGGACCCTATGAAGGTTTATTTTGATAAGCTCTTTTCTCTACTTGCCTTCAAGTAATTCAGCTGGAGAGGATTCATGGCATACAGTTTGGATCCAGAAATGCTACTTGGAAGAAATGCTGCATCCCGGAGCTGTCCATGGGAACATTCCACAGTGATAGACATGTTCTGCACTGACCAACCCTGTAGCTAATAATCACTTGTGGCTACTGAGCACTTGAAATGTGGCTGGTGTGGAACTGAATTTCTTAATTTTATTTAATGGAAATTTAAGTCATCAGCATGTAGTCGGTGGCTGCCATATTGGACAGCAGAGCTCTAGCAAATCACTGCATATTTCAATTCTGGAGAGCATGTACAGACTGAAAAATTCAATATGCACCTGAGATCTGATATACCAGTCTCCTCCCACCTCCCATTATTTTGCAGCTAGTAAATACTGTAAGCCCTTGGGGGTGTGCCCTATTTAGTCACAGTGGAACAGGAGGAGGGAGGAGCATATCCTCCCACCTCCACTCCCAATGTCGACACAAGTGGGGAAACAGAAACATTCAATTCCTTAGGTACCTTCTATATGGGGCTGCGAGTGATGTCTTTGAGAAGAAGATATGGCCCTGGTCCTTCAGGATGAAGTCCCTTCCTTCCCAATACAGAGAAGATAAACACACAGGTGACCCAACACCAGATGGCACAGTGTGATAAAAATGCCCTAGGAAAGCCTTGGGATTGTAACAGAAAATACTTAAAGAAGCAAGGGGCCAGCAGTCTGTCCTCTAGCTAATGTTGTGAACACTTTCGGACATGAGACGTACCTTCCCTACTTTGGAATTAATGAGACAGCTTTGTATTTAATCATCTCCCATTCCCTGAGAGAATACAGACTTCTAAATCCCTTCCTTATGTGCCCAAGGTAGATCCCCCACTACCTCTGTCGTGTTGAGATGAGACCCACCCTCTATGGTCACACTTAGCATGTGTGACTGTCATTACCTACTCCCCTGCTATCCTGCAGAGACTGAGATCCATGAAGATCAGGATTGATTGATCTCTGAGCCCCAGGGCTTATTAGCCCAGTGGCAGATACTGGTAGGGCACACCAGTATGAACTAAAATCCAACAGCTTCATATTTGCCTAGGTAAGGCCCCTTATATTTTCCTTAAGGCTGCACATCAGATGGGCAAGCGGCCCCTGAGAAGCAGAAAGTATTCTGTTCTCTGATGTTAACAGGACACTGGTGTTCTCTCTTAACGGTGTTGTGAGAGGGACTCCCCCCACATATATTTTTAAAGGGTAGGGGACAAAAAGCCGCTTAGAAGGGTGATTGGTCAAGATCTGAGGCAGAACCCCCCATCTGTGAGAAAATTCTGCTTGGGAACGTGAAGGGTGTGTTTGACTGCAGCAGCAGCAATGTTCACGTGGGCCAGAGAGGCCCAGGAGATGTGAGGCCTTGGCAGGCGGGCTGCCCCGACCAGAGGCACAGAGACCCTGCTCCGGAAGGGAAGGGGCAGCCCACCAGCATTCACCGCCCCCTCGTCACCATCAGACATCCCATCCCTGCCCAACCTCCTTTTCTAACTCACTCCCCTAACTCCCCACAGAAGAGAAACCCAGCTCAGAGCCACAGAGCAACTGGCTCAGGAGAGGAGATGCCTGGCTCCAGCTTCCAGAGGAACAGCTCTGCCAATCTCCCAGACTCTGGGAGCTTTGCAAGTCTCTGACATTTGACTATCCTTTCTTTTCATCAAGTAGCCTTATTTTGCCTCCAGAAAACAGGCACTGGTATCAAAAGCGTTGAGGCTAATGCCAAGATTTAATGCTCCTGAGTATCTTGCACAGGGCCAAAACTGCCTCGCCTTGTGCACGTGCGCCCACACACACACACACACACACACACACACACACAATGAGAAAGGGACAGAAAGAGACAGAGATAAAGATCTACAAGACAACTCCTTACAGGTCACAGGGCACTGTGACTTCCTCATAACCAAATTAAGGGTAGGAAAAGAAGGGACACGGTCTGGCAAAAATCTCAACCTTCTTTGCTTTTCTGCCTTATGAATAGTTAAGAGCTTGGACTCCACACAGCTAGCCTTGATCTCCAGCTAAATATTCATTAGATCAACATTAGCTCAATGTTAAGGAACCATGTTAACCACTGTATTGGCTTAGCACTTCAACTTCATACATGCTAGGAATCCATGCTCACTTGCTGGCAGGTAGGTACTAGACTTCACCAATAGGACTGGTTCTAATCCTGAATTCTAAAAGCTATCTCGAAAAGGATACTGAATCAAGAGATGTCTTCATTAAAACAAAGATCCAGTGGTGGGGGTAGAGGAGCAACTTTTATTTGGAAAAACACAGCAGTACCAGTATCTTTGAATTCACCCTGAAAAACAAACTATGGTGTATCCCTGAGTGCAAAGATTTCTCAGTACTTGAAATTTCTAAGACTACTCATGGTAGAAAAACATGAGAGACTCAAGAAGGCAAAGCTGCTTGAGCAGAGGTAAATAAAGGTGTAAGGAACGGAGGTGCCAAATTTGGATGTGGACCAAATTCCATTTCCACCAGGATTCTCAGGCAACTAGTCTATAGGGGAAGGCAGATTCGTGCAAAATTTGGAAAATTCTGGACCTTCCTCAAGAGAAACCAACGATTCTTTCAGAAATCACAACTGTCCATGAGTAGTTGTTCATTCGTAGTTGGGGAAACTGAGACCTCCTTAAGATCAAGTAACTAACAGGTGAGTAAAAAGAAGTTTCATCTGTTTATCTGTTACCACCAAGTGCCAAGTTTCTCTGTGCAGAGCAAGGAAATAATTTCCATGCAACAGTTTGAGATATCCAACTTGCATTTGCCTGAAGCCATGGCACAGTCAAGTGCGGCTCCCTTCAGATCTTGCATGCTACCAGCCATTGGGCAGGGTGGGTAACTGGTTGGAAAGCCTCCCGGGAAACCACAGCTCCTGCAAATGACTCAGTAGGTGGTTCTGAATCCTCTGAGTCAGAACCAAGCCCGTGACTCAGCCCCTTGCCAAGGCTCCGTGGCATTGTTGAGATGCTCTGGGCTTGGCTAGCATGGGATATTGAGGACCTCTGGTGTTCATACATAAAGGGAGGAATGTTTTCTCTGACAGGTGACCAAGAACCATAGACCAGAAAAGCAAGTGGCATCACGCAGTGACTCTTCTCTCTTCCTCTCCATCTGTGGAGAGTTTTGATGGCTTTCTACATCAGGAAACCTTTGATTTAAAGCTCAGTCCTCCTTCTTACTGGGAGCATCCAGGTTGCCTCCCACAGCCATGAATTTGTGAACACAGAAAACTTCATTCTAGCCTAGAATCTGCTGATTCCTATGGCTAGAACCCTGAGCACATCGCTTACTAATGGCCTCAAATCCTTCCCATCCCAATTTCATTCTCAGCCCAGTTGCCCTGTAGCACCATGAAGCTTACACCAACCTCCCAACCTAAACTCTCCAAAGGCTCCCCACCTATGGAATCATGTCTACATCCTAGCCTGAGATTTGGTATTCACAGTGCCATCTATCTTTCAAGCCTCATCTTCCTCTAGTACTCTACTTTCGGCATCCTGGGCAAACCGGACCCCTGGCTCTTGTGGGACCATATGTGCTTCCCACCTCCCATGCTCTTGCAGTTCTCTTCACTGGAGATCCCTTCTCCCTACCTCTTGAAAGTCTTCCCAGATCGCATGCTACCCCCTCTCCCATGAAGCTTCCCCAGATCACTCCAAGGAAGCCCCGTTGATTTGTCATACCACCCACTGTTGGCACTTTCCCACTGACATACAGCACGCTATTCCAAATTGCTGGCACTTGTGTGGATAACTTCTACTTCCTCCTGGGTGCTATACTCCAGGGGTGAGCACAGGTTGAGGAGGGAGAGGTCTTATGGTTATTTCCCATCATGCCAGTGTATGTGAATTTGCACTAATGAACAAATGAATGAATTCAGAAGATCTAGATGGATGTTCTAGAGTTATCCACAGCTGTGGTATTTCATCCCAGAGGTGGCAGCACGTCAGGAAGAAAAACCCAGCCCAGCCACAAGCTTTTCATATGGGAAAGGGCAGAAGCATTTAATGTGATCCATTCTGTTGGTCATGCAATGACTCTGGGTGTGTGCGCATAGACTCCCAGGAGCCAGAGGCAGCACGTGCTTCGCAAGGGCCTAGAACACCTGGGCTCCCTCATTTCTCAATGTCATGAGAGGCACACTGGAGTCTTGCAGCTGACAGTCTTTCTGGTAACAAAACACCTACTTAGCATGGCACCACTTCAGCTCTACACCATATGTATCAACAGGGGTGGGTCACAATGCTTTCTTGGCAGTGAGCCAGGCAGAGATTTGAGGTTTGGTTTTGCTGCGCTCCACAGGTGGCCTGGAGCTGTGTTAACAAGGCTCCTGCTTCTGTGTGACCAGCTAACAAGGAGACTGCCACCTGGCATGCCTTTGTACATGGAGACCCTCTCCAAAACTTGTGCACCTGCCCTATGCGGACCCAGTGCCATCTTAACGTGTGGGTGGGTGGGTGGGTGGGGGGAAGAGGTTCTAAATAAAGCTATCCTTTCCACTTGCCCTCAAGAGACTTAGACCAATGTTCTCAAACTTCAGCAAGGACAAAATTACCTGGGGAGCTTGTTAAACCAACAGATGGCTGGACCAAAACTCTGTAGTCTGGTTCCTGGACAGGACCCAGGAATCCGCCTTTCCGACGAGGTCCCAGGTGATGTACTAGTTCAGGGACCACACTTTGAGAAGCACTGGTCTAGGCGATCCCAAGAAAGGCAAATGAAAGCCATCAGAGGCACGACAAGAGGACAACAGCCTTTCTCCCTGCTGCTAGGCTCTGCCCCACTAAGCTCTGCTCCCTACCCTACTACTGAAACCACCTTTTGGAAGGACTCATCTGCCTATACCATTGGCTTCATTACCTCTTTCTTGCCTTTAAAATAAACTCGAACTCCACAGCCAAGCTCATATTGACTAATCCCCAACAGTGTGCCAGGCGCTGTTTTAAACCCTTTACACATATTAACTCATTTAATCCACATAATTCTATGCAGTAGGTACTATTATTATCCCCATTTTAGAAACAATTAATCCCACAGTGAGCCCTCAGGAAATATTTTCTGAATGAATGGCTAAAGGGATGCTCATAAGCATTTATACCATGTACTACAGAAGGCTGTTTCCATGCCAAGGGAAGCCATCAAAAAGTGAAGAACTGGCTTGCCAACCAGTTATTTGTTCCTGTCCTACACCAAATAACCCGTTTGCCTGGAATTGGCTGGATATTCTGGCTTTGTGTAGACATCTCCTAGCTGGGAGGAAAGCCAGAGTTAATCCTTCACAAAGGGTTGTTTAATAATAACCAGAAACTGGAGAAGAGCAGAAAGGAACACGATGATCCCACACAACCCGAGGAAAATGGACTGCTCAAGCTCATGGTTTCATGCTGCCAACAAGGGCCCCTGGTACAGCCTGAGGTTTCTTAATTTTTATTATAAAAATAGAACATGAATATGTCTCTCCTGATTATCACCACCAATGCACCGGCAAAAACATCTCGAATGCATATTACTCTAATGCAACACTAATGCTTACATTGGCACAGAAAACCAGGTCATCTTTGAAAGTCTATAAATGGACAGCCCTCTCTGTCTATTACTTATTTATGTTTCCTGCCTTTTGCTTAACCAGCCTTGAGGCCCAAACAGAGAAAACACACCATACATAAAGCTACCAGTACAGATAAATAAAACATCAGACTCAAACTGGTAGATTTATCCTTCACTGCTTTGGAGAGAGTGGACTTCACGAGCTACATTTTGCACAGATGATCAGCAAAATGCGACCCTTTGAGACCGGGGGCAAGCAGTGTGGTCTTCCCAGAAGATACTCAGCTTTGCCCTTTTTGGAAATATTCTTGTTTGCTGTGGATGAAAGACAATGATGGCAAAGTGGGTTGAACCCAAATGTCTTTAAGTTGGGTAAACTGATACTGATGCTGAATTCATCACCAGCTCAAGTTTCTGGGTTACCTCCAAGGGTTTCCCCACATGGCCTGCCCTGCAGTTATGCAGCCTTAGAGTTCACCATGGCAATACTAGCCATGAGGAAGTCTACACGTGAGAAAGTCACCAGAACATCCAGGCAAAGTTCCAGCAGAAAGACAGCTATGTCAGATTGAAGCCTAAGTGATGTCGCTGTGGTATCTATGACCCTGAAGGAAGTCCTCTTGGGCAAAGGGCAGATCCATCTCTGGGAGCAACATCATGTGATTCACTCCTTACAGGTTTCCTTTTAGCTGCTCACAAAAGCCCTCTCTTAGCTGGAACACACTAAGTTACTCTCCTCCAATTCTCGGCTTAGCCTCGTGCTAGGCAACCCGTGGAGCGGCTCTGTTGGAGGGATCTGGTGTTATTAGCAGTACAGGGGTATGTTTCCAGAAAGAGCCTGCCTGGAGAAGCAGAGGGCATTCCTTAGGCACCTGTCAGGCCTTCAGCCTCTGTAGCTACCGAAGTGAGAACGTCTGCCTCAGCATTCTCCCATCACCATCTCTACCACCCTGTACCTCAAATGAGGATCACAGCAGTTCTGTCACCCCTAAAAGCACCTGTGTGGAGTGACCAATATAGATGGCTCTGCCTTAGCAACAGGCACTGCTCTTGACCATGAAGTGGTCAAACAAGAACATGTTTGTTCTCAACATGCTTTTTTTTTTTCGTGCTCAGAGAATCAAGTATCTCTTAGCTAGTGAGAAAAAGGAACAAACAGGTGATATTGATGAAAGGTGTTTAGGCAGGGCAGGGAAAGATAGAAATCTCCAGATGCCAAAGACTCTGTTTCTGAAACCATTTCAATAAAGATTAAACGCTGTGTTGAGGTGGCTATGCTTATTAGATCTTACGTTCTGTGATGGGAAGAATGTATATTTTACATTTTTCAACTAATAATAGCAATTGCAAACATTTACTTATTACGTGCCAGACAATGTATGGAGTGCTGTTATGTTGGATTATGGATATGGAAACTGAGGCATCAGCTGTCAAATGGCAAAGCTTAAATTAAAACCCTTGGACTTCCCCTTCCGCTACACAGCCCTTCGCTGAGCTCAGAGGAATGCTATGCCCAGCATAAGCACTCTCTGAATATTTCTAGATGGTCAGCACTGAGCTTGAATATGGTAGTTGCTCAAGAGTATTTCCTATCTGAGTGATTATTATTGTTCATTTCATAAGGGCTTTATCTTGGTGAGAAAGGACTCACCCTCATCTAGCTGGAAAGCCAAGTTCTTCCAAGCTTGGGGAAATCCTGCTTCATTAAACCCATGAGTTACTAAGCAACACAGGAAAAGCTTATCACAGATTTCCTGAAACTGGGTGTGACCATTTCATTCCAAGCCTTGCTAATTCAGTCTGTACACACTGGGGACAGAAAATGTATCCTTGGTTCTTAGAGCCCATTTGCATAGGTGACTTCTCCAATTCTCCCAATTCCAACTGAGGTCTTCATAACCCAGTAGAACCTAGTACCACTACAGGCAGCAAGGTGCACCCAAGAGAGGTCCAAACAAGAGAGTTCCGAGCTACATCTTGAGCCTAGGTTCAAGTCTCAGCTCCAACCAATGTTACTGTTTGCATGACCTCGAGCAAATCACCGAACCACTATGACCATCTGTGTGTGATCTAACTGGTAAAGGGGGGATGATACCTGTAATAATGTGACATAAATCCACATGCCTGAGATGTTCACAATTAGGATCAATCAAGATATTCTATACGGAAACATGTACGAGTATAAATAACAATAAAAGTGATGACAACAAACATCTCTTCATTGCCTCTTAGGTCCCAGAACCCCATTAAGTACGTATTAATATCTCTAATGCTGGTGACAAAGCAGGTGAGGCTTACAGAGAATATTAGCAGAGGGAGAACTTGAATCCAGGTTTTCCTAACTTGTGCATTTTCAGCAGAGTTGATATCACCCCCAAGAAGGTAAAAACTGGTTCTTGGGGTCCAAAAAATCTTATTCTTTTTATGTAAAAAGACAAATATACATACAGCACGAAAACAAATACACACTTATTTCTGGGGCGCATGGGTGGCTCAGTTGGTTAAGCGTCTGACTTCAGGTCATGATCTCACAGTCCATGAGTTCAAGCCCCACGTCTGGCTCTGTGCTGACAGCTCAGAGCCTGAAGCCTGCTTCAGATTCCATGTCTCCCTCTCTCTCTGCCCTTCCCTGCTCATGCTCTGTTTCTGTCTCAAAAATAAATAAAAATATTAAAAAATTTAAAAAATACCAAATACACACTATTTCTGTGACACTAAAATTTCATGGGGAGGACAATTAGGAAAAAACAATACCTAAAAAGTCTCCTGAGAAAGCAACAGTCAACAACTTGAGAGATACAGGTCTAATTTCACTATATCATTCCATTTCCCATAATTAATGGAGGTTATTATTAATACCATGCCATTAGGCTTCTACAAGGAAAGTCTGTATGCTGGGTTCAAACACGGTCCCAGAAAAGGTGGTGGCCACTTTTGTTGTCACTGTGGACCGTCTAGCATAGAGGCCATGTACAAATAATTAAAATACCTCCACATTTAAATTCCACAGGGTAAATCTTCTATCAACCAAAACATAAGATTAATGCATCCCTAATGCTACCCACCCTCTAACCTTGATGATACATATTTAGATCAATATTCAAAAAAAAAAAAAGGAAAAAACTCATTTAGACATTTTAAAATATTGGTAAAAAATAAAAAATAATTGAGTGTACTTAGAACATTATTATAATTCCACCTAAACCTTCCAATAGGGACATGGATTGCTCTCTCTCCTCTGGCTAGTGGAAAAACTGGAGATTTAGGCACTAATTCCAACCAATATCTGTAGATTCAAAGAAAAGGAACCGGTCCATCCCACACTTCTGAAGTGAAGCACACGCTTTCAGAAACATGTAGAAGTCAAGTTACCGTCAATGGTTTGACCAACTGTATTCGCTCAGGCCACCGTCCATTGGTCCATTTCAACTTGCTAAGTTTGGCTTGCCTCTTCCCTCTCTCTCAGACCTCCTGGCAAGGCATTCCAGCTCCTGATACCCACTATGGCCTCCCCACCCTCACTTTCCCACTATGTCCTTAGCCCGGTCTCAGAGACCATTCCACCCACGGATTCGCCCGGTTCCTTTATTTTATCGTATTCAACCAACAGCGGCCCTGCCATCCCAGGGAACTGGACATTCTTTTCACAGGGTGGCTCTACTTCCCTAGTCCTCCAACTAGGCCTCAAGGCCCTACCATCCTGGCCAGCCTCGTCCAAACTCCCCACCGGAGGGGGGAGCCGGAGAGGAGGGGCGCGCAGTCATCAGGGACTTGCGTTTGTACAAATGGCCTGTGAGGCTTTCTTCTGACTGAAGCACGGCAGGGACGCACGTGCTCACTTGTACCGCCGGGCCGGGCTGGGCCTGTGGTGGCTGCAATAATCAATCCAGTTGCCATAGCGGCCGTAAGTGTTCATTTACCACTACGCGACCTGGAGCTATAATATATTATGCCTTTCGCCAGCGGGAGCCGTGCCAGCTGCAGCACGGGGCGGCCGTGTCGGCCATCAGTCACCACTCTCCTTCACAACCTTTTGTTCCCCGCTCATTACGGTGAATTATAAGAGGGGACAGCACATTTTTCAGGAGAGTCTCTCCCGTTCGCTCTAAGCGCTAACTCATCCCGGGTTGTTCCAAGTCGGCTGCGCTAGCGTGGGACGGTGTTGCCCACGGGTCTTCCCTCTTGTCCCTCTGCGAGCACTTGGAATGGGTGAAAAACAGACGGGGGGGGGCACTTTTCCATAAGGCAGGATAAAAATCACTCAACTCTCTTTACTATCAATATTGGATACTGCATTTTGTTGCACTCTGCCATGTCCCTGAAGGCCTGTCCCGATGGCAAATGACATCATAGCACACTAAAGAGGCCATCATGTCAGCTTCGGGCCCTGGGTTACTACTTTGAGATGAGGAGATCACTTCCAGAGTCACCGATGGGAGGAAGAGGAGCAGTACCACCAGCCCAACAGCCGTTTTTGAAAATGTTTTTCTGTAATAGTGAGGACAAACACCTAAGACCACACAAATCAGAGGATCAAGATATTAAGTCAGTAGGAGAAACCAAGGATACAACCGTGAGCTGACAGGATTCCTGAGAGGCCCCAAATGGAAGCAATCCGGTCGCGGTCAGGTGGTGAATGGATAAACGGATTGTGGTCCTATGTCCTGTATACTGGGGAAAACAACTCCAGCAATAAAAAGAAACAAAATATTAATATGCAACTACAACATGGATGCATCTTAAAAACATTACGCTAAGAGAAAAAAAAGTTGGACCACAAAAGCCCATGTACTACATGATTTCATTTATATGAAATTCTAGAAAAAAGCACAACAATAGTGACAGAAAGCAGATCTGTGGTCGCCAGAGGCGAGGAGGTAGGGGAGGGAATTGAGAGCACATGGGCCCGAGGGAGCTTTTTAGGATGAGGAAACCGTTCTATATATTGACTGGTGGTGGTTATAGGGCTGTACACAATTACCAAAATTCATCAACATGTACACTTAAAGCTGTTGAATTTTACTGTATATAAGTGCTATCTTAATAGAGGGAAGCAGGAAAAACAAACAAACAAAAAACAGAAGAGCAAAGATTGTTAATGGAGGGGAATTGCCCTGACTGCTTCCTCTGTGACAGCTCTCTAAGAAAGAAATGGTAGTATACAGGAAAATGAGTTACACTCATTATGTAAAAAGGAACAAGCCACCCTTGTGAACCTGACCTTCAGAGACTAAACCCTTTGTAATCTCTACAGTATGGTGATCACCTATACGCCACCACCGTGAAAGAAAAGACCAGCCAGTTTCAGCTCCACTTCTGGTTAATTCCAGCTAGGTCTAAAAAGCACTAAATGTTGGAGTAAATAATTAACCAGAGATGTGATCTCATGTACGTGGTTTTCACCTCCCTGGGCTTCAAGGGTTTTGTGGTCTCTAAAAGTGAAAGAGATGGACATAATGGCTCTTAAAGATTTTAAATGGTGTAATTGTGCCATACTTTGATCTCTCCAAGTTCTTTAATGAGTTGGCACCTTACGATCCCACCTAGCTCTTGGGATCCCCCACTTCACCTCCAAGTTAAATCTGGCTAGTCTTAATGTCAACGTTTTGTAAAATGGGGTAAAGGGCTCTAAGACACTTGGGGGAAGATTAAGCCGTGGTCAACAGGGGACCCTAATGATATGGTACTTCCCAGGCTGATGCTGATGTTCCCTTCCAGACAACAGTAGCCAGTTTCTGTGATGCTCTTATCCAGAGGTGCTTTTGGAAGATCTCCAGTGACTTCTCTGCTTTATTTTTAGTTCCTTGGTGAGTACTTACTTTGTAGCCCAAGAAAATGTTCAGATCTTAAGATGAGGCTTTTTAAAAACTGTTTATTTATTTTGTGAGACAGAAAGAGCGAGTGGGGAGAGGGAGAGAGAGAACACGAAGCAGGTTCCAAGCTCCCAGCACAGAGCCTGACATGGAGCTTTATCTCACAAACCATGAGATCATAACCTGAGCTGAAATCAAGAGTTGGACGCTTAACCTGAGCCACCCAGGTGTCCCTTAAGATAAGCACTTTTTATGTCACTTTTTTTTTCAATTATGAGTCATTCAACACATTAACATCTATAACCCCAAGACTCCCTCTCATCATTGATTTTTTTTCTTCTCTTCAAAGATACTGGAAGTAAGGAAGGATTTCAAATGTTTGCTCCTGAGAAAAAAAGATGGGAAACCCCAAAACCAGTGACTAGCATTGCAGTTATTGCCAAAGCAGTTTTTACAAAGTTAATCACTGATTTTTGCATCATTCACCAGTCCAGTGAATGGGTATACCTCCTATGCATAAAACCTGCTATGTCTTTGAGCAACCCCTCCTTCCTAAAAGGCTGAATAAAAACTTAATCCATAGTATCTTGTGAAGATTCCTCTTAATTTTCCAGAAGCAGTGATTTTTTTTTTTTAATTGAGGGGTCTGGCCAGAAACTACAATACCAGCAAAAAACATAGCTAATGGTAAATAACCATTTATGGAGGCCCTAGTAATGGTCAGGTACTCTGAGCACAGTGGATTTTTCAAACCTTCTAAATGGATGTGGAAACTGCGTTGTAGTGAGTTCATGTCACAAGCTCAAGGCCACCCAGCTTGTAAGCAGCAGAGCTCAAATATACACCCATGTCAGACCAAATCCAAAATCAATGCTCTTTCCCCTATTGCTTATTTGCAAATATGAGAACCAGGCTTCTGTTTACATTTCTATTCACAAGGCTCATTACGTGTGTTAAGCAAGATGTTCTGCAATTATTTGTCCACAAATAAAAAAGGTATGTGTTTAGGGTTCTCATGTCTTGTACTTTGCTTCACATTAGTGATGTAGCCTCAGGCACACATTCATGTAAGCAGTGACCTGTAATCAGTTTGTAAGATTATCCGTTAAAATAATTCCCCTGTTACCGATGATGCTTAGTGCGCAGCTGTCAGAACACGGTGCACACCTTTTGTGCTCATACACACCAACACTTAAGTTTTCTCTGTACCCTGGGTCTATCCACCTCTAAGACACTCGCTGTCCTTCATCTTTAGATTTATGTGCACAAGTGATAACAGAGACATACACCGGGGCGGGGATGGGGAGGCCAAAGAAAGCTGAGCGTAACGAGAGAGAAAAAGACACAAACATTCACGACTCCAAGGTGGGACCCTGCTGCCCTTACACATTATGGAATAAACAAGGCTAATCACATTATCAAACCCACAGAGCCCTTTTAGAGTTTAAATAGCAGCTCACTGAAGGCCAAATGTATTATATTTTCTTGTAGTATGGTTGAATAACAACTTTTGTTCTCAACGTGCCCTCTCTTTTGCTACTGCTTCACCCAAATGGAGATAACTGGAGACACAGGGTACATGTAGCCGTCTTTGCTGCCTTCGTGCCCACATCCAAGCTCACAAAGTTACACACAGCAGCATCTTCGGAGTTTGAGACCTGCTAGTGGTCGAGAAAGAAAGGTGCCTTTGCCACAGTGTTGTGAGGAAAACAGCCTGTCAGGTTCTGTAGGACGCTTGAAAAGGGGACTGACTGCCAGGCTTAGAATCCGATTTTTCACGTTCCTTCTATTTTTCGCATTTTGAATTAGCTTAAGAGTGTCATTTCTGATCTATTCCATCTTGTTCTGGCTCTCGTCGTCACTTTTCTGAGGAGCTCTTAGGCTTTGCTGTAATCAAGGTCATACTTTAAAAGGGGTGTTATTTCTTGATCAGGATTCTGAGATGATTATGTTTTCAGTGGGAAGGTTCAGCTACTGTCTCAGAGGACAGGGCTAATGAGGGCAAGACTGAAAAGGGCCTCAGCCCAGCAAGGGCCTGAAGCAGTCCCTATTCTCCATGTATGACATTTTTAACCGCAGCTGGCTATCTCGGGGACCCGGCCAGTGTGTCTATAACACGAGGATAAATAGATCACCGTCGCTCGCTAAACAAACCATAAAACAGAGAGGCCTTTGCCGCGGTCGATTGGCCGACCATCACGGTGAAAGGAAAACCACACACACACACACACACACACACACACACACACACACACTCAAGGTCATCCAGCTGTCAGGGAAATCCTATAAACTGAAGCACTGCAACACAGACTGAACATGAGAAGTACCTGGGGAGCTTTAAAAATTCCTAAAGCCCAGCCCCCGCCACTCCCATTCCCCAGGAGTCTGATTTGGAGCTGAGATGGGGCTTGGGCCTCAATATGATTTAAAAGTCCCCCAGAGATTCGCATGCACAACTAGAACGAGGCACCCTGCTCTAGACCCAGCCGGCCTCTGTGAATGCTGCACCAGGCACTCAGCACATACTGCTTTCACGGTCACAGCCATAGGTGGATAAATCCCAAATCGGTGCATGGTAAACAGCACTGCCCAGATTTCCTGAATCCCGTATTTCTAGAGGGCAGGAAACCATTTCCAATGGGTGTCCCTGCAAAAGGCTAGAAATATGTCGGCAACAGGAGTAACACTTAAAACCGCATGCCAGACTCCGTGGCCGAGGGTGCTCCAGGTCCGAGGTGGTCTGAGCCCCCACTGACAATGACCTGGGTTTAGCACCAGGCAGACAGACCATCAGCACCTCTACGGGGTCCACCGCTCGGAGGTGCAACAGATGCTCGAGAGGAGCACGATGTATAGAATGAAACACAACCAAAGCCAAATAGCCCACTTTGGCTTTAGGACAGAAACTGCCCAGAGCTGGTCGGCATACAGGCAGAGGGGAGAAAGGTTATTGCTGGATATATGCAGTGAATTCAGCAAGTGGGAGCTGGGGTAGACAGAAACCTATAAAGTAGCATTTGCCTCCCCACACTCACTTTGAAAATCCAAGCTCATCATCATATAAACCGCATGTCATGGGGGGAAAATGGGAATTCTCACGTCTCTTTTTTAAGGGAAATATGTATTGCAAGGTTCCTGCTGGAGGGAGCTGGGCACCACAGGACTGACATCTCTGGGGACGGAGAAGAACGTTGGCTCCCTACATTCAGGCGGGTAGTGCCATCTGGCCAGCACATGGCTGGCTCGCCTCCAGGAGACAGTGGCTTGCCTGAGCGCCTGTCAGGGGAAATGTTGTTATATCGTGGCTGCTGCAGATGAGAAGGTGAGGGAAAGAATGAGGCTCTCCAGGCTACAGCCGCCAAGAACAGAGCTACTTAGAAGAAATGAGGCTCCTCACTGTTCAGGGAGAAAAGGGGCTCTTTCTTAAATTCCTTTCATTTAATACTCACCCGTCCCCCACTCCCCAGCAACACACACAAAAAGATGTTCCGTCAAGAAGTGTTAGCAGACATGAAGAGATACAGTCAAACCTGTATTTGGGAAAAGGGGAAATGACTGGTTCAGGCGAGGGGCATTTCCTTGGCAAAGGAAGACAATTCACACTTAGATGAGCTCTGCTCATCCAAGACAGTGCATGTGGCGAGGCCCGAAATCACGAGGTCACCTCTGTCTGTGAGGAAGACAGGACCACCTAAAGTCACCTCATCGGCCAAAAGAGCTAGAGACAAACAAAGTTGTCTACCCAGTTTCTACTCCATGAGACCAACTGGGTCTGAATCCTGTCCCTTTTTGCCCAGGAAATGGTGATCATGAGGTCATCCAGCAGCTGGACACTTTGAAGACTCAGGGGTATATAGCAGGGTCCCCACTTTGAGTTCAAGGAGGGCTCACCCTAGGATTCAAGCAGGTCTGGAAGAGAGGTGACACTTGATGTGAGTTACACGCAGCATGAATCGAGCCTCCAGGATGGCAATCTATTTTCCAAAGGAAGAGTGAATCAAATACACCTTTTGAGACTGGGCCAGGATCAGGGAAAGGGGTGATTCTGAGTGGAGCACTTCATTCTTTGCCCCAACGTCATGTGCCTCATGGGAGAACAGCCACGACTGCATGGTTGACTAGAAATGAAATAAAAAAAAAAAAGAACGATTTCCCAAAAATCATGAATGGCACCTAGCAAAAATGAGGGCATCTTGGCAGCTTTGCTGCTGGCAGGCTCAGTGGTGGGAGCTGGTACCTGAGCAAGGTTACTGGCAGGAAGTACAATGGTGATGGCCATTTTGAATGCCAGGGCACAGAGTCTCAAAGCCCTTGGAGCAGCCATCTGTGGGCATCAGAAGTCAACAGGCAGCAGCAACACCACCCCCACAGTCACCCATAGGCATCTCTGGTGGTAGATGATGTTTTACTTGGATATTAGGTCCACACTGCTATATTTCAGCATCAACAGCTTCAGACAATGTCACCACTAAGAGCCATTGGTAACATGAAGGCAGACAAAATGACCAGGTTGCCTGAAATATGCCGCAAGATTAAAAAAAAAAATCAGGGAAGGGGAGGAATTAAAGTTCTTTCCAGAATAGGTGGGAGCAAAACAATTTGCAGACCCTATTTTTTATTCCCAGGCAAATATGACCCAAGAAATACAAGTCACTAGTGTTAAAGAAGAAAAATAAAACTGAAGGAAAATACTTGTCTCCTTTTCCTTGTGATGCAAATGCGAGGCATCATCCATTTAAAAGAACCAAAATCCATTTCTTCTTTCCCCTCCAAAATGCCAACACTTACAAAGGAGTTATAGGAGTCACTTCTGGAAGGCAAAATACTCTCCATGGTTCATTACCTCAGCCACTAAACTAATAGTCACTAAAAATAGATGAAGTTCCCAGCTAGTGCTAGCCTCTGTCAGGGATAAGTAACAACAACACTTAATTTATGCCAGTCTTTTTAACGTAAGCAACCTCGTTTAATCTTATGACCTCACTGTGACAAGCAGCATTTATTCCTACTTTAAAGATGGGAAAATTGAGGCTTAGAGAGGTTGAGTGGCTTGGCCAAGATCATCCAAATATTAAGGGACAGAACCAGGTCACACACTTGGATCCAATTGTAGCTCCAGATGCTTTTCATCCCCTACAACCATTCCCCCATGTGGAGTACAAAGACATGTCCCTACTTACTCCCTGCTTTTAAGAAACGCTATTAACCCCTTATTGGACAGAGCACTTGCAAATATCTTCTCTCACTCCATGGGTTGCCTTTTCATTTTGTAGATGGTTTCCGTTGCTGTGGGGAAGCTTTTAAGTTTGATGTAGTCCCAGTAGTTTATTTTTGCTTTTGTTTCCCTTGCCTGAGGAGACAGATTCAGAAAAATATTGCTAAGGCTGATGTGTAAGACATTACTTCCCAAGTTTTCTTTTACAAGTTTTATGGTCTCAGGTCTTACATTTAGGTCTTGAATCCATTTTGAGTGTATCTTTATGTATGGTGAAAGAAGGTGGCTCAATTTCACTCTTCTCCATGTAGCTGTCCAGTTTCCTCACCACCATTTATTGAAAAGATTGTCTTTTCCTCACTGTATATTCTGCCTCCTTTGTTGTAGATTAATTGACCATGTATGCGTGGGTTTATTTCTGGGCTCTCTATCCTGTTCCATTGATCGGTGTGTCTATTTTTCTGTTAGTACCATACTGGGGTTAATATCCAAAATATATCAAGAACTCATACAACTCAACACCAAAAGAATAATCCAATTAGAAAATGGGCAGAGAACCTGAAGAGACATTTTTCAAAAGAAGACATACAGATGGCCAACAAACATATGCAAAGATGCTCAACATCACTAATCATTAGGGAAATGCAAATTAAAACCACAATGAAATAACACTTCATACAGTCAGAATAGTGAGCATCAAAAAGACAAGAAATAACAAACGTTGGCAAGGAAATGAGAAAAGGGAACTCTCATGCACTGTTGGTGGAAATGTAAATTGGTGCAGCCACTGTAGAAAATAGTATGGAGGTTCCCCCACCCCCCCAAATTAAAAATAGAAATACCATATGATTCAGTAATTCAACTACTGGGTATTTATCTGAAGAAAACAAAAACACTAATTTGAGAAGATGTATGCACTCCTATGTTGCCTGCAGCACGATCTACAGCAGTCAAGATACGGAAGCAAGCCAAGAGCCTACTGGCAGATGAAAGGATAAAGAAGATGTGAGACAGACACACACACACACACACACACACACACACACACACACACGAATATTACTTAGCCACAAAAAGGAATGATATCTTGCTATTCGAGATGTCATGGCTGGACCTTGAGGGTACTGGGCTAAAGCAAAGTCAGTCAGACTGAGAAGACATGTACCACATGATTTCACTTACATATGGCATCTAAAAACAAAACAAAATCAGAAAGATTCAAATGCAGAGAATATATTGTTGGTTGCCAGGAGGGAGGTGGGTGGGGAATGGGTGAACTAGGTGAAGTGGATTAAGAGGTCCAAGCTTCAATAATAAAATAAAGAGGTTGTAGGGGTGTAAAGCACAGCACTAGGAATATAGTCAATAATACTGTAACAACTCTGTATGGTGACAGATGCTAAGTATACTATTGTGGTGACATTTCACAATGTCTATAATTGTTGAATCACTATGGTGAAACTAACGTAATATTGTATGTCAACTACACATCAATAAAAAAAGAAGTCATGAGACCCAAACTCATGTAAACAATTAGAAACCAGAGCTTGGTTGTATTTACCCCTAGCTCCAAAAGACGGGTGCTAAAGGGAATGATACCATAATTCAGGCAAGAAGAGATCAATGAAGGCTGCAATTATCAGAGAGTTGTTCTAGGGAGGGTGAGGTATGAGAATTTTAATAGGCAAACAGAGAGCAGGCAGGGTTGAGTTGAAGTGTATTCTGAGCATTGAACGAGAAGAAATATGAGCGGTCTTTCTAAGCGGAACCAGCACTATAATACAGGATAATGGTGCTGTCCACTCATTCATTCTCTTACAAAGATCTGCGAAGTCCCTAGCATGTGCCAAGCACTTTGCTACACCCAGGAGGACATGCATCTAAGTCATGGTCTCTCCCTCGAGAAGCTCCTAGCCTACTGCAGTGAGGCAGCTGAACCCCACGTGATCCCCAGGCCAGCCAAATTGTCTCGCACCATCCACAATGAAAACGTTGCAAGCTGCCAGTCCAAATCTTGCTTGGCTTCTCCAGTCAGGCTGTTTATCAGCACTGCCTCACAGAGATAAAACCTCTCAATATAGAGCTAAAGGGGAAAAAACTCAGCATGTAAAAATAAACTGCCCAAATAGTGTTCCCTCGCCGCTGTATTTGGCATCCAGTATTACTACACACCAGAGAAAGCCACACAGCTCTGGACTTGCTCACGGAGCAGCTGTGAAGTGTGGGGACACAAAGCACCAACACAGAGACCCCTCCGCTTCTGTTCTAACTGCTGCAGCCTCATCTGAACTCTGGAGCTAGACTAGATGCTCCGCCGCAGGATACAGATCGAGGGGATGCTTTTTAACCTCCTTGTCACATGGTGCCGTGTTGCACTTGCCACAGATCCCACGGTAGGGTGTTAGAGACGGCACTGACACACTCCTACCCACCTTCAGCGTAACATTTCCAGCTCGGCAGCTCCTTACATCTTCATCTGAACTTGGTTTGTAAGTGAAATCAACTGATAAAGCTTCCATTTCATACCATCTGCTGTGGGCCACCAACACTGGTTTTGCAAAAGGGATGAGAACGATCTTTTAAGACTCTGGGAATGTTCAGGATAGTTTCAAGCTCTGTAAGCTAGAAGGTGAATCTTGACTCCAAGAGTTTCTGGGCACACTCAAAAGGGAGACTTTCTATACACACCTAAGGGTAGGACTCTAATCCTCCTTACGCATGGATGATAAAAGCTTTTGCTTTGTTGAGGTTACGTTTTAGGAGGAGGGTCCTTATTTGGATTTGCTACCCATCACTTATTGACCTGTGTGTCTTCTAGATTTAATGCCACTTCTTCTGGAACATTCTTCTATGACTCCTCAGGGAGAACTAGTTATTTTCTCTTGGGAATCTCAAGTACTTTATGAGTCTTATTCAGCTCTTATCACATTCTGAGGCAAATCATGAGCTCTTTGAGGGAACGGACCAGTTTCGCTTCTCTTGGCGACCATTCAGTAACTGGCACATTTTAATTCAATCGGTAATTACTGAAAAAATTGGGCATTTCTCTCCCGTTATTTCTTGCATTGACTTGCACATTTTTTTTCCATTTTTTAAACTTTATTTATTTTGGTAGAGAGAGAGGGGCAGAGAGGAGGGGCAGAGACAGAAGGAGAGAGAGAAACCCAAGCAGGCTCCACATTGTCAGCAGAGAGCCCGATGTAGGGCTTGAAGTCATGAACCATGAGATCATGACCTGACCTGAAATCAAGACTCGGGCACCCAACCAACGAAGGCACCGTGACACCCCTGGGTTTTACATTTTTTTAAAAAGAGTCTTCATTTATATGTATTAAGTATATTATTACAATTGCTGGGATTTCAGATTAAGAACTATTAACATGATTCCACAATACATCTAAAGCCTATGTTGGTTATATATTTTATTTTTATTAAATTTGTTTTAATGTTTATTTATTTTTGAGACAGAGAGAGACAGAGCATGAACAGGGAAGGGTCAGAGAGAGGGAGACACAGAATCTGAAACAGGCTCCAGGCTCTGAGCTGTCAGCACAGAGCCCGACGCGGGGCTCGAACTCATGGACCACGAGATCATGACCTGAGCCAAAGTCGGCCGCTTAACCGACTGAGCCACCCAGGCGCTCCTCAACTCTCAATACATTTTAGCTGTTGAACTGTTATCATATAGAAGTTTAATTGGACATTGACTTTACACCTTCAAGATTCCTGGTGCTAACTGTCATGCAATTATTTTCAACAAGATGCTAAATACTCTTGTGAATTCAACACAAAGTAAGAACTCACATTTCTACAGTAAGAACTCACATTTCTACAGTAAGAACTGTTTTCACCAAGTTGTGACTGTTGCACATTGCTGGTAAAGCAGTGGAGGCTCACCCAGTCTATCAGAGACTACAGAGGAAGCTCTTAGTTAGGGGCATGAGTCTGTGGCCCAAGCACTGGAAGTCATAGGTATGAGGCCTGGCTCTTCATTAGACATAAGGTCACGAACAAGTTATCTAAACTTTCGGATGGGCAATTTATGCATCTACAAGATGGGATAATAACCCTTGTCATCGAAGCCCAAGGTCATGAAGCCAGGATGCATCTGAAGGAGGATGGGACCCAACCAAGAATCCCAACTTTCAAACCTGACAGTCCCGATGCCTCTCTAGTTCTTCCTTGTGGCACTGTTTTTAGTTTATCCATTTTGTTTATTCCATTGAGAACAGAACAGTTTACATACATATACTCTCCAAGGGGGCCAGAGGACGTCTGAAATTACAATAATGGTAGGCAAGCTTTTACGTAGGATGGTGCATTACTGAAAACAGAAAATCAGAAAACACATTGTAATCACTGGCACCATTTTAAACAAGATTGCTTTACGTGGTTTTGTTTTCTTTCTTGTTAGATAATTTCACCAGCAGGTTTATAACAGAAGGAAGCAGGGGAAGTAGATTCTCTGGCTGGAAATTTGATAGCATTATGTTCAGTGATGAATAGAAGTATTTCTCTTATTTTGATCATGCCTTGCCCACAGTCTGAACTCGATAAACACTTGTTCAATCGAATTATTATCACAATAGCTTGTTGCCTTTTTTTTCACTAAGCAATAATAACTTTCATTTGTATAATGCTTTATAGCTTACAAAGCACATTCTTCATGTATTACCATTTTATCCTCACAGCAATTCCAAAAGGGAGATATTAATTTCTTCATTTTACAAAACAGGAAGCAGAAGCCCAGGTAAGTTAGATAATGTGCCCAAGGTCAAAATTACTCACAAGGTGTTGGCCTGTTAGGAAAACAATGACAATTTAGAAGAAAACTGGTCTTTCAAGGGAAGAAGTATAGGAGAGCGGTTTAAGAGTAGGGGCTTTGTAGGACACCTGAATGGCTCAGTTGGTTAAGCGTGACTTCGGCTCAGCTCATAATCTCGCAGTTAGTGGGGGTTCATGGGTTTGAGCCCTGCATCTGCTTGGGATCCTCTGTCCCCTCTCTCTCTGCCCCTCACATGTTCCCTCTCAAAAATGAACAAACATTAAAAAAAGAAAAAGAGTAGAGGCTTTGAACACCAACTGTCTAGGTTCAAATCTTGCTTCTACTATGAACCAGCTCTGTGACCGGGCACATGTTATGTAAACATCCCATATTTCAGTCTCCTGTGGGAAACAAAATTAACAATAGTAGCTACCTTGGAGTGTGTTAGGATGACTTGGGTAAAGTGCTTGGCATTTACAACATACCCAATGTAAGGACTCAATAAATAGTAACTGCCGTTGTTATTATAATTACTCCTCCTATCCTGGGAAAAGTAGCTTATCAAGTCCCATCATCTCTTCAACCACCAAATATATAGCCAGTCTATCAGAAATTGTAGAGGGAACTATGAGTTAGAGCCATGAATCTATGACTCAAACACTGGAAGTCCTGAGCCTAAGTCCCATTCTTGATCAGATATGAGGTCATGAACAAGTTATCTAAACTTTCTGATGGTGAATTTCTGTAGCTATAAGGTGGGCTAATAACCCTAGTCACATCAGCCCGATAGTATTGCTGTACAGATTAAATCAAGTGAGATCTGCAGAGAAGGTACCATAAAGTCTATAAGGTATGATACAAACGGCTTCATGTATTTTTCATGTATTCCATCCACCCATTCATTCATAGACTTTTAGCAGCATCCTTGCCAAGTGCCAGCCACTGCACTAAAGAGTGGTGATTCAAAAGTGAGTTAGGATCGCAGGGGAGACAGACACGCACAATGATAAATGACTGACTATACTATGATATGAATTCAAGTCAGGTATTATTACAATGTGCCTATTACTGAAATAGATACCGTGGGGGCTACACGAGCACTTAAAAAATGTGAACACAGCCTACGATCCTTTTGGAGAGAAGACTAACATCCTCTCAACACCCACGGTTAGGAACTTTGCCAGGAAAGGCAGGTGAGGACTCCACTGTGCCTACCATCTTTCTTCCAGCATGAAAGAACTAGTAAATCCAAGAGGTCTTTTTAGAAACGGTTCCATCCATTCCCTGACACCATTTAACCCTTTGGCTCTTTTTCCCAGCAATGCAATGGTGGAGCCCACCGTCCAGGATTTGTTGTTTCTTTAAAAAGACACTTACTGATGACCCACTTATTGATAACCCGAGTTATTGTGCCTGGTAAACAAAGACACAAGGGCCACTTTGCTCAGGCCCTGCAGAGAGCTGCGGTTCGGCAGGACAGACAGACTCACACACTAATGATTCCAGAAGAAGGCGCTCATGGTTGAGATACAGGTAGGCAAAGGGCTCAACGTGAAAATGGACAAAGTCCACCTGGAGGCCAGAGAAGGGTTCCTAGAGGAGATGCCACTTCATCTTGGTCTTCAATGGTAAGATATAATTAGATGGGAGCAAAGGGGAGGGTGATAGAAAAAGGAGAAGCACCGACAGGGGCAGAGACTACTCTGGAAGAATTACCCATTTACCCCAGGAAACTGCTACATGTTCCTCTCAAATGTAAATACTTGGTCTCACAATATCATCCTATCAGGTCACCTGCCTTTCATGGTTTGTCTTATAAGGAGCTTTATAAACATAATAAATATTCAAAAGTATCTACGTGATACGTTTGATTTCAGAGCCCTCTTTTATTTTCCGCAACCAGAATACTTTGAGAAGGGGATAATGAGTGATCTGCTTTGATTCAATGTCTCCTTTGAAATAGTGCATGTACTTTATTTCTCCAATTGGATAAAGAAATCATTCCGAAACCTGACTATGGGAGGATGAAAATCTAAAATCTGAGCTAGATTTCTGGGTGGTCAAAAGTTCCTATCTCATTACAGAAGATGTTTGGTATAAATATTAACTTTCTTAAAGTGGTGATGGCAGTGATTTCATACAAAGGATGTTCATACTGGATTAAATATCAGACTCAAATTACCTGAGCGTTTGCATGTATGGACAATCAAATTCCATTTCATCCTGATAAAAAGAGCCATTCTGGATTTAGCAGACTAATGTGGTCTGCTGCCTCTTTACCCAAACTTATGACTATCTACAATATTACTATGGCCTAACTGCCTTGGCTAGAGGTAGGGAAGGAGGAAAATGGGATTTTATAATATCCTATACAATATAAATTCTGCCCCAATAAATGACTATTTATTAAGTGCCTACTATGTGCGAACATGAGATAGATGCTCTTTTAATCCTACCTCTCTGTACTCAATCTTCCCAACCCCCCTGAGGAAACTCAAGCACAAAGGGATTAAATTGTCTTATTCGAGGTCAGGTAACTAGGACTTGGCAATGGCTGTCATGAGCAATAAATGAGATAAAACATATGTTAAATGCCTAGCATGGGAACTCACAGCTAAGCAATAATGGTGGCCATTGCTGTCATTAAGAAAATCGAACTCAGCTTACGTCCACCAAATGAATTACTTGGAAAATGTACTATGCCTGAAGGGGCCTCCTGATTGTTGGTTACAATAGGACACCATCCCAGTTGTCCATTCAACAGCTTTGCAGAGCAACTTGGCTCAGGCACATTCTTGGGTGGCTGGCAACATATGACAGAGAAGCAAGGACGCTGACCATTCTGAGCCATGTGAGCTGGAATCTTTCCCAACAAACCAGAGTACCAAAACCCTTCGGACACTGCTCATGTCTGCAAAGTGGCACACCCATTAAAACTCTACCTGCTAACAGATCATTATGAACGCATTCCAAGGCTAATTATGTGGAGGATTGTGGAAACTTCAAAACCAGGATTACCAGCCTCTATAACAGAGCCAATCTTATTGGGCACTTTTGTGAAGAAGGAATAGAAATTAAGTGATCCTTTTCTCTTTTTTTTTTTTCGGTCTATTGGACAGAGGACTGTATTAGATATTCTGTGACCACTTGCCTCTGTATGACAGGTAGAGTGACAAATGGAAATATAGATCCAAAGAGGTCAAGGTAAGTATTTTTAAAACCATGGTTTTCCTGAAACATTCAGATAACTGCAGATAAAGTGGGCAGCTTCATCTGCCTACTTTGAGTTCTGCAACTCTGAAGGAGGCTCAAGAGACCTGGGCTTGAATCCTAGTTCAATCATGAATTTGATAATGACTTTGTGCCAATATCCTCATAGGTAAACTTAGGCAGTAGACAAAATCAGAGGGTCCTGAAGCTCTACAGAACACAAATACTAAGAAACACTGCCAGGAGCCATAACATGAAAGAGTTCTTCACAAAAATAAAAAACAACACAAGAGCAAAAACAACAAAAAAAACCCCCATAAATTGGGCTCATGCTTATATCCCTTTCTTGGAGAGTCACAATGCTAATGGTAGCATATTAGAGACTCTGAAATTCCTGTGGCAAACAGACCTATTATTGTCGCTCAAGTAATCATTTCCAAATTTAGTAGATTGTGACATGTAACACCTTGAAACATCTTCGGAAACTGGTAGAACACACTTTTAAAAATACTCAATGATCCTGAAGGTTCATCCTCAGAAGGAGGGTTCCCTTTTGCCATGTATGTTTATGGTAGAGACACATCTAGGAACATCTTTCTCAATTCCTCTCTCATCCAACACTTAAGACCTCATCATTGCTCATTGCTGGGTTTGGAAATGGGGTTTGTGGGGCTCACCATAGGAGAGGCTGCCCTCTCCTGCAGCCTTTCCTGCAGCCAATGAGGACTGTAGAAGTTTTCCTTAAAAGTCCTCAAAGCAAATGGAAATAAGACTTTCTGTGGAATGAGGAAGACATTTTCTGAAACTAGGATCTGAGATTCTGGACACTTCTTCCCAGGTTATGGAGACATCTGGCTTCCTATTTCTTTCACTGCTACAAAGACTAGTTTTTTGAGGCCCCCTCCCACTCCAAAATTACAGGATTCCATAGAGACAAGTTAAAGAAAGTGTTTTTTTTTTTCTTTATCATAAAATCATCAGCGTATGGCTGATGCATTTGACAAACATGTTGGGCCTTATGAAATCCCTGTGACCAAGACAGCCACCAGAAGCAAATACACCAGTTGTTTCCTCCTCCGTCTTTCCAAAGCAGCCACAATGCTGGCCGACCCTCATAAGAAGTAGGTGCTGGAGTTTCCTAGTTGGCACTTTATCACTAACTGAGGTCACACATTTCCCATCTGATTCAAAACAAAACACCTGCTCCAAAAGTTGTCCAACTGATGCTTTGGCCCATTGAGATGGCCGATTAGATGTCTGCCCATCAGATCTAATAAGGGGGCCGGCGACTGCAGGTTCAAATCACCAGGAAAGATGAACCAATGCCACACTAGTTTCCCCTAGCAATACATTTTCACCAGGTTACAGTATGCCCCTCCCATTCGACCAGTTCTGTTCTTGGCTTTCCCATGAGTTTTGTATCACCAGCCACCATCACCACATTTTAGCTATGTGCTTTCTAGGTGGTATTTTGGGGAATCTTCAAGACAACCTTATGAGACAGGCACTATTATTATCATTTTACAAGTAGGGAGACTGAGGAAGAAAGAGGCTAAGTAACTTACTCAAGGTCACAGGGATAGGAAGCAGAGCTGGGATTTAAGAACATGCCATCTCTCTTCAGTCTTCTCTCATAACTACCAGTTTCTATAAGCTTTATTTACCGTGTCATCCTCTCTAACATGTGACCACATCATCAAGGTCAAGTGCCAATGTCATATCCTTCAGAGAACACTTTTTCCGAGTTCTTAGTCCCCCCACCCCACCACCACCTTTTCCCTCTTTGCTACCCTCTCTCACTCACCTTCTATGCCCTGGGCTGTGTCATGCTGATGTTGGTGTCTATGGCTTCCATTAATTTTTTTTAAGTTTTTCTTCCAGGAAGTTAGCATACAATCTTAGGCTCATTTCATTTTTTTTTTTAAGTTTTTATTTTAATTCCAGTTTGTGTATGGCCTCTGATCCAACGGTGAGCCTCCTCAAGTCAGGGATCAAATATTACTACAATGTCCGGCATAGCATTGTGCATGGCACAAGCCACCGAACAGAAACCTGTTCACAGATGAGTTCTCTGATGGTCTTACAAAGGTACTGGACCCTTTTCAACCTTCCCATAGCTGCCATACAAACATACCTGGTCCTGAAAGCCAAGATCCACAAGAAAAGAAATAGAAGTTACCAAGAGGAAAATGTTTACCATCCAATTATGGACATGACAGAGACTTAAAAGTTGAGTACTGATCATACGAAGCAACCACATTTGTGCCCACGTGAAAGGTCTGAGCCACTACTTTTGAACTGGCCTAGGATATATATGGGCACAAGCCTCTTCCCTTTGAGAGACGTCTCTGGCTATGAATGGGCCAAAGCAAGGAGGAGGGAGGAGGGGGAAGAAGCCATTATGGCTTTAATGGTTAAATCCACAGATAGATGTTGTCAGACTGGCCTGGCTCCAGGAGCACCGAGAACCGCCAGCGCAAGCCGACCACGAGCACATGCTAAATTGACGGGCAGTGTAACAAGACACAGATTGTATAACTGAAGGTAAGTGCAAAGCCCTCATCAAGTGTATGTTCCCTAGGGTCCCAGCCTAAAAGCAGTAACTGATACAGCCACCACGCGGATGGATTTACATATACATACATGGAAGGTCTGCACATAAGTAAGTAGCAAGGTGCCGGGGTTTGGGTTTTGCTTGGCACGGAGCACCGGCTGCAGGTGGGTGGATCGTCTCGGGACACGGAAAGGAGACCTGGTCCTGACGAAGTGCAGCTTTCTTCCTAGAAACTGGAGGATGCGAGAGGCCTGATTTGAATTCTGAGTGCCTTTGCCTTTCTGGAAGTTTTTCAGTTGGGCTTTCTTCTTCAATGCCTTCAATTATCACAGTTCAAATGATTATATTCCCAGCACCTCCACCCAATAGCCGCAGAAGTTTGGCATTTCCTGTACCGACTAGAAAATGACCTGGCAGCGGGCTGAGCATAAGCCTGGCTCTTGAGCTTTTTTTCTGATGCAGCCTTTAATTTATTTTTTCGTCCCCTCTCTCTCTTTCTAACTGCTAGGGAAATAAGAGATTAGTGCAGATGGATGGAAATATTTTTTCTGTCTCAGCATTTGCTGTTGAACCCAAATACTAGGAAGGTTCTCATATGGTGTTTCCAGCAGCATGGAAATTCCCCAATCCATCCTAAACTGTAATCACCTGGTCCCGGAGGGAACACACAGCTCAAAGCTGGCCTTTTCTGAATATAGTCCCTGGACGTGGCCCTAAGAGTTCTATTTGATGCTGTAGCATTTCTCCCTCTTCCATTTTATCTTGGCCATTTCTGAGCTGTCCTCAGCACACTAGTACACTGCCTCAGATACCAGGACATGAACACTTGCCAACCTGAGCATGTCCACCTGCCCAAACACGGGTGTTGACATGCAATGATATTCACAGCTCCCGTAAGCCATTACTGAAACACTCACTAGAAAGGGTGATTTTAGTCTCGAAAGGCCCTAGACTGAAAGGGCCTATAGTCAAACCGGGAAAACGCAAGAGTTGCTCAGAAGAACTGGCAACAAGAGGCCAAGAAATGGCAGAAGGTAGGTGTGACAGGCATTCAAAGGGAATTAGACGGTTGCAGGAGATGGTGAAAACAATATGGAGACGATGCCATCCACAGGCATGAAGAACAGAGAGGGTCTTAAAAGGTGGGGAGAGTATTCCTTATACGAGTGAATGCCTCTCACACCTGCCACGCTTCCTACTGCCAGGACACCTATAAACAGTGACCAAACCATCTACCATCTCATTTACTCACACTTGTGAGTAAGATATAACGATCTCAGTTTACACTCAGAAGACACTGAAGCTTTCCGAGGGTAAATGGCTTGCCCCCAAGTTGAACAGCTAATAGGGGAGATCAGTTCTCATTCTGGTCTGGGCTTTTGTACCCTAAGGCACGAAGTCAGAAGCCTGAGTAAGTGTGTCTCATGTGGGTGGTGATGGTGTAGGAGCACCTCTGTTCATCACAATGCAACCAGGGGACATGGGTCACAGGCACTGTCCACTATGCAGACATCTCACACAGGAACAGCGGTAATGCTGAGCGGAGGAAGTGGGCAGTGGGAGCAAATGGCTGAAAACTGCCAAGTTGGAAGAAATCTAAAGAGGTTTATGTTAATTTCCCTTAGACCTAGAGCAACGAACCACCTCTGGGTGGTGCTGGAAAGGAACTTGGCATCCTCTGGTTAGCAGCCTCCTGGCCAGGAGGTTGTACTCACTTGCGAGGTTTCCCTTCCATTCCTCTGCTCCCTGCTCAGCTCACTTCACCTGTGGTACCTCCCTCAGCTTCATGGGAAACCCTTTCTGAGCATCTTAAAAGAGTTCTACCGAATGCTACAGAACTCAGCAGGAATGGCCCAGTTAGCTCTGCAAGCACATCCCGAGAGGCTCAGTGGGCAGTTGTGGATTTCAGCCCTGGTTAGTATGAAGCAGCTCAGATACTTATGCATTCCAACGGCAGGGATGGGGATTCCTTGATGGGGCTCTCCCGCTAGGATATTCAAGGGGAGGTCACCAGTGGGTGGTTTAAAGTCAAAGATCTGTATCAAGTTATTCCTTACTCCTAACTTAAGGGAACAGGAGAAGAAAAGAAAGATAGATCTAGTACCTACTATCTTCCGGCAACGCCCTACCCTCATTTCCTATTTCCACTCATGTAAACCTTCTAAAGTCTCGTGAGATAGGAATTATCCCATTTAACATAGCCCATAAAGTCTGAGTAACTTGTTCACAGTCACACACATAGCAACCGGTACAGTCTGGTTTGAAACAGAAGTACCTCTGACTCCCACCCCTGCATGGCTTTCATGCTCTGCTAAAGTCTTTTTGGAGCTACATGGATTATTTTTGGTAACTAAGACATGAATACGCCCATCTGGATCGGTTGAGGTGTGGCCTCCAGCCAAGGAGGATACCCTTGAGCTAGCAGTGTAGGAAGCCTAACTGGAACTCACCCTAGGATTCAGGTTCGGCTGGCGGAGGGTGGGATGAGGAAGTTTTCCGATTGCAGGAGGCTCTGGGGAGCTTCCTGGGAGAGCCCCCAACCAGAGGAAATGAGCCTCAACAGTCACAGTATTAAGAACCAGGGTCAGGGTCAGAGGGAACAGTCTTTCTGCACTTTTATTCAGTCCCTTTTCCTGTGGCCTCATACCTAGGTCCCAAAAGTAGAATAAAAGTGCTAGTAAAAACTCATGGGGCCCGGACAGCCTAAGGAAGGCAGTGCTGCCTTGTGGCCAGTTGAGGTAAGTGCAGCCAGCAGGACTTGGGGTGCAGTGTCCTGTTGGTGGAGAATACAGTGGCCTGAGTAGTTTGCCAGGCGAATGCCCTAAGGATCAGGAGAAAGTAGGGGAGAACCGCTGGTCTTCGTCTCCAGGCACTGTGGAGGTTGGTGGCCTGTGAGTGGCCACTGGGAGGACTGGCTTCAGAAGCACACCTGAGTCACCTTCTTGGTGAAGCAGTTATCAGGGGGTGGTGGGCAGGGAGAGGTCCTACTTGAGATTCTTGGGAGCCTTAAGTTACACAAATTATACTGAATTATGCCACGTTATACCACAAAGGGGTGTTGCTCAGATCAATAATAAAGCATTTTTTCCTCCCTTTCTCCCTGGAGCCAATATTTACTGAGTGCCAACTATGAACCAAGCAGAGACCAGGTTCTAAGGATACAGAGAACATTATAGGATGATCCCTGTCACTGAGTGTTTTCCATCTTGGGGGAGACAGAGAAGTGATGAGCAAATGTAACACAAGAGTAAGTGGGGACAGGCCCCTTTACTCCTCCCAGCATGGATCCCTCTCAGAGGCTGGAGCAACTCCTCCTCCCTTTACTCAAGTCTTTCTGGAAAGCAGTGGGAAGGAGGCTCAAGAGACTAAGGGAACAGGAGCGAAGGCATTATGTGGTGATGGACAATGGACTTCCAACTAGCACTCAAGGCCATCCATCAGCCCCTTGCACAACAGTGTGTTAGAGCCCTCCATGAAGATAGCTCTCCAGGCTGACGGATCGATGCAGGCACCTCACCTACTACAGCAGTTTCTATGCCTCCTGAGCACCAGCACTGCATCGCCTCACACACAAGTGTTGATAGTGTCTGACTTCACCTCTTTGAGCTCATGCCCCAACCTTCCTCCCAATCGTCACTGAGCTTATCAACAATGGGACGGCAATGGGAAAGCATCAACCTTTCCTCAATTCTATTGCTTCTCTCACTGCCTAGTATGTGTCCTGATGTCCCCAGGGCCACTGGCGGTCAGGGCACAATACAAACACAGCATTGGTGAGGACTTCTGACCTTCCTGGGCTTCATCTCTAAATCCCAGCCTGAAGGAAATGTCTAGGCTACATTATAAGGAACAAACAGAGTCTTACAATGGAAGAGCTTAACATATCTAAGCAAAAGAAGGGAGGAGCCCAACCTGAAGCCATTGTGCTTTGCTGAAAAACAAAACAATTCAATATCCTCCTTGGTGACATCAAGGGGAATGTGTTCTCTGGAGAGGGGCAGAAGCCTCTTTCACATTGATGAAGCTCTTAGGATGCAAAGAGACTTGCATCTTGATTTCTCAGTTTGCAGGAACCGTTTTGTTTTGTTTTGTTTTTTTCCACCAAGCACCGGTTTCCTCCCTGGAACACTCCTCTTTTTTGTTTTCCTCCCTGGAACACTAATTAAGCCATTCTTCCTTGCTACTCAAACAGTGTAACTGATTTCACCCTGTCCCTACCCAATCAAGCCAGTCCAGTCCCTGTCCACATTTTAGCATGTAATATATTTGCACTCATTTGTTAGGACAGATGTGACAATGTACTGCAGACTGGGTGGCTTCAATCACAGAAATGTCATGTCTCACATCTCTGGAGGCTAGATGCCTGACATGAAGGAGTCTGCAAAGTTGAGGACCGTGAAGTAAGGACCTGTTATAGGCCTCTCTCCTTGGCCTAGAGATGGCCATCTTCTCCCTGTGTACTCAATTTATCTTCCCTCTATATGTTATCTTATCCAATTTTTGTCTTCTTATAAGGACACTAGTCATGTTGGATTAAGAGCGTATTTTAATCACCTCATTTTAACTTCATTACCTCTTGAAAGAGCCTGTCTGCAGATAAGGTCTCACTCAGAGGTGCTGGGGATGAGGAATTCAACACACGGATTTTTGAGAGTATACAATTAGTCCTTCACAATATTCTACAGAGATGGCTTTCTGGAAGATGAGTCTTACCTCCCAGCTAGTTTGCAAGTTCTACCAATGCTGTTCATTTCTATTTTCACCAAATTTAATGGTTGGTTAACACATACACATTGTAAGTTCCATAAAAGAAGAGATTGTGTCTGTCTTACCAACCACTGTTTACTCTTAGAATAGTATCTGGCACAGGTAGAAATGTATTAAATAACTAGCTGAGTGAATAAATGAGCAGAAAGTTACACATTGGGATTATTTCCCTCTGACCTTCCAGAGACCTGCCATGCCTTTAGAGAACAATCTGATCTTGGCTTTGACTCTAAGAGGGAATGCTTCTATATTTTCAGTAAACCTGATATGTTCTAAATATGTTGCATCAGCCATTGAAGTAAACACCCGCTAGCAATCCATCAGGCAGTCAAAAATACTCTTTGCGTGTGATTGAACAGAATTCTGATTATACAGGTTCAGCTGAGGAAGTCAGTCCAGACCAGCACCAATTTTCACGGGTCAAACCCAGTGTGAGCACTTACTTGGGACTGAGATTTGTCCTCTCTTGAGTGCAAGGATGTTTCTTCAGGGCCATGCATCCCATGCCATACCTTTAGAATATTCTACTCACTCTTCTGTCATCTCAGCAGAACAGTCTTGGAAGAGTCCTAAAGCAATGCAGTTCACAAAACAATTTTCCTGGGGTCCAATCTGGGCCACCTACCTATCTTCTACAGGGCGTAGATATGGATTCTAATCAGTATTTTTTTCAAAGAGTGTGACATAATTATCGATACGCATATGCATATGTATTTATGCACGGACAGATGTAGGTGGATTTATATGTATGTGTTTGTCAATGAATGTCTTAAATCACCGTGTGTTCCTTTCAGCCTCTACTTCATCATCCCCACTCTGAAATCTTACCAATCAAGACAGCCGAGTGCCTCGGGAGTCAGCATCAACAAATGTGACGCCACCAAATGGAACTAGAGGAGTGAGAGGCAGCTCCAGCGAAGAAGTGCCCGAGTCCCTGGTTGTGTCGATCACTGTGACGTGCTGCTCTCTGCATCCAAAATGACTGATGGGCCTGTAATTTGTTGTTGCTGTTGTTTTGGCATACATTTGCAGAAGCAAACTTGTTCACGGTTCCCCTGCTGAAAGCTCAACCATCTGAGTGCCATAGGAAACAGACTTTGGCATTTTAGCTGCTCACAGACTGGGTCATCCATAAAAGTTTAATTTTCTAAAAATATTCAGCGAGGTGCTTTTCCTGAATGAGATGGTTTCTGGCTCATCAACGAATTTATGTGAGTAAATAGAAGGAGGATCAGTACGTCAGGAATCTAATCAGCTATCATCCAGTCCATCTGGTTTAATTAGAGAGCCCAGCAGTTCGCAGGCACCTTTTAGTAAAAGGCTTCAGAACCAGCTCCCCTAAGGGTGGGGGTGCTTCTGAATGTGGTTTCAAATGCTTGTCATCTTCCCTGCCTCCACGGAGCCCCCTTATCCGATTCCCATCACAGAACAACGTTAGACACATCACTGCGTGTCTCCAAAGGGCATGCAAATGGAAGCAAATGTGACACAGGGGACACCACTGAATGTCCCTCCAATCATCTGCTAAGCATCAATTGAACAGGTATGCACTGGTGTCCACTCTGTGCCACGGACTGGGTAAACAGCGCTTGGACCAGCTCTAGTGGAGGTGACCAGCGTGTAAACAGATCATTTCTAAACCCTGAGGCTACACTAAGATAGTGAGATAGCCCCAGAAATGGTATCTAAAGAGGGTCTGAACTGACTCTGGAATGATAATTGGGAGCAAATCTGGACCAAAGAATGAGGAAGGTTCCAGGTGAATGGTCCTGAAGTATGAACCAAAACTAGCTGGATGGGCTTGTTAAAATACAGATTTCTGGGCCCTGCCCTCAGATTTTCTGATTCAAGAGGTCTGGAGTAGGACCAGACAATCTGTGCTAACACATACCCCACTGATTCTCACTCCACTGGTTCTGGGACTATATTTTGAGCATCTCAGCTCAGGCTCACACTGGATTCACCTGGGAATTTCAAAAGCAACTGAACCCTGGGTCTCCTCCCTGTAGATTCTGTTTTAATTGGTTTGGTATGCAAACTGGACATCAGGGATTTTGTGTGTTTGCATTTTAAGAATTTCAAACTTACAGAAAAATTACAGTATAAGTAACTTTTTTTTTTAATTGCACCATTTTGGAAGTAATTTGATTTGGTGTCCAATTACTCCCTTCTTTGCAGTGAGTATTTTCTTCCAAATGAGAACCTTCTCCAACATAACTGCCATGTGACCATTAACATCAGGAAATCCACACTGATATGTTATGATCAAGTTCTGGCAAATGCTAATTTTCTTTTTTTTATAGTAAAAGGCTCCGGAATTCATAATTACCTGTCACCTTTCACTCTCTCTCTCTTTAGTTGCCAAGATCCTGGAAAGTTCCTCACTGTTTCCTTAGCTTTCATGATGTTGACACTTTTGAAGATTGTGGAAATGCTGCTCAGGTTTGGTTGGTCTGATGTTTCCTCATGATGAGACTCAGGTTACACCTCCCTGATAGGGCTATCACGGCAGTGCCTGGTGCCTTCTCATTGCCACCTGTGAAATGGCACCTGGTCTCTATTTGTCTCAATACCGATGATGTTCACTTTGGTCACTTGATTCAGGTGGTGACTGGCAGATTCTCTACTGTAAATTCACTCATGTTCCTCTATTTGATCAGTCCTGTTTGGAGAGGTGCTTTGAAATTATATAAGTATCCTGTTTATAATCAAACTTTCAATCCATTCATTAGGTAATTTATCAGTATGAACTCATACTATTCTATTTTGTTCACGTTATTATCTGTCATTATCATGATGTTTGAGGCTCAAGGGAGCCCTGTACTTTGGCTCTGACACTTGATTTTCCTCAAGTTTCCCAGGTGATTTTTTTTTTAAAGTTTATTTATTTACTTTGAGAGAAACAGAGCACACATGTGCAAGCAGGGGCAGAGGAAGAGGGAGAGAGCAAATCCCAAGCAGATTCTGCACTGTCAGCACAGGGCCCGACGCGGGGCTCAAACTGTGGAATCATGCCCTGAGCTGAAATCAAGAGTTGGACGCTTAACTAAGCCATCCACGCGCCCCTCCCAGATGGGTCTAATGTGCAGGTGAGGTTCAGGGCTACTACAGTAACACAGAGCAAAGCACCATACTCAGCAGGTCAAGGAGCAGAGAAGCCTCAGGGAACTGCAAGGTTTTCAGTATGGGGGGGAGCAGGCAAGATGCAGATGGTGTGGCAAGAGACTCCATTTTTAGGGTTCCAGACTACCTCATCATTATCATCTCCAACATCAGAGTCCTTTCCCTCCACATAACACTAGGCTGTAACTCCACCCGTCATGGAAACGATGCCTCACAGTGGAAAGCATGGGTTTCAGGGTAAAGGGGTTCAAGTTCCTGTTCCAGATGCTTCCTAGTCGTGTAAACTTGAGCTGGTTACTTATTATGGACTGAATGTTTGTGTCCCTCTCACCCAAAATTTGTATACTGAGGCCCTAACCCCAATGTGGCTGTTTACAGAGAGGCTTCCAAGAAAGTAAAATTAAATATAGTCCCAAAGGGGGGCCCTGATACTAGAGGATGGTGTCCTGTCAAGAAGAGACACCAGACCTCTCTCCCTCCCCAGTGAGCATGCACAAAGAAGAAATCATGGGAACACAAATCAAGATGGTCACCGTCTACAAGCCAAAAGGAAAAGAATAAAATCCACCCTGCTGGCACCTTGATCGTGGACTTCCCAATCTTCAGAACTAGGAGAAATAAATTTGTGTTAAGTGACCCAGTCTGTGGTTTCTTTTACGGTGGTCCTCACAAACGAAGACATAGCTTACGTGATCTGTTTCCCGACTGAAATGGATACTAATAGTTCTACCTCCTGGAGGTCTGCTGAAGGTCAAAAGAGAAGAAAGCAAAGTACTTAGCATGGAACTGGCTCTCAGTAAATGCTTACCAAGTGTCAGCTATTTTTCGTGTCCACAAACATACCTTGCACCTTTCCCCTTCTCTGCCTTTGTCATAACCGGTTCAGTCCCACACACACAATACGCGCAAGTCACTGTCCTAGGCCCTGGAAATAGAGAACGAAACGCAGCATTGTTTCAAGTCCAAAGCCAAGAGTGAAGGTGCTGCCCACTGCTGGCCTATGTTAGAAGTTGTTGCAAACTCCGCCTGTAAAGGGGCTTGTTCACAAAAGAAACAGGAGCTTGGTTTGGAACCTGTTTCACAGTATTGGGCTACCAGGAAAATGAGTAAATCACAGGATGAGATCCAACAACCCTTCATACTCCCCCTTGGTTTTATTATATTCATATGGTAACTAAGTCTTCTCCCAGATCATTGGTAATTGGCTGGGGTCCTCCAAACTAATTGAGGTCTTTTTGTTTTACCCCTTGATGGTCAGAGATTTTTTGACCTCCAAAAAATTGGAGGTTTGAGGTACTAGACAATACTTTTAAGGGAAAGCAACTTGAAAGCAATTAAGCAAAAATGGGAAGGCCTTGCTATGCTCCACTGAAATTCAGACAGGAGAACAGAAAAATTCCTGAGCCACATGCAATCACGACTTAAAGCAAGGGTCCAACTGACTCATGCTGGAAAAAACACAGCTATGACTTTATACCTCCTCTGAGGGTAGAAACAGACAATTATTTCTTCTCCTCCTACTCCTTCTCCTCCTCCTCCTCCTCCTTCTTCTTCTTCTTCTTCTTCTTCTTCTTCTTCTTCTTCTTTTTTTTTTTTTTGAGAAGAGCAAAGTTAGGATAAAGGAGTCCAAATAAGTTTGATAAGATACAATTTGAAGAATCTAAAGTTTCACCCAAAGTTCACACTGAAGGATTGAAAAGAACATCATGCATTAGAGGAACCTCACTCTGGCTCAGGTATTTTCACAGAAGCTCCTCCTCTGATCTCCTGTAACTTCTCCAATTTTATCTCCCTTACTGCTTTTCCAGATGTCCTCGTGGATTCAGAGTTTTTGAGTAAGTCCCCTACTTGGCAGTGAGCTCGTTAAGAGAGGGATCCTCGCTGGTAGCCCCAGGACCTGACGCGGAGGAGGTATCCCTCCTGGTTTTGCATGCCCCTAACTGCAGTGGGAGGCTGGACACATCAGAGAACGCAGCTGACATCCAACATTCAGCCGGGGATTCAGATGCATTGTGCTTTTCACTTTCTTCTGGAAATCCCCACTCTTCACGCTTTTTCTTAACATCTTTGTGATGCTTTTCCTCATTCCACTGCAATCCTTAATTTTTTTGTCTCCTCTTCCACCATTCTTGACCTCAAAACTAGCCTTTCTATTTATAGCTGCCAAGCTCCTTCTTCTTTCCTCCTTAAAGCATTCTGCAAACCTCTTACGGCTCTTCTACAAATATGAGTGGTGGATTAAAGACCCCAAGGCCTTTAACAAGCAATGTTCATCCAAGAGTCATGTTCACCTACCCTGCAGCTGGTGAGAACTTGAAGGAGACACAAATATATTCCTTCAGTTCATGGACAGGAGTTGCTCACCCCCAACCAGTGAGAGGGCAAGGGGCTCTGACACTGCCCCACCCATCACTGGGCAGCCTGGGTGAGGGCAGTGGTTTTCAAACTGGGTCCCAAGGAACTTGAAGCTTCCTTGGTGGTACCATTCTAGGCCAAGGAGGAGAACAAGGAGGGCAGTTAAGAAGAATGGATGGGGGTCATGCCTTAATTTATGCTTCAAACACAGACTCTACTTTTATCTGCCTTACACATTGGAATCTTCTCTAAAAGAGACCACCAGAAATAAAAATGGTTCCACTGTTAAAACACTTTGTGAGCCACTGGAATGGTGGGAAAACCTCCAGTCAGACTGGTTGAATGGTGGCAAATCTTTCAAGGGTAGATTGGATTTGCATCTTGCAAAGAGCCAAAGACCACTTGGAGCCCAAACTGGTGAAAAGTTACATTAGTTCAAGGAATGATGCCACTGGAAGGTAAAGAAAGACGACAATAACAGAATCAAACGTAGACTGTAGCTATGACCTAAAAATACTGTGTGTGTGTGTGTGTATGTGTGTGTGTGTGTGTGTGTATAGCTCATGAGGAACCCCAACACACATGTATAATGTTGTTGGAACAAGTGCATAAAGCAACCTTATAAGGTGATGGCGTTGAACTCTGGAACTCATTCACATGCATAAATTCTCCCGTTTGTTAGGATTCTGGCCGTGTGTGTGTGTGTGTGTGTGTGTGCGCGTGCGTGTGTGTGTGTGTGTGTGTGTGTATTTAGTTTTGCTACTTTAAAATCAAAGTCAAGCATTTCGCTAGTTAGTCTTTGGGGAAACAAATGGCCTCACAGTGTTGAGTATGGATTCCAACATTGCTCCAATACTTACTGGCTGTGTGACTCCAGCAAAATTAGTTAACCTCTCTAAACTCAGTTTCCTCACCTATAAAATGAGAATTATATTATTATTTACCTTGTAGGGTTTTTTTTTGGGAGATTTAAATGCAGTAAACCATGTTAATCCTTCGGCACAGGGCCGGGCACAGAGTGAATTCTCATAATAGGTGTTGCTGTTAGTCTTGTGATCCTCTGACCTGAGGACTCTCCAACAGAGCTGACCAGCATTCACTCAATTATCCCCATCTCTCTTCAAATAATAGATGAGGACCTGCTTTAATTGATGAAGAAGCATCAAAAACAGAGAGCTTTGCTAAATCGTCCCATGACTCATGGGAAATCTGGGATTAGAATGAAAAGAGAAGCACTTTGGCAGCTGGGCATGGGAGGACACAAATTAAAGCCCTGTGTGTCTCAGAGGGTGGGGACATCAAAAAGGAGGTGGGCAGGGTCATGCAGAGGAATGTGGAAGATGACCAACTACAAGAAAATTCTCAAATCACAGGTTCACGGAATGTCCAAACAGAATCTAGGAGAACCCCGGTCCACACAACACGGTGCAAACCAGAGAGGTTAAGTCACTTGCCTAAAGTGACACAGCTCAGTGGTAGAAAAGCAGGATTTAAAGCTTCTGTCTCCTGTTTCAGGGTCCAGGGACTTTCCCCTGCCACTTGCCCAATTTTACTTAGAATGGGCTCTGTCTGAACTTACAGGGCTGGTAAGGGACAGACAGGGTGGCTGGGCAGCCTTAGCCTGCTGCTCTGAAAACGCTCTGATTTTTCAAGTCTGCGGCCTCAAAGCGTAGCCTGCAGTTCTCCTGTCTCACCTTCTACTAAAAATGTTCACTCTGAAACTTGTAACAGCAGTGACCTCTGACAGACTGGCACGTCCCAGCTGTTAACATTATTCTGCTTACAACAGAAGTTGCCCTCAAGACCCTTGTAGCCAGGCCCAGGGAGGAGGTGATGTTGTCAGGCCGGGGCCTCAAGAAGAACAAAGACAAAAGTCACCTTGGCTCCGAGGGTCTGGGAACCGCCAACAGCTCAGTTCGGCTTCCGGCAATCTCTTCCTTCTCTAACTATGCGTTGGAGATGGGAGGCTGTGGCAGGACTGCCCCAGGAGACCCTTCTGCATGGAATCCCTATCAGCAATGAGCCGAGAAGGGTCACCGTACACGGGGACTTATTTTTAGCATTCCATACAGGACACTGCATTTCAAACTTCTTTTAATTGATTTCATCTAGTTGACACGCTGCTCCTTGAATCCTGGGAGTGAGTTATCCCAGATGAAGACCCTTTTGGAGAAAGTCTACACGACGTGTAAGGACCAATGCCCTGGCCTCCACCCTGGCCCCCACAGAGCCGGGCCATGAAAGTAAGCACGGACTTGCCATTAGTCACCTCCTGAATCCTCTAATGGGCTTGGGTTCTTTCATATCCTTCCAGGCTGCTATTAAGGGAGGTGTGGAAGTAGAGAGACTCTACCGAACCCCAAAGCAACGATCCTCACGGGCACCCTTGGCCAGCTCATCTTCATCAAGGCGCTTCACCTCTCCAGTTCCTTGTCTGTAAATTGAGGAAAATCTCTGCCTCATCATCTCTTTCCTTTACAGTCACCAGGTGATTCTGGCACAGAGCTCTCTGCCCTAAGGAAAATATTGCCACCTTCTCGGGTGGCGAGGATTTTATTCACTCTGTGCTTTACTTTTGAGGCTCCTGAGTTACCAACACCCTTAAGAGTCAAAATATGTGAGGGGCTCCTGGGTGGGTCAGTTGGTTAAGCGACCCACTCTTCATCGCAGCTCAGGTCATGATCTCACCATTGTGACATCAAGCCCTGCATCGGGCTCTTCTGCGCTGACAGCGTGGAGCCTGCTCGCTCTCGCTCTCTCTCTCTCTCTCTCTCTCTCTCACACACACACACACACACACACACACACACACACACACTAAACTAAAAAAAAAGGAGTTAAAATATGTGCAAAATACGCTCTGGGGTGTCAGTCCTCCAAAAGGCTTCATTCATTCCAGGGGCACCTGGGTGGCTTAGTCAGTTCAGCATCCAAAACTCTGGCTCAGATCATGATCTCACAGTTCATGAGTTTAAGACCCACGTCAGGTTCTGTGCTAACGGCTGAGAGCATGGAGTCTGCTTCAGATTCTGTGTCTCACTCTCTCTCTGCCCCTCCCCTGCTCCCGTTGTGTCTCTCCCTAAGATAAATACACGTTAAATTTTTTTTTAATAAAATAAAAAAAATAAAAGGCCTCATTCATTCCACATGTACTAAGCCTCTTCTCTGTCCCGGGCTCTGTGCAAGGCAACGGGTAAAGAGAAGTCACAAACAAGGCTTCCATGGAGCCTACAGATTAGTGCCAGCACTGTGACTTAAATGCCAGGGACGAGGTCTCATTATAGGACAACCTCCACTCCTAGCCTGGAGGTGAGGGGATCAAGGTATCAGACAGTTTCCTGAAGGAGGGGAAACTTGAAGCTACTTTGCGACTTGCCAGGACTCAGCCATTGAGGAAGGGAGAAGGGGGCTGTTCTAGACTTTAAGAGGATGGGAGAGGCTTGCATGTCTGGCTGGACCTGGTGAACAAGACTGAGCCTGGAGAGAGCAGGCCAGCAATGTGGGCCACAGCCAGACTGGCAAGGGGGAGGGCATGGGGATTCAACCAGAAAAGCAAGAGCAAGTGGGGTGAGGAGCTCACTGTGGGGAAAGTGGAGGGAGGAAGGGGACAGGGCACGTGAGGACAGATGTACCTGTGGATGCCCCGTGGAAGCTGCTGCACTCATCTGGGCAGGGAGTAAGGAGACCTAAGCAAATACCAATCTATCACGCCCCAGAGTGTGAAGACAGGCAGGGTTCACAAGTGAGGTCTACAAACAGAAAGCAGGCAAACCAAGCGTTGGATTCCTGTTCCTAAGTCGCCCCAGCCTGCCGAGTCCCTTCCCAGGCTTTCTAAGTCCTGCCACCAGTAGGACATCTTCTTAGATTTGAAGATTCTTTTTTTTTTTTTTAATTTTTTTTTCAACGTTTATTTATTTTGGGGACAGAGAGAGACAGAGCATGAACGGGGGAAGGGCAGAGAGAGAGGGAGACACAGAATCGGAAACAGGCTCCAGGCTCTGAGCCATCAGTCCAGAGCCCGACGCGGGGCTCGAACTCACGGACCGCAAGATCGTGACCTGGCTGAAGTCGGATGCTTAACCGACTGCGCCACCCAGGCGCCCCTGAAGGCAGGTTCTTAAAGACCTTTTGGAAGGATTCCATTTCCAGTTTTCCAGACTCGAAAGACAATAAGAAAAGCTGACCCTCACAGCTCATCATGAAGAGCGTTGAAATACACACGTGGATTGTACCGAGGACGTGTTTGCTTTGAGTGTGTGGGATCAGGGCTGCCTTTGATGACACCTGCTCCCTATCTAGGCTACGCTGGATTCTGGGAGCTCTTTCACTCTAGTCCAGGAAGTAGGGATGACAGCACACATATCTGAGGAATCAGAGGATTACAGGAGCGAATGGATGTAAAATAACAGACTCGGTACAAAACGAGGCACAGAAAATGTTGACACCTCTAACGTGGTTCCTAGATTCTTACGTGTCTGGCATGTGTCCCCTCTTACTTCACTGAAGCCACCACCACTAATAAACACACACCCACACGCCCACATACCCATCTCGGCTTCAAACTCAGTTAACCGGACAGGCAGTCTGCAAGGTTTTCTGGGGCAGGGGCCTTAGAAGCCATGAAACCCGCATGCCTTCTCTCCCCACCTCCAAGTAGGGCCTGGTCCTGAGTGATGAGATCAGCAGGAAGGGCTCAGGTAACCGCTCCTTCTTTAAGGTACTTTCAGAACATCAAGCAATTAATCCACAACCCAGCCCAGGGAGGCAGAGGATCACAATTTCACTAATGAGACTGCTGAGCTGTAGCCAGTGGTAAATGGGCTGGGCCAGGGTAGGGCAGGAGGGACAGCAGAAACCTCAGCTCCCTGAGCGTGCCACACAGCAAAAGCCCTGTGGGACTAATGCCTTGGACTGTCCAGATTCTCACCCACTACTTCCACAAATCTCTTTCGTTCCAGGATCTCCCCTTCTCTCCCAATTCCCACCCCTGGGGAAAATGGAAGCTGAATAGGTAGGGAACAGTTTCTATTCCAAGAAGGGGAGGTGTTCAACAGAAAAACCTGAACCACTGCTCAGTGTCAGCTTTGTCATTTGCAATCATGAGCAATCAAATGAAACGGTCCCCAAATGTCTTCAGGCAAATGCAGATCAGAATAGAGCAGGTAGTGAATGAAGACCAATTCTTTGATCCCCACCCCTTCTGCTGATCAGTCTGAACAGCCCAGGACTGTCAACAAATGCAGCCACAGTTCCATTCTGCCATTCGATCTGACCACATGCATGTTCTCTCTCACATAAGCCTGTTGAAAATGGACAGGTAAATGTTAGCACAGCAACCCAGGCTGATCCCCAAGTCCTTATTCAGATGCAGAACAGGAAAGGAGGTAATAATCTCAGGAAGAGACCCCACACAGGCATCTAGAAGGCAGACCCCTACCTTTCCCTGCCTCCACTGAAACCCTGGGCCCGGTGTGCCAGGATTACAGTGGCCTCTACTCGAGCCAGTCCTTCCCGATTAGGAGAGAGGAAACCTCACAGCTCACCAACAGCGCACCTATTACCTTGGAAGCAATCCTCATACCTACCCCAAGTACTTTTTGTTAAGTCTCCAGCCATGAGTCTCTGCTTGGAATTTGATGCCACCTCTGCTCAAGTAGCCATATGTCCTGGGGTGCCCAGAACAATCTGGCTTATGCCAGCTGTGCCAGCATCCTATATGGTTAGTGCCCACTCTCATGCTCAAAAGGGTCCTATGTGGAAAATAAATAATATGGCTAGCCAGGTTCTACCAAGTTATTTTCAAAATTTGTTAGAGGGAAGGGAAAACACCTACAAAACCATCAGTAATCACATTGTAAGATGACTTTTCCACTATTATGAAGAAGGGAAATTTTTGCCCAGTCATTACTATATATTTAGTTTGAGGTACAGGTGGAGAGGGGACAGTAAATGTAACTTAGTGTCTTAAGATTATACAACAAGAACAGTATTCTGTAGCCTTTTTTAAAAAACAGATGTCAGTTGTCAGCCTAACAAAACAGTTTAACAATAAAATTCTGTGTTAAAACCAAATGAGTGTTCGTTCACGCTCATTTAAAAATATTCTTCTATGAAAAGTTTTCTTGTTTTTTGAGAAAACATTCACACAACATAAAATTCGCATTTAAAAAAAGCCCAATTCAGCAGTTTTCCAGTATTCACAGTTTTGCACAACCATCAAGACTAACCCCGGGACATTTCCACGACCCCACCAAGAAACCCCATAGCTGTTAGCAGACCGTCCCAATCCCTGGCAGCAACTTCGTTACTTTCTGGACATTTCGCATAAACGGAATCATGTAATATGTGACATTTCATATATGGTTTCTTTCTCCGAGCATAGTGTTTTGAAGGTTTTTCTGTGTTGTGGCACGTAGATCATTCCTTTTCATAGCTGAGTAATATTTCATCATATAGATATTCTACCTTTGGTTTATCCATCATTAGTTGATGGACACTGGATTTGTTTCTACTTCTTCGCTATTACAAATAATGCTGCTATGAATATCCATGTACAGGTTTTTTGTGGACACATTTTCAATGCTCTTATGTGTATACCTAGGAGTGCAATTACTGGGTCAAATGGCAACTCCAAGTTTAATATTTGGGGGTACTTCCAAATTTTTCCACAGAGGTGAGGCCATTTTACATCCCCACCAGCCATGTATGAGGGTTCCAATTACTCCATATCCTCTTTAACAGTTGTTATTTTCCATTTGTTTTTAGCAGCAGCATCGCCAACCTAGTGGGTGTGTACCAGTATCTTATCACAGTTTTGAATTGCATTTTTCCCAACAAGTGCTATTGAGTGTTTTTTCACAGTGGTCATTTGTTAATCTTATTTGGAGGAATGTCTATTCATATCCTTTGCCCATGTGATTTGATTGTCTTTTACTGTCGGATTGTGTAAGTTCTTATATATTTTGGATGCCAGGTCCTTATGAGATACATAATTTGCAAATAATTTCTCCTATTCTTTGGGTTGCTTTTCACTTTCTTAGTTGTATTCTTAGCTGCACATAGTTAATTTTGATCTGATCAAGTCTTACTGAATTTTTTCTTTTGTTGCCTGTGTTTTTGGTGTCATATTTAAGAAACCACTGCCTGATCCCAAACCCCAAGATTTACAACTACCTTCCTTTCTAAGAATTTTATAGTTTCATCTCTTACATTTAAGTCTTTGATCCATTTTGAACTATTTTTTTTTGTATGTAGTGTAAGCTAAAGGTCCACAACTCCACTCCCTTGCACCTGGCTATCCAGTTATTCCAGAAACACTTGTCAAGACTATTTTCTCTTCACTGAATTCTCTTGGCACCTTGTTGTAAGTCAGTTGACCACACAAGTAAAATTTATTTCTGGACCCTCAATTCTATTTCATTGGTTTATATATGTTTATAAACCAGTATCATACTGTTTTGATTACTGCAGCTTTATGACAAGTTTTTAATTTGGGAAGTGTGAGTCTTCCAACTTTATTCTTCTTTTTTAAGTATATTCTGGCTATTTCCCTTGCATTTCCATATAAATTTTAGGATCAGTGTGTCCATTTCTGTGGGAAAAAACAGTTGGAATTTGATAGGGATTGCAAATAATCTGTAGATCATTTGGAGAGTATTGCTGTCTTAACAATATTACATCTTCTGACTCATCAACAAGGGACATATTTGTTTCAAAACTTTTTTTTTTTAAATTCTCAGTATGCATGACATACATGACCTTGGTTACATTTATTCTAAGTATTGTCTTTGATGCTATTGTAAGTGGAATCATTTTCTATATTTCATATTTTTCTACTTCTAGTTTGCAAGTGACACCTGCAAAAATAATGCAACACTGCATATAATAATGAGTGCTACTCAGAGTACAGTGCACTGGCCAGAGCTGATCTGCAATCTCATTACTGGTTCAAGACAAGGTAAGCACAGAAACTTACAGCACTTTGAAAATGGGGCGCATCCCCTCCAAAATGAAGTTCTGTCTGTAAAATTTAATAATGAATGCAGTTTTTTGTGTTGTATGGGTTTTTTGTATTATTTCATTTTTTCTGATAATTCATTTTTATTGTGTTATTTTTTTTTTAAATTTTTTTCAACGTTTTTATTTATTTTTGGGACAGAGAGAGACAGAGCATGAACGGGGGAGGGGCAGAGAGAGAGGGAGACACAGAATCGGAAACGGGCTCCAGGCTCTGAGCCATCAGCCCAGAGCCTGACGCGGGGCTCGAACTCACGGCCCGCGAGATCGTGACCTGGCTGAAGTCGGACGCTTAACCGACTGCGCCACCCAGGCGCCCCATTGTGTTATTTTTTTTTTTAAACAAAAGTATTAGTCGGCAATAAACCAGAAGGGTGTGGTGGGGGGCAGGGGAGGAAGTAGTCCTTCACTACAGATAGTTTGAGAAGTGCTAGTTTAGGGGCGCCTGGGTGGCGCAGTCGGTTAAGCGTCCGACTTCAGCCAGGTCACGATCTCGTGGTCTGTGAGTTCAAGCCCCGTGTCAGGCTCTGGGCTGATGGCTCAGAGCCTGGAGCCTGTTTCCGATTCTGTGTCTCCCTCTCTCTCTGCCCCTCCCCCGTTCATGCTCTGTCTCTCTCTGTCCCAAAAAAAATAAACGTTGAGAAGTGCTAGTTTAGACAATCTATGCTACTGGGTTTGTGAAATGAAAGGTCCAGGTAACAGTTGTGTAAATTCACATTTGGACGAACAGAGAAATCACTACGTACTACAGTGGTTTGAGCAGGATTTATGGAACAAGAGAATTATATTGTTACAGATTATGGGTGAAAACAGGGGAAACTCCAGAATCAAGTTTCCTTAAGATTTGGAAATAAAATGTGTGTGAATTCTCCTACAGTTTTACATCTCTCTTGTCTGAATGTAGGCATCTCTTTCTTTTATGATGGGTAAAATCAGGAAATGGATTAAAATCTTTTAATTTCCTCTGACTCTGAAGTTCCTTAAATAAAGGATTTAGAGTTTAAATAGCGTGATTGGTAGAATCTTCGAGCGAAAGAGAAAACGTAAATTAAATGTCTTCTCATTTTCAAAATTAGAAAAGCTTGCCTAAGAGAAAGCAGAACTAAATTAAAATGTTTGGCACTGAAAGTTATCAGAATATTTGATCAAATTGAGAAAAACTAAATCCTTCTTGAACCTTAGTACCTGTATTTTCAAAAGCCATCATTCTGTTTGGAAATGGGGTTAGACAATATTTATCTCCTATGTGACAAATTAATCTTCTGCTGAGGCTAGGCAAAGAGCTTGCCTTGACATGTTTTACTCAAATCAAGGGGGTCTTCAAAAATCAAGAACTTACATAAAGCTTTAAATTAAAACAAGGGCTCACTAGGTGTTTAAATGAAGATATAGGCTCACTAGGTGACAATTTGAGGCTGTTAGGGGCAGCGCAGTGACTTCTGTTGAAGCTTGCTCTGCCCAGCAACACACAAACTTGGAATCTTTGAAAGGCTCTGAAAGTGTTTGGATCATAAAACACATCACACGTCATGATTGCCATTACTGATGTGTACTGGCCTCGAGCTGCAGGACAATGTTCTCAAAGCCGGGTGCGTGTGGGTCTGCTGGAGCCAGAAGGGTTACATAAGCAGTCCAAGTTCTACTTTTCCCTGAAACACCTGCTCTTAGTATAAGGGGGGCACAGAAGTGCCCCAAATCATCCAGACTTCCATTGAGCACAATCCTCAGACTGAGTGATTACGGCACTTAGGATTCGGCTACTTCTAACATGCAGCAATGCCTAATATTCCTTTAGTGGAGGCTAAAGGAGCCTCTCCATGGAAAGACTGTAATCACATGAAAAGGGACAGACACTGCTGGCGACATGCTGTGGTCAGCTAGGGAAAATAATGCTCTGAACAGACTTTAAGACTGAAGATGTGGGTTGTGATGTCTCATTATTTCCTCCCACTCCACACGGATTGTGTTTTCTTATTGTTGGCATTGTCACTCTCCTCGCCTTTGCCTCTGCCCAGCTGTACCTCCTTGCCTGGAAGATAGTCTATCTCATCATGGCTACCCAGGAGACTCATGGTCTATCCAAGTCAGCTCTTCCTCAAGGTCCAACTCAATTAATTAATTAATTTATGTTTATTTAATTTTGAGACAGAGAGAAAGAGAGCATGAGCAAGGGAGGAGCAGAGAGAGAGGGAGACACAGAATCCTAAGCAGGCTCTAGGCTCTGAGCTGTCAGCATGGAGTCCGACGTGGGGCTCAAACTCACTGACTGTGAGATCATGACCTGAGCCGAAGGCAGAGGCTCAACCAACTGAGCCACCCAGATGCCCCAAGGTCCAACTCAATTTCTACCTCTACAAAGGCTTCCTTCCAAACAGTACTGAGGAATAAAACCAAGGCTTTCAGGTTGACCAAACCTGAGGTGGGCAGATTACTTACCCTCTCTGAGTCACAGAGGCTTCACTCTAAAATGCTGGTTTGTTGTGAGGATTGGGGCTACAAAAACTGGTGAGCATTCAGACTTCTGTTACTCCAACCACCTATTTGGCTGGAGCCCTTCTCTTGTGAAAATCAGGACACAAGAATCAGAACTACCTCCTTGAACATTTGTCTGATTTGTGCAATAATTCAGAACTTTTGGCCTTATCTCCCTAAGAATCCTTGAGGGCAGGGATGGTATCCCACATCTGTGAAGCAGAATTTCAGTTATATGGAGTGTCCATGTACAGAACACTTGCTTTCTGATAGGTACTAAGGAGTTGTCACTAAATTCTCAAAACGTTCCTGAGAAGAGATTTTTACCTCCTGCTTTCAGACGAATAAACTGAGGCCCAGAGTTACAGGTTACTTCCAGAGGCCACAGAACTAGTAATTGGCATGTCTGGCCATGAACTCACATGCTCTCCAAACAGTACATGTAATAGCTGCCCAAGGGCAAACACCGACTGCCTGATGACCTGGAACACATTTCATAACTCCCATCACCACACACCCCCCGACCCTGCCCGACCCCCTGACCCATCAGATTGTAACCTTCTTCCCCACTGCATCTTCACCTGCCATCCACCTTCCCACCCTGGCTCTTCTGTCACACCTGCCATTACACTGAGCATCGGCACAATGCTGTACAGCTCTTGAGGACCCAGGCAGTCAGCAAACCATCTTTCGGGGGGCAACTAAGTGGTATGAGTGAGAACAAGGTGGCGGGCAGAACTCCCAAGCACGTTTGGAGAGGCTGAAAGGGGGCTTTGGAGAGAGCAGATACTGGGGGCGAATGACACATTCCCTATTTGTAGAATCAAGTAGAAATATTAATTCTCTTGGGGGTAGAAAATCAGGAGCAAATACACTGGCTATCAATCACAGCATGCTAATATCAGGGGAGTCACATTTGATGCTTCTGGAAATGAACTGATAACCTCATAGGTCAGAAGGCAATTACTTTCATTCAGCTCAGGAAACGCCTATTTTTCAACCAGTGAATGCACTATTTGGGGACTTGTGTTGTTCTGCCTCTGTTGGAAAGAATATATAAAAGTCATAGCCAAAGGCAGAACACTTGCCTCACTGACAAACAGCCTATCGACCATGGCAAATCCTCTGTTGCTAAACTATTAGAATTATGACTCGCTGCTTCCTTGGCAAATGCCTGCCCTAGATGAAGGGCTCCAGACAATGCAGCTGTCTCTGTCCTTTCCCGCCCCTCTAGGATGGTTAAGGCCACCTGAAACACTCTCAGCAAGTTACACAATGTGGTGTCACAGACACAAACACCTTAAGGGCAGACCTAGATGTATGTATTCCAGATGCACAGAAATTGGCATTTACATCCCTTCCTAACTTCCACCCACTACTCAGTTCAAAATGCTATTATCTCATTCAAGAGATGAAGGTATTGCCCAGAAACAGAGGAGTGATAAAGACAGAATGAGGAAATGAATACCTATTGTTCGAGTGCCTACCGTATGCACATCACCCGCATTTAATCCTAGTAACCTTGAGGGTGAGGTATTCTCATTGTACTATTTTTTAGGGAAGTGCCATCCACTTGCCATACAGTTAAGCCCTTTAAAATGTACAATTCAGTAAAGTTTAGTATATTCACAACATTGGGCAAGCTCTCTCTCTGGTTTCAAAACATTTGCATCACCCCAGAAAAATACCCCGGATCTATCAAGAAATCATTCCCATTCTCCTATCTTCTCGTCACTAATCCGTTTTCTGTGTCTATGGATTGGTCTATCCTGGATATTCAGATGAAGGAAATCACGTAATATGTGAACTTCTGTGTGTGGCTTCCTCCTTCATTGGGCATAATATTTTCAAGCTTCATCCAAGTGGTAGCAAGTATGAGCACTTTGTTAGTTTATGGTTGAATAATGTTCCATTGTATATACTTGCCACCATGGGTTTGCCCATTCGTTAGCTGATGGATCGACCTTTGGCTGTTATGAATGATGCTGCTACAAACGTTCATGCATAAGCTTATGTGTAGACAAACCATTTGTTTCTCTTGGGTAAATATGTAGAAGTGGAATTGCTGCTCTAAGCAAATGGGGAAACTGAGGCTGAGAGGGAAGGCACCCTGCCCAGGATCATCCAGCTTACGAGTGGCAAAGCCAGGATTGGGACCCAGGTCTACCTAGTTCCCACTAGTCCAGCCACTAAACCTAGAGCTTCTCGAGCTAAAAGTTCACTGAATAATTACTTGGTAGAGCATTATTACTTTTAATCTCAACTCAAACACCCTGAGGTCATATGATTAATAACACTAATTTGAACTTGAGGAACCAAAAGTTTCATTTGGTTCATGCTGAGATCTGAGCTTTTTGTTTCCCAGGCAAATCAACAGCAATGGACTTTATCTTGTTAGATCAAATATAACTTTTATTTTAAAAAGCTCCAATTATGCCCTAATGCAGAGTTTATGCACTCAGAAGGCTTAATGAAATAATAAATGAAATATTAATTTTTCAATTAATAGTATAAAAGTGTCAGGATACTTTGGAATTAGTAAGGCTTGTGATTTTTTTTTATTAGCCATTGTTGTAAGATATACTTGTCTTGCACTATGATTGGGCAGTAATTCAGTTACTAAAAGGTAGAAAGTGAGTGAATTTCTACTCGTGTGCTTTTTGCAGTAAACTGAGAAAATAAAATAAAAAGTAAAATATAATGGTGAGTCCTATAGACTGTTGAGAAGTGGTTCAAATTCCTTCAAAGCTCATTATTCCTGGATAAGAAATGGCTGATTAAACAGCCAGCACACTTATCTTGAACATTCATCAGGAATGTAACATTGGCAAGAGAGTGAATTCTGGAAGAATTTTGGTTCTTTGAATGAGGTAACAAACACATTTACAAGTGTATAATTTATGTGTATACAAAGTTATTTCTTCACCAACCTGTATGTGAACATACACCCACCCATACCTTGAATACTCACGGAGAACATGAGCAAATTTCCCAGGCTTCTCCCAAAGCAAAAACACATGTACCATTATTTTAACGTGCGTTTACCCAACACCTGAGGGTAGCAAGCACTAGATGATATAAAGGAGTTAAAACAAATGGGATCTCAAAAATATGATGAAGGTAGAAATCAAATTATAAACCTTCAATCTACTTAGCTAAAATGAGTTACAGACAACCATGTAGAAGTGCTCTGTGTCACCAAATCCCAGGTGATCCTTGTCAATGTTATGCCTACTGAATAATCCAACTTTTTCAAACTTGTGAGGAACAACATTATTTACGTTCATTTTTTTCATTAACTACTGGATGTTCACTGTAAAAATAAAAATTCTGTAAATGAATGGAAAGCCTATGGAGAAGACATCAATTAAACCCCGCAGATTATAACCACCCCCTTCTTCCTTACAAAACTAGTTAACACCGACAAAGCAAGTAGAAATGGATGGATGGATGGATGGATGGATGGGAAAAGATCACCGACAGAATAAAGTTTGAAACTACAGATTGGGTGAGCGATGTTTCAATGCAGGTTTTCAAGGAGATTACAGGCATGCATTAGAGTGGATAAGAGAGGACATTTCTGGTCATTCTAGACATGTAAAAACTCACCTGACAGGCAATGCACATCAAAAGTCCTAAAAGTTTTAAAAGTTTTTGCGTCCCAGTAATTCTATACCTGAGAGGTTTTCCTGATAAAAAATGGCTCAAAAAGATGAAAAAAGTTGTAACTAGTAAAGTTGGTAAAATGTAAATCCCACTGTCATTTAAAATGGTAAAACATTAGAAACAACCTAACAGTAAAAAAATAACTGAAATAAATTATTAACACTAAACATTTAATATTAATAAATTATAATAAATTACTGAAAAAATGGGAAGAAAATCATGGAAAGTAAATAAAATCAAGTCTTTGGACTCCAGGAGAAGCAGCTATGAGACAGTGAAATGGATGAGTGTAAAAAAAATCTGCAAATACTACAATGTATGCTTCTAAATGTTATTTTCTTAGGAAACACAGGAGTTTCAAACTGGGGAGAAAAATGGATTCCTGCTGGAGGAAATACGGCCTAGAAGGCCCACGGGTTTGGGATGACAGGGAGGAAAGGGAAGACAAAGAAACTGGACTGAGCGAGAGCTCCTTCCGACAGGATGTAGCCACTGTGGTTAACTCACTGTGGTTAAGACATGAGCTGGGATGAAGTTAACATAAGCCTCCACAGGGAAGCTAACTGCAATCTTCAGGCCTCTTGTTGTGGGGAGGGCTCTCAGTCCCCGAAGAAGATAACATAGTCCCTACAGTTGGCAAATTTACAATTTAAAAGACATCCCCATCCAAGGAAATACAGCAGATACAGAAGGGAGTGGGGCAAGGTGGGGCTGGGAATAAACTAAACTCACAGCCTGATTCCAAATGCCTGAAAGGAGAAGGCCTACCCAAAGGTTTTTATCTGAAACCACTAACTCTGGAACAAATTGGTCAGCCATCTGCAAACCGGTGCTGCGGAAAAATCTTTTGTGCTGAGAAGCTACTGTCGCATCCCCAGGCTTGGGGACACACGTAGACCAAACTCTGCAGATGAAATCTAGAAACTGGGGAGCTACAACAGAATTTTCCTGGCACAATCAAGCCATTCTGATCAACCATCCTTGTGTAACCTCCAGTCACACAGCAACCCCACCGCTGACCTCTCTTCCTCCTCAAAAATCTGTCCCAATCACTCTGGACTGAATAACCCCTAACAGTAAATATGGATTCCCATGCGTCTCCAGGCAGAACGCATTATACGCTCATGGCAAAGATACTATTTGTCCATGGCAGATTTAAACCCACAGCAACACTGCTGGCCCCTACCACGTTGGAAGAGCTATGTTCCATGTGTTCATCATTCATCAAAATGTTCTCAGACAGTTCAGCAATTAAGTAAAGTATATCTTTGTTCCCATAAGGAACCAAAGAAAGATGGTACTCACAAAGCTAAGGTATACCCAACCCAATTTTGTGAAACCTTTCATTTTAAAATACTTTAAGATCTACACAAAAATTGCAAAGATAGTACAGAGTTCCTGTTTACCCTTTAACTTGCTTGACCTAATAAGTAACATCACATATAACCACAGTATACTAAGTACATTAACTATTAACTAAACGTTAGACTTTATTCTAGTCTTGCCAGTTTTTTAAAAATATTTATGTATTTTTGGGAGAGAGCAAGCGGGTGAGGGGCAGAGAGAGGGGGAGAGAGGAACATCAGAAGCAGGCTCTGTGCTGATAGGCTGATGGCAGCGAGCCATGTGGGGCTCGAAGTCATAGACCCGGAGATCATGACCTGAGCTTAAGTCAGACTGAGCCACCCAGGTGACCCACGTCTTGCCAGCTTTTCCATAAATGTCTCTTTTTCTTTCCAGGGTACCATCAATAACCCACATTGTTTTCAGTTATTCACAACTCCTAATTTTCTTTTTTTCAATCATTGACAGTTTCTCATCTTTCTTTGTTTTGCATGACCTTGACACTTGAAGAGTCTCTCAGTTTGGGTGCGTCTGACGTTCCCTAATGATGGGACTGAAGTTGCAGATTTTGAAACAAAACAAAACAAAACAGAAAAAAAAAACAGCTCAGAGGTCAAGTGCCCTTCTCATCACATCTTATCAGGGACACAGAATATTAACATAGCTTATCACTACACAAGCAATCAAGGTCAACATCACTAAAGTGATATCTGCTCAAGTTTCTATACAACCTAACTCTTCTGCCACAGAGAATCGCCAGATTTAGCCAATAAAAACACAAGACATCAAATGAGACATACTGATGCTAAAAAAAAAAAAATTTCTTTATCATTTAAAATTCAAATCTAACTGGGCATCTATATTTTACCTGGCAGCTCGACTTTGAGAAGTCAACTCCAAAGAAAAGAAAGACATAAACGTTTACTGAGCCCCTATCTTGCCCATGGGACTCTCCTCACCCCATTTTCCACAGGCATCCCTTGACCCAAAGCCTGTAGTATAGACAGGAATCCTATTTAGTGCTTAAGCTAGTAATCCTCGAACTCTAATATCCACTGGAATCCTTTGGAGGTCTGGGCTCTACCACCAGTTTCTGACACAGGCCCAAGATCTCGACAACCTCTGCATTACAAAGCTGCCATTCCAACTCAGGTCGGGTGGGTGCCAATGGACACTACATACTTCCAATGTACGTATGATTCATACATAACCATGGGAACAGAGAGTAGTCAGAACAAGATCCTCCCACCCCTGTGGGTCGGAAACCCTCTGTTCCTCGGGGAAGGTGGGGACACCAGGCCTAGATCCAGAAGCAGAGCTGCAGGGGAATGATTTCCCTCCCCTGCGGCTGCCTTAGGTGTTGAGAGGGTTCAAATTGATCTCATCAGCACCTGCCCATCTGTTGTCATGCCTGGCCCGGTAGTTAGAGTCTCTGACACCAGAGAATGGGTCAGACAGCCACTCACACAGATTGCAGAGATGTAGAGGAAAGGCATGTGTTTGAAAATCAGGATGCAGTTGTTTCATAGAAGAAAAATACTGCAGGTACTAAGCAACTCAAAACATAATCTGTGCTGCAAGAAAAATCTACCATGGCTGGTTTGGGTACCTAACTAATTACTTAAACACTGTCCCACAGTCCTTATAGGAAAAGGCTTTCTTGGACCAAAACAAACAAAGAAACAACTTTCAAATGCTTCAGCAGAAATTGGTCCATAAATTGGAGGTGTCCCACCCACCTAGCTACTCTAGTTACTGAACCAGTGTAAACGGGCAGGCATGGGATTCTGGTCAAGCTCTCCTGCAACACTTACCTATCCTCGGCATCAGTTACCAGACAGTGAAGTACTTGGTTATCTACAATACTCTTGCTCTGTTAAGTTCAGCGCCTACTTGGATAGGGGTAACTTTTCTAGGTTGAAAAATCACACTTGCAGGTCTTTGAAAACGGCTGGTCAGTGCACACTTCCAGCATGTACCTTATGCCAAGCATCCTATCAGGCACTGCATACCCAGGAGCTCATTAACCTACGCATTATTGTAAGGAAGGTATTCATGATCCCCTGTCACAGACAAGCCAAATAACGTACAAAATAAGTTACAAGCCGGAGATCTAGCTTCAGTGTTTTAGACATGCCTTTAAATCAATAACCCATTTAATTTTCATTCGACCTAGTCCAAGTGTTTCCAAAGGACTTAACTTCAGTCTCTTAAACCACCAGGAAGAGCATTTGGTATTCTTAACTAGGTAGCAACAAAGAGAGCAACCAGTAAGCTGGTTATGACAACTGAAAAGCTGGATCTCTGTAACACCACCCCCACCCCCACCACCACCACCACCACCACCACTGTCATGAAACATTTGCCCCTGTAATATTCCCCTAGACATGAAATTTTCAAAAGGAAATGAAGTACAATATCTAACAGTCCTAAAACCCATAAAAGAGGGGACCAAACCTTAGTGTTACCCTCATCTGATTTAAGCCTACCAGAAACGCTTGGTAACACATCGGGTTCATCAGGTCAGCAACCTGAGGGGGAAAAATCTAGTATTTTGTTTGTATTGGACAAACAGTTTTATTTCTAAAAGCCACCTTAGAGAAACAGAGGTCATTAAGAGTGGTTATCTAGCCTATGTGGCATTGATTTCTTTTTGAGCCACAGATCCGAACAAAGGGAACAGAACGGAACATCACCAATCGTGACAGGAAAGGACTAAGGCCTCTCATCATTTCTTCTCTATATTCCGAAGACTTTAGTGGTTGCAAGACTTCCAGTGTCCCTTAGCTTCCTAAGGCCCTCTTCTTGGGCCACGTCATTTCTGGATCACAGCTGGTACATTCCACCATTCCTGGGCTAGCCTCATACAGGTTTCTGGGCAGAAGGATGGGATATCATCCTGTCAAACGCTCCCGAGATGACAGAAAGAACTAAACTCCAAATAGGCAGGGAGAGCCAGAGATGCACGCATGATGTGGGAATGCACAATGATCCCATTCCTTCCAGGGCACGTGCATGGGGAGGTCAGAGAAGTGCAGCAGGTGACATTGTGATTAGAATGAAGACATCTCAATGCACATCTTATTTTGGGTCCCTCCAAGCCCTGGTCCATTGTATCCACAGGCTTGAATGAACTCACAGGCCTCCTTGAGGAAGCCAACTTTATCACCCTTTTGAAGACCCTTCGTTTTAACAAGTGTGGTTACTCCATTGGGGCACTGGGGTGTCAAGGGCCAGAAGCTTTAAAAAGGGAAAGAAAAAGAAGAAAATCAGGAAGTGGTGTAACAAAGGCCTAATTATAAGGGAGGAGTATCTCTCTATAGACAGGTCACTGGAAGGATGCCAAGGGCCCTCGCCACATAAAGGAAAAGATGGTTATAAAAAGATTTTTTAAAAAAAGAAAGAAGAAGAAGAAAGAGGCATGGCAGTGGAGAGTGCGAGGGGGAGGGGCAGAGAATAGGGAAATGAATAAGAATAATGACTTAAAAGCTTTTTTTTTTTTTTTCTGGTTCTCTGCTTCCCTTTCCGCAGATGCTCAGCTGAGCCAGTGCAGCTGGCTCCCTGACAAATGTGGAAAAATCAGCCAATTTGAGCTGGTTGTTAGCAGTCCCGGCACAGAGGCTTGGATAAATGAGGGGCTGCCTCAGGTGTGGTAGCAGATCTTCCTGAGCTGATGCTGAGTCGCACCAGCGGTGGCCTTCTGGCCCCGAGTATCTCACCAGTGCCCCTTCTACCTCCTGGCTCTGTGTTCCCAGCAAGGTGACCTTGAAAGAGGTTTCCCCTCTGCTCCTTCCTCCCTTCTCCAACATCTTCCCAACTAACAATCTCTCCTTCCTTCAAAGCGACGGGGTTGCCCCCTGCCCACTCACAAGACTCTTGTCCTCAAGTGTCTGAGCACACACCTGATGCTCACCTCAACACCCCTAGAAAATGCCTGAAGTGTCTTCACTGTGCCTCACCACAGTCTCCAGACACCCTGGCAGAATACCCTGGTATTCCCCACAAGGCAGTAAATGTTCTGTGCGAATGTTCACTAACATCAAATACTATGCCACCCAAGTTTATTTACTCATTGCTATGTTTACACACAGAGAAGGAACATGGATAAAAGAGTGCAAACCTGGCCCTTCAGTTCAAGAAAAGCAATACTTTGAATCAAGTTCAAGGTAAAGAGAGTGTTCCTGCATGTAAAAGTCCAAGTTTTATGAACTTGTCCACTTCTTCACCGATTCTTGTTTATGGACTGTTTGATAATTAAATAAAAAGGACCAAAATGAGAAATTAAGATACTAAAATAAGTGCTTACAGTTTCCAGAAGGATGGAAATGTTCTTTATCTTGTTTTAAGCGCTGGTTACATGTCCGTATACAATTGTCAAAACTCATTGAATTGAACACAGAAGATCTATTTTGCTGTATGCTAATTATATCTGAGGAAAAAAGTTTAAGGGTTTATGTTCCTGTAACACTCATGGTGTCTATACAAAGCATCTATACCAGCTGACTAACGTAAAGACACAAGGAAAAAAAAAAACATACTTTGTGACACGTTATCAGTCTACTCTTTACATATGGAATAATCTCAAAAGATCCCAAAGTAATTCCTATGTGATCCTTAATTAAGTCTTAGGAGCCTCTAATAATCCAGAGTGGCTCAGGAAAATTTTTTTGGAGGGAAAGATGACATTATTACATGTTACCTATGAGCTGACTAGTTGTTGCTATTCTTATCATATGAAAGTAAAGTATGTTAGGTGCTTGAATCAGTTGGTGTCAAACACCTTGATGAGGGGCATCCTGGCTGGGAATGTGGAGGGGAGGGCAACAAAACTGGTCTGATTCACATTCCATCTGATCCACAGATGGAAGGAGAACATTTGTTCAATTCAGAAAGAGAAGGACAGAACTTCAGAGGTAAAAAGGCTCTGGATCCTATGGTTTAAACCCCTCATTAAGCCACTATAAAAACTGAGGCTCAGAGAAGAAAAGCAGTTTTCCCAAGAACACACAGCCATTTTCTGCCAAACGCAAATCTTCTGGCTCTCAATTCTGTTTCTCCTTCCAGTTTTCTTTATCCTCATTTTAAATGCCGTTTCCTACTAGTATTTTAAAGCAAATATGACATTTATATGTCATCAACTTTCTATAAAGTAATGCTGTTACTAAATATTATGGTAAAGCATCTTCAGACAAACATTCTTTCTCCCCTCCCCCCTGAGAATGGTTGCTTCCAAAAGCATTTTAAAAAATTAGTAGTCTAGCATTACACTCAATTACTCAAGTTTAACTTCTTACAAAGTACTCGTGCACTCATCTATCTTCCCTGTAAGAGTTATGGCTTTTAAAAACTCTCACTCATGTTTGCTAATATCCAATCCCTAAAACAGAAGATTCTCAAAGGCATTTTATCACTTCAAACTCACATTTTCTCTTGCTTGGACCTTAATGTGTCTTTTAACTTTGCTTCAGTGATTGGGCAAGCCATCCTTCTCTCTGGAGCTGTAAGAATTGGCAGTGATAAGGTAAAAGAGCCATAATCCCAAGGAAACCAATTATTATGTGCAATAGAAAAAAACAAAACACTCTTGTTCATGTCTTCAACACGTTGTTCGTGGAGCGAGTGAACCCCATGAACAGAAGCTAATAGGATGTGCCTGTGTCCCCACCAGCCACATGGAACACGGGTGACTTACAGCTCACAGGCAGAATTGAACCCATTAGAGAGATGAAACTGGCATGACCCTGGCATGGCTGCAAAGCCTTAGAGGAAAATTCAGAAGGCCACGTGGGTTTGCTCTGCTGTATCATTTCCTTTTAGCCAGAGCTACCTTCACTGTGGGTATTGCTAACAGGTGTTTTTGAAGGGTGATGACCGCGATGCTTTTTACAGATCTCAGACATCTCTCTGAGCCTGGCTGGGGCCCACCCCCCTCTCCAGGTGGTGTAGACCCTCCTGTGGGTCTGGACACCTTAGCGCCAGTGGAGACAAAGATGATCACGCTCATTTTATAGAGCCCGAACCAAACAGACAAGAAACTACAGAACAAGGCTCAGAGGAAGAATGGCCACCTTATCAGAACTATCACCTTCCAGTCAATGGGGAGGTGAACGTCCAGAAAAAGTTGAGGACGACGAATCCAGGGTGGTGCTTTTGGGGGCTTTAGGGGCCCAGAACCTGATGACCAACCATCCTGGATTCTGCTATAGTCACAGCACCCCAGAGCTAGAAGGGGGCTGAAAAATCATCAAGTGTGGTGGTTTTCAAGTGACTTTTTTTTTTTAACAAGAATTCTATCGGAAATTAACTCTACATGGACCCTGAGATAGAAAACAATCGAAACTGAGGGACAGGCAGCTGGGCAGTTAAAACTCCTTACTGTTTGATAGAAAGGTTCAGCTCATTGCTCACGGGGTCCTCAAACACGGCTGTGGGAGGTTTCACAGAGCACATGTGAACAGGGGGGTTCTCAAAAGAATCACAACAGGAAGATTCCTACCACTGAGGCCGTTCCACCACTGGTAGCCCAGATTCTTAGAGGATTTCTTCCGTGCACGGAGGTGATATCTGTCTCCTGGTAGCTCATACTCATGGATGTTAACTTTCCTTTGAGGCCAAATAAAATAACATATCCCCATTTCACATGGAGGGCTTTTCATGTACTCAAAGGAAGCAGGTATGTTGTATTTTCAACACGCCCTTCATTATATGGCCTGCTGTGTACACATTTCCTCCCTGTCGCCCAGGTGCTCAGACTTAAACCAATGCTCCCTACTACTAATCTTAACAAGGCTTGCTGTACATATGGATGCTGGGGACTTAGCCTTCAGAAGGGCCCAGGGTGTCTTTGACTTTGTGTGTGGACAAGAAGAGAAGGATCGGATTTTGCTGTCAGGTTCTTGTTGTTTGTCTGCCGGCTTTAACCCTTTCTGAATAGAGGGCCACAAAAACTGGCTTGTGGCCATTTAATACATTACATCCTAGGGGCAAATTGTAAATAGACTTCTTATGTTCAAATAAAATGAAAACAGCTGAATTGCAGACCAAAAATTAATCTGCTCCCCATTCCCCGCTCAAAGGCATCCGAACAGAACTACTTTGAGCCTGCGAAGAAGACTTCCTGTACAGTAATTCTCAGTGTTCAGAGCAGATCAACAGCTGGAAAGGCAAACTGTTTTTCAGTGTGAACATTTCACAGTTCAAATCACTTAACAGATGTAAAATTATAGGATATACTTAGCATTTAGGGTTTTTTTTATTATTAGCTAAAGAAGATCTTTTTGGAAAATACATTTGATGTTTAGTACTTCTTGATGATGATGGCAAGAATCTTTAAAATGTTCTGTTCTACTAAATCATACTTCAATCAGCTTAACATGAATCTCTAGATTCACCTAACATTAACTGGACATTTTAAGACGCCAAATACAAGACATTTTAAGGTTGGGGAACAGATTGCCCTACTGAGCATCCAACCAATGTAAAAGATGAGAGGCATCAGGACAGAAAGGACATCGGATGCAAAGTGAACATTTCATGGCTGAAAATAATAATTATGCTGCTCAGAGAACTCTGAAGTCAAGGGATGCCCGGGATCATAGGCTCAGAGGCAAGGAGGACCCCGTCCAGGGAGAATGTTTCGGAGAGTAGGGAGAAGAGAAAGCTGGCCGCTGCGATCCAAGGAGGGGCTAAAGGGATAGGGAAGCTGCTAACTAGACGGGAAACAGACCTAGTGAGGCAAGAGCAGTGGATTTAGGGGTGGTTTTGACTTCAGAAGAAAAGAAAAAGGGCAACTTAGTATCATCAAGTACATGACTGATTTTTAAAAAGAGGCTTTAAGGAAATTAGGTGACAGCAAAAGAAACCCAGGTGGGCATTCTGGAGGAGGTGCAGCAGCCAGGCAAGAGGGAAATGATCAGTGAGGGAATTAGGAGGCCAGGGTGGCCCACGTGCCCCTTACAAGTGAGGAGGCCTTGGAAAAGCAACTTTAACTGCTGAAGGCCTCCTCAGTTCCCACATCTGTAACATAAGAATGTGGCAAATGATTTCTTAGGTTCCTCCCAGCTCCAGAGGATCTTTTAATGCAAAATAAACTTAAAAACAAAAACATAAAAACCTCTCTCTCCAATGCTGAGGACATTCCATTTTAAATTTCTTTAATAAAAGACACATGTCTTACCCAATTATTTCTTAAGGGTCCTTCCCACATTCTGGTTCTGGCCCATGTTTTCACTGAGATGCTGGTTCCTCACTCCATCAGTCATTACTGAGACAGAGATAATACTTACCAATTCATGGTTTATTGGGGGAAATGATGCTTTTGAAAAACAAATTACAAATCTTTGTGGGATAGGAAGAGCGTGCTATAGAAAAGTCATTAATAACTCAACTTACAGCCCAGCTTTGCGTTTGGGAACATCAACCATACTAACTTGTACGCATGCTGGATGGTGAAGGTATGGGCCCTAAGAAGCAGGAAAACCATTTGAAGATTAAGTCTTAGAGCCCAGAGAAGCAAACTAGCATTTGTCATTGTTCTGGGCTCATTTGCTTTTAAAGGATTTAGCTCTCAAGGGCCACAGGAAGATGGCCATTTATTATCTCTACACCCTAAGTTCAGAGAGATCAAGAAGCCTGCTCTAGGTCACGTGGGCAGACTGAGGCATCACCCTTTCATCCAGTATCTACTGAGTGCTTGCTCTGTTCTAGACATTGTGAGATACAGTGGGAGGAGCCCCTGTGGTACCTGCCTTGACAGAGTTTACTTTCTATTGGAGGGAGAGATGAGCAGCTATAAACACATAAGCTAGAAGTGAAGAAATAAATGGTGATGTGAAATGTGACAAAAAATAAAACCAGGGAATATGACAGAAAGTGACTGAGCGGCTACTTCTACAAGGTGAAAGAAGAAAGATGACTCTGAGGTGACATTTAAAACAAGAGCAGAATGATGAAAATGACCCAACCATGTGGAGATAAGGGAAAGAGTCAGATGAAGTGAGCAAGAGGAAAAGACACTAGTTACACAGGGGAGGCAGCAGACATCACACAGAAAGGAGCCAGAAGAGGCAAGGGATGGACAGGAGGGGCAGCTGGGAAGGTGGCTGTTGCACAAAAAGCTCCTTTCTCTGGACTGTGGAGCTGAACTGGCTGGTTTCAACCCTGTCTTTTAATGGAACCCATGGGAGGGAAGTGCAAGTCATGTCCTGATTTACACTAGCACGTGTATCTACAACGAAGGAAGGACCTAGTCTACAAAGGCTGGGCACCGAGCCTTACCACCCCACAAGGTTTAAGTTCCTTTTTGTTTTGTGTGTCAACCATAACTCCCAGCTCCCACCTCCCAGGGCAAGTTGAGTGAGTGTGTTAGAGTGGTACCATCTGATACAAGGAGCTGCCTCTCAGTAGCACAGAAGCAAGGTAGGAAGGGAAAAAAAACAACATCCCACTGCGATCTCAGCTGTATTTCTTCCACATGGCAAGTTTCATTTTGTTTAATTTAACAATAAACTCATTATATTAACTCAATTCAATAGAAGCAGCAGGGGGATTTCTCCTAATTTAATCTTGGGCTTTGAGGAGTTGTGCTCAGTGCTAAAACAATGCCACGCAGAGAGATTAAAGGGCTTGTATCATATTGAACAAATACCTTCGTGTTTCTGAACACAGCCTACCTGTAATTTAGGAACTAGTCAGCCCACTTCTTACTTTATCCAAAGCATCATCTAGTGAGAGAGTTAATCTCTGCCAGCAAATCATTCTTGTGAATGATGCTGCTTTAGGGTTTAAACTCTGAGAAGTGATCCTTTCATCCTTGGAGCTGATGCTCCCATTTGAAAAGGAGTTATTGGATGCACCCAGCCAGGGAATATAAATACCTTGTGCTCACCAATGTCAGAAAACTGGTTTTCTGTAAATCACTTGAAAACACAAGGACATAACTACCCAACATCTATCACTCTGGGTATCCATTATGATAAGCTATACAGGATGCAGCCTACAAAAAGGGTCATTTCTGATTATTAGACATTATAAGAAAGAGTATCTATGTTTTTAAAAAATCTTGAGAGACTGAAGACACTATCTAATCTGCTGATCTAGTGATTTGAAATCTGGAGATTCCAAATTCACACACACACACAATGGCTGGAGCCTGGAACAATGGTTTTTGTCCCCAGCTGGCAAGAAGAATTAACCAACTCATTAATTAGGATCCCGTTTATGCTCGTATTGAATATATATGAATGCAACCCACTCGAGGGTTCCAGCTGGGAGATGCAAACTTTCGAAATTCAAAGACAAACTAGATCGCATCTTTGGTGCCCTCGTCTGCTTAGTGTAGTCATACGGACCATGTGGGCTTGGGTATATCTGTGAGGCCTGTGAATGTTTATCTCATCAAGCAAGTTTTAAAGTTTATTTCATGTTCTCTGGACAAAATGCAAAACAAGGTCAGGCATGGGAGGTGAGAGAGAACAGAGCAAGCTTTGAGGAAGAAATGACGCGTATCCCAGACCACCTTTAGAAGAAGGAATGGCTGAAATGAGAGCGAAGCTACGGGTGATAGTTCCAAGGCACTCCAGCAGCGGCTGACGAAGCCTGGCTGTTCTCCCTGGTGGGAAGGAAATCAAACTCAGAACTAGGAGGAGGTGACACAGGCCTGGCCTTTGCTCCTGCTGTTTTCCATCTGTCTGTCTGCCTCTCTCACACACAGACTGCCTCTCCGTCTCTCTCTTTCGATGAGAAAAATTTTCTCATGGTCAAGAAAAACAAACAAAAAAACTTGGGGGGGGGGGCGGCGAGGAACCCAATCTCAGTGTGGAGGAACAAAAGCGACACGGAGACCTGTCACACCTTTCAGATCCCAGAGAGAAGGGAACTCAGACAAGAGGAGGTTTCAAACTCCTTGCCAAGGGAGAAACAGCTTTCTCATTCTGTCAATTTGCAAACAAGATTTTCTAGGTTTAGGACATTTTCTTCTATTATTTAAATTCCTTGTTAGACATTTGCTTTCTTTATTGACAGTGCCTCTTGTCATGGAAGAGGATAATTTGCCGGCGAGAGGCAGGGAGAAAGGCAGAGAGAGACAGAGAAAGAGAGAGAGATGAATACCGGAATACAAATAACGCAGCAAGAGGGCACATCCTATTACAGGATCCTTTAGGCTTAAAATGGAGTCTCATTTTTCCCATCTAAAAATAAGCCTGTGACCTTTTGCATTCTCCAGACCATATGTATTTCTGCAACGTCCAGAGTCCCATGGCACATTGGGCAGAGTGAGAGCTGAGGGCTGTCTGGTCCAGGTCCCTGGAGCTAAGAAGTACACCTGTCAGAGAAGCAGCAGCCAGATTCAAAGAGAAAGAATCCATAGAGACCTGGGAGGGAACTCTGAACCCCCACTTCCTCTGTCAGTTATTGATTAAACCTCTTATGCATACACACCTGCCCTGGGAAAGTTGAACTTTAATTTTATGCCTCCTACAGAAAAGAGATGGATACAGACTGGGAGTAAATAACACTAAGCATCATAAGAAGAACAAACACCTGCACACATCCTCATTGTTAGGCTGTTTTTTGTAAGCCCACAGAAATAAGAGAGAATGTCAAACCTCACTTATAATCAAAGAAATGCAAACTAAAACATGTACACTTTTTAAAACTTATCCAATTAGCAAAGATGAATAAGAAAGATAATACCTATGTTGGTGAGGGTTTATGCAAACAGGCACTCTCACATCTATATAGAGTTGGAATATAAATTAGTAGAGTTTTCTGAAGTTAAATTAGGCAACATGCTGAAAATGTCTTCCACGTGTGCATTCCAGAGCAGCAATTACACGTCTATAGTTTTACAGCGTCAATCCCCTGCAATAGAGTGTTTCGTGCAAGGCTGTTTACAATAGCAAACTGTTGGGAACAATGTAAGTGCCCAACAGTAAGACAACTAGTTAAGTCAACTGTGTTATATTCATACAACGGATGTGGTTAAAGGTCATGCTTACAGCAACACACAACTTAAGAGATGGAGAAGTGTTCAGGAAGTGTTGTTAACCCAAGAATGCCATCCATCCATTCAACCATCCATCCCTTCATCTGGTGTCCTGTGGGGTAAGCATTTAGCTAAGCATACTTGCATTATCTCACGTAACACAACAATTCTATGAAATATCTATTATTATTGCCTTTCCACAGATGAAGAAACTGGTGAATGCCTAAGTGCACACTGAAACCCAAGTGGGGGTGGTGTAAACCACACAAAGTTTCTGTCTCTGCTGTGACAAGGACTGTGTGCACGTTTCTGTACATTGTCCTTCCTCATGAATATACACACTCTAAAATGTTCACAGTTATTGGAGTGGTAGGCTTAGAGATGATTTCTGTTTATTGACTTTGGCCTTCCTGTGCTTTTCATGATTTCTACACTGAGCATGTGTTTCTTTTGCAACTAAGAAAAAATAAAATGGACTCTTCTTTCAAGATGAGATTCTGACTATCATCACCTGACTCCCTAGGTCTCAGGTGGATTTAGGAAGAGGCAGAAAGCAGCTCACACACACTTCTTCCCAGACGGACTCTGGAGCCAGGCATAACCACTCACTGACCATGTTCTCTGAGAAAGGTCACTTAACCTCTCCAATGCAAAGGGAGAAATAAATGTGTTAAGATATACAACCCCTCCCGACCAACAATACCTGTTCAATAAATGCTGTTTCCCCTTTCTCTTATCAGTTTTCTGGAACTCACCAATCCCAGGAGTACCCTTTCTCCAGGTTCCGCCTAACACACGGTTTTCATGGTCTTCGGGAAGATCATGGACTCAAAACACAGGGAAATATATTTTGCCTGAAAAATGCCTTATCAGTACCTTTACATGTGTGTCCTGTGCCTCCCCTCCCAAATTATAGCCCCTTCTGAATGATAGTTGGTGTGTTTTGTTTTTAAGGGTACTTCTTTCTCCCTTACAGTGGTCTTCGAACTAGGGAACATATATACCTGAAGTGTCACAAAAATCCTTCCAAGAAAGATATAGACACAGGTGATTTTAAGGGAATAAACTTACAGAATCTCTATTCCCCTAGACTGCTGCCTAAGTTTGTCTGAGAACGCATCTGTGCTCAAGGGTGCCTGCCAGCATACTCCCCAGCCTCCTACGACCATGCTTTCATGGAAGAAAGCCCTGACTCTCCCCCCTCTCAAATCCCCTGTGCCCCATACCCTGCAGCTATGACTGGCACTGGATGCTCCAGAAAGAACCAACTTGATACATGAGTGAAAAGTAAGCCTCCTGGAATCAGGGTGGTAATGAATCCAAGGTGGGTAGGCCTTTGGGTCTTTCATAAAGAGTCAGAAGTAGTATATTTTGACCACTTTGGAGATTTAGATAGGTGGAGTGGGATGAGGAGAAGGATGATAATTGTGGTTTCACTACCTCTCCTCTATCCCTTAACTATTATTGGAGACCCCATTAGAACAAAGAGAGTCAGTAAGACCTAGTGAAGGTCATACAGACTTATCACACCCAGGTCACCAGGTCATGGCTTCAAAGCGCAATTTCCCTCTCTCTTCCCCTCTCCCTCCCTCTACCCCCCTGACAAATATTTATTAAGCAATTACTGCCTCCCCAAATATACACTTTTAAAAACCCCGTCCTTACAGAGCTATATTGTGGTCAGAATTCTATACTAAAATTCGAACGCAGATGATAAGGCTGTCACAGGGATGCATATTAACAGTGAAAAACACATCCATTGGAAAATGTAGTCAGACTCTTCTGACACAAAATAAATCTGACTTGGCTGGTTGATTAAATAATGGGCACAATTAGGGTATATTATCTATGCATTGCATGAACTAAATCTGCAGATCCAAGGTTTGATGAATATGCATTTCAAAGATGTGATAAAAGCATCCTTATTGTAATTGTATAAAAATATTGTTTGGCAGGCAAAGGTACACTGAAATTTCCAATACGCCTAATTACCAACAATTTCTAAGTAGATCAGGCGAAGTAGCCACTAAGTGAAAGAGCACATACGTCTTTTAGTCATTTCCTACCTTGATAAAGCAAATATGATACACTGTTTAGTATACAGTGAGAAAGTGGAGGACGTTAAGAATGGTTACAAACACTTTTGGAAGCCAGGTGCCCACCAACTGTTTGTTTTTCACAAAATGAAAGGAGGATCTAATCAATTTACCTAGAAATCACTAAATATTGCTGTGAGTGGTCGTTTGTTTTTGGCTTATGATTCCCAAGTTCAAAAACAGAAATGCTACTGCTCTAACATTCCTGCATCTGTTCCCATCTCATAATATTAGACAATTTATATTTTTATATACATTATATTCACCATATTGTAGAAACTAAAACCAGAAATGGAATTGATGTCGAACCCTTCACAATAAATAGTATTGATCCATAAGTTGAACTAACTGGAAATAAAGCCATATCCATCTCATTAAGAAATGCATTTCCAATAAATTTTTGTTTCTTACATTTAATAATTATTCATCAAAATGTTTCATACGGTTATTTTGTTTTGATTAACTTTGTACTAAAATTCATTATAATGATAAATCAATCTAGAAGACTTTATTACTTAGAGCTTTATGATCATTGGGTTTAAAATTTTAATTTATTTTTACACATTTTTATTGCAAAGAATTATGACAGCATAATCAATAAAAGACTTTTAAGCATTAAAATATATATCATTAGTATAAAATTCCACAGGGGAAATATAATGGAAATACAGTTCAAAGAAAAAAGATACACAATTTTTGAATGTTAAAGAACAGCTTGTTCGTGTATTTAAAAAAAAATGAATGACGGTGGATATTCACTCAAAATAGCATTTAGATTTAACTGCATGCGTTTTCAAAAGTGATCAAACAGTTTTATTTTAAAATGTCAATATCATTTGCCAGGAATTTATATCCTTTGTAACTATTTAAACTTACAATGAAAAATTTTAAATGTCAGGTTTTAGGAAAGCATGAGGAAGGGGATACAAAAAACTTCAAAATTCTTATTTTTTGTGGGGGGAATAAATGGCCAAAAATTGAAATTCACTGTCTACTACATGTCAAGACTATACTTTTTCATTTATGGCACCCCAGAAAATGACATTTATGTTCCTGGGTTTAAATGGTCTAGGGGTGGGGCACCTGGGTGGCTGAGTCGGTTAAGTGCCCAATGTCAGCTCAGGTTATGATCTCATGGCCTGTGAGTTGGAGCCCCAGGTCGGGCTCTGTACTGACAACGTAGAGCCTGGAGTCTGCTATTGAATCTGTGACTCCAGTCTCTCTGCCTCTCCCCTGCACACACTCTGTCTCTGTGTCTCAAAAAATCAATAAATGTTAAAAAAAAATTTTTTTAAAGGGTCTAGGAGTGCCTGGGTGGCTCAGTCAGTTCAACATTCGACTTCAGCTCTCAAGTCATCTTCTCACAGCTCGTGGGTTCAGGCCCCACGTCAGGCTCTGTGCTGACAGCTCAGAGCCTGGAGCCTGCTTCGGATTCTATGTCTCCCTCCCAATCTCTCTCTCTCTCTCTCTCTCTCTGCCCCTCCACTACTCACTCTCTTCAAATGAATATACATTTAAAAAAAATTAAAGGGCCTCAAGAAAATATATGATTTTGTCCTCTCATGCGATCAGGCCACACTCCACCTCCTCAAGCCACAGGCCATGTGTTGGTTGGCTCTCTCATGGAGGAGGTGCTCAGAGCACAAAAATAGGAATGAGCACAAAGCAGTCTGAGGACAAGGGTTGTGTCTGACAGTGGATGGTTCCCTGATGGGTGGGATATACCTGACTCCCAGAAGGCAAAGGAAAACTAAGCGGCCCACTGTGACTTATAGCTACAATGAAGTAATGTATGTTTATCATTTGCAAGAATGGAAGAAATCCTATCAAAAAATTAGCATGTGAACAGAATTTGCTTTTGTCCATATCTGACCTTATAATGCTTATCCTTGATTCCATGAGGCAAAAATTCCACAGCGAAGTACACTATGTTATTTAGAAAGCTGCATGCATACACCCACACCCAAACCATGAAAAAGACTTGAAATAAATTACACCAAAGAGTTACCGGGGACAGACATACTATCTTTCCACCTCTCTGCCAACTGTGACCAGGGGCCACTTCAGGAAGTTACCCACTCAACAAAATTAGAAAGACAAGGGTGAAGAATGAAGCAGGTCCTATGACTCCCCACCTCAAACAATGCTTTCGCCCTTCAGGGCCTCGGTTTCCTTATTTTTCAAGTGGAGTTCAAGAGAGACACCTTCCTACTACTTCACAAGACTCTTGTCAGTAGCAAATTAGAGTATGAATCCAAAAGTTCTTTATACACCATTACGGATTCATCACTTTGAGTCTGAAAAGCTTTTCTAAGCCGACACTTTCGGAAGAAGAACTTTGACCCATCCTTCTCCATTCTATTCTCTGTCCTGATGTCACCTCTCTTTTCCTATACAACAGCCCATCTGGGTAGAAGGATGGGTATAAAAAGTCACTGATGTCATACATATAGAGCAAAAAAATTATTACAGGGAGAATTCATTTTGCAATGAAAAGTCTGGGCGTGCAGCCCTAATTTCGCTCTAGTAAAGGAAACAGCCATGTCTCTGATCACAGTTTGGCGGAGGCAGTTACACCACGATAGAAGATGTCTCTACCTGGATTCATCCTTGTGACACAGGGAAGAAAAGGGGGCCAATTAATTTTCACCTACAAGGTCAAGACTAATCACTGATTTTAAGTCAGATGGACTCTCTCAATAAAGCTGTTAACGACAATGAGAAAAGGAACCATCTGATTTACTCTGGTTAGATCTCAGGAATCGTGAAGTGCAATTCAGGGAGCCAAGATCACTTAACGCTCCCTCACTCTGATTTCTATACATAATGCCAAAGCTCTCTCTTGCGGTAAAACATTACAAGCCCTGAAATTATTAACCTGGACAATTGACACATAAAAGAGTCCTAACTCATTAATTTGGTAATTGATGTTCATTGCTTTGGACATGGACTTCAACACTGTCTAGTGTTTATCTGTAGGAAATAAAGACCAAAATAGAGTACATAATTGTGCAGATCTGGCTGCATCTAGGAGGAGAAAAAAATCAGGTTTTAAAATTCTCTGAACATGAAAATGAAAAACACAACTAATAAACAGTTGTGTCGCCTTTTAGTCTTTGCCCCCAACTGTACTGCCTCATTTTTAACATATGTTTAACTGCTATTTTTTTTTTATTAAACTCATATTTAGGCAGAGAGGAACAAACTTACCACATATGCTTTGGGTTATATACTAACTATTCCCTGTCAGATGGTGAGTTAAGAAGAAAAGACACAGGGAGAGAAGAATTAAATTTAAATCTAGCTTATGAAAATTCCTGACTTTGGGGAGAGAAAAATCTATGCTTGAGAAAATTGGGGGTACTTACCCATGTAGAATTTTTCAAGGCTGACTGGAACCTGAATCTAACACTATCATCAAGAGGTTCTGTTTCATGTAGAGTTATCTTGAACCCATCCCAAGGTGACTATAATACCCGTTATCATCCCTTTAACGTGTCTACCCATTAAATGGTGCACATAACAGATCCTATTCCTGCCTTTGCCTTAGAAAGTTCTGGTCAACATTAGCAAGCTGGTGATATTAGGATTTTGTCGCAAGGGGGTACTGTCTAATCCACAGTAGATACGAAGAATGTTCCATGGCTTTTCAGAGCTTGGAAATGAAGACTTGGTTGAGAACACCTAAACAAACTGACTTCCTGAGATCCTTTTTCCCCATTTATATCATGAGCCTGGTCCCTTGGTTTTGTTCTGCTGTAATTCCAAGACACATGGATTCCATACACCTTTCTTAAGCCAAGTGACTTCATCCACATCATGTCACTTAAACACCCTTTAGAGCTTATTATTCTAGCATGATATAAAAGGAATCTGATGAAGGTCAAGTAACAAGGTAAAGGTCAGGCAGTCAAGTAGCAGAGCTGGGAACTGAACTCCTATCTTCCGATTCCAAAGCCAGGGCTCCTTCCCACTTGTTCATTCCACTGCGCACACACCTGGCTTCTTCCCTTCCCTTCCTATGATCTGTATCTATCTCTCACATTCTCTTCCTTTATAAACATTATCTCATTACTCAATCTATTTCTCTATTGTATAGGTATTAAACTTCCTGAAACCCAAGAGAAGAATGGAAATTTGGGAAATTCTAAAAATAATGATATCCTAAAACTAATGATGTCAAGACTAATAAAATGATAAAAGGTTTTGCACTGTTTGTTTTAAATGCATAAATCTCATCTATTTTAAGTATGTTAGAAGAGGAGTTTGAAATAAAATTGTAATCTAAGGAGGAAATAGAACTGGCATTCCCTTCTGTTTTCTCAGTGAAGATACTGGAAAAAAAAAATCTCATTGAAAGTCTATCTGTAAAAACTTTCCCCTGCGCACACACACCCACCCACACACAAATGTTAAAAAAAAAAAGTATTAGGCTACTTGACACTTATAAAGTAGATTGACACTTATAAAGCAGATTGAATTACTTCATCCATTGCTGGGTACCTGGCATTTACTAGGGTCACTTGAGCTATTCTGATTTATGAGGGTTTAACCCTGAGCAGGGTAGGTGTATCTAAGCTTGCTCCAAGGGCCCACTTAAGGATTCTTTCAGCAAACAAGAGGAAACATTCTTCAGCCATAGTTCATGCCATCCGGCCCGGCCAGGAATGATGCATTAACCTGCAGACTGTGTGCCCTCTGTTTTCTCCACAGCTTACCTCAATTTACATCTCTATCAAACAAACAGAAAGAGCTGTGCCATCACCTGGTTCAGCCAACTGGAGTCAAAGCATGGGTACACAGTCTGCATTACAGTGGTGTAAGGAGTTCCTTGCCTGAGCTGACCAAGAAGGAAAGGGCCAGGGAGCTTTAGCAGATGATATACAACCTGAGTTTTATGTGTCCTCTCCACTATACGTATGGTGAGCCCTCGTGCCTCAGTTTCCCTACCTCTAAAATAGAAATAAGAGCACTTATCTTGCAGGATTGTTTGGAGAATTAATCCAAGCACAACTCTTAGAACATGTGCCCCACAATGATATTAAATACCCAATAAATTTAGCAGAGAGCAATGTTTTCACCATTTGTTCATATCGAACACCTACACTGGTACAGTAATCTTTCCTCATGACCTTATTCCCTACCCCAAATTGCATACACACTAACTTGTTATGATGCCATATTCCTTCTCGATCCTGTTTTCTTTTTGATTTTTTAATTTTTTTTTTATTCTAGAGCGGGGGAGGGAGAGAGCAAGCGAGAGAGCATGTGCACACAAGCTAATGGGCGGGGGTGGAGGGAGAGAGGCAGAGGGAGAGAGAGAATCTTAAAATGTTTTTTAAGTTTATTCATTTATTTTGAGAGAGCACGTGAGCAGCCTAGGGATAGAGAGGGGAAAGAGAATACCAAGCCACCCCTGCACTGTCAGCACAGAGGCCAATGCGGGGCTCTGACTCACGAACCCCGAGATCATGACCTGAGCTGAAATCACGAGTCAGATGCTCAAGTGACTGAGCCACCCAGGTGAGACAGAGAATCTTAAGCAGACTCCATGCTCAGTGCAGAGCCCAGTGCAGGGCTCAATCCCACAAGCCTGGGATCATGACCTGAGTCAAAATCAAGAGTTGACACTCAACCAACCGAGCCACCAGGCACTCCTCAATCCTACACTTTACTAGCTAAAAAACAGCACCAGCAAGCTAACTGGAAAAACCAAACAAACAAACACCTAGAAGTCATCTAACGTATTTTCTCTCTCAGGTACAGGAAAGCTGTAATTCACTGCAAATTTACATGTCTCAAGAAGATCCTTAAGTAATTGCTTTAATAATGGAAATTTCCATGATGGAAAAAGTTATGTGACCAGATACCCCTTCTCAAGTGCCTGGCAAATAACATTTCACTACACCAGGTAGTCACTTAGCTTCCTGATTAGTCTGCTCCAAATTTCAATCACCATCACAAGCAAATGGTATCCTGGGATGACAACCTTTCCCCAAATCTTTCTGGGGACATGTCCTCTATTTAGCGCCTTGCACATCAAACTATGAACCAGGGAACCAGGATTCTAGCTCTATAGCCAGTGTTTACTCACTGAGTTGCATCAGACAAGTCACTACTTTTTCAAGCCTCCATTTCCTTGACTGTATCACCGGAACAATAAGGTATAGTCAATTACTATAGCCTACAAGCCAAATCTGGCCTGCCACTTCTTACTGTAAATAAAGTTTTATTAGATCACAGACACCCCCCACACGTGTAGAAACAGCCCAGGCTACTGGGCTATGACAGCGGAGCCAGGTAGTTGTGACAGAGATCACACGGTCTGCAAAGTCAAACATATTTAACCCCCTGACCCTTTACAGAAAAAGTTTGCCAACTCCTCCTCTGGAAGACCGTTGTGAGAGACGAATAAAATGACTGGTCTGGAAGTGCTTTGTAAACTGCAATATTTATGTAAAATGTAAATGAATCTTATTACTGCCTTTTTGATGTTTATAGGCAATTACTGTGCCACTGACCCCACAGATGCATTCTTCCCAGTTAAGCAATCCCTAACACCTTGAGTCTCTCCCTATCAGGCCAGTTTTCAATTTCTTTCCCTGCCTTTGTTGCTAGGTGGGTATTTTTGGACTTGCTCCAGTTTCTCCTGTTCATTTTTCTTTTAAATTTTAATTAATGTATAGTATACTAGAAAGGTTATTATCTGGTTCTCCAGTGAAATCCAAGTTAATACAGCCAAGAACTGGGTTGGCTTTTTAAATAACAGCTCTGTAATGAAGTGCTCTTGGTCAAGCATGGTCCAAAAACCAGATAGATCATTTACTAACTGTGAATACTCGGGCAAATTATTTAACCTCTCTCAACCTCAGCTTCCACTTGTATAAAATCAGAGAGCACATTATGTAGAGCTCAGACAGTTAGTGTAGGGAGATTACGACAGTGTGTTCATGAAGAAGTTGACTTATACAGAATGACCAGCACGCAGTAGGTCCTAGGACAAGGCTACGAATGCCCTCCTCACGTTGTTGACCAAGGCCGTTTTTCCACCACGATAGGGCTTGGACAATTTTAAATTTGTGAGTCCATTTATTGGACCTAAGTATCCTACCTTACATTTGTCCCTATTGAACTTCAACTTGCTTTTGATTTATTGAGGTCACTTTGACTTCTATTCCTGTCTTCTGAGGAGTTAGAATTTATGCCTTTCTGAATTTGTATTCTGTGGACCTCATTTCCAAAGGATGAAAGAACAAGAGAAAACACAGGTTAAGTAGGGTTATAAGGCTAGCTGTCTGTGGCAAAATTAAGCGTAGATTTGGAGCAATTATTCAAAACACATTACAACAAAATGTTTTGGCTGCAACCATGTAAGCCTTAAGAAGCAAAAGAGGTTTTCTTCTCAATTTTTCACTGCACACTGCTAACGCAGACCAGACCAGACCAAACGGGTAGAAAGACAAATGGGTGGTCAAAATTAACAGCATGGTTGGAGGAGAACGAATGGCAAACGTATGACTTTTTTCCCCAGAAGGCTCTCACTGATTCCTAAATGCTGCTGCTTTAGCAAGGTTTGTTTTGAGGTTGTTTTAATCTGAGGCATTTTAGCTACTAAGACCTTAATTTTTCTGCTCCATTTTCTGCATTTTCCTCCAGCATCTCTGATTCTTAGCATTTACAGCAAGCACCAGACCTCCCTGCTAGCCTGAAGCTTGTTAAACTACCACAAAATAAGATATAAGCATTTCATTAATTACCATCGTCAAGAGAATTAGTGTGCCTATCGATAGATATTAAAGTTGCAGATTCTACCTCTAAAGAACGTACTTGCCATGCACAGGTATTGGAAGCCTTCTTGCCTAAGACAGATCTCAATCACAGGAGACAAGGAAAGCCCTGGCGGCAGATTCTATTTTAATCCAAGGATTTGGGGAGGGGACTTGCCTGCCAACTAAGGATTAGGGTTTTTTTCCCCCCTTAGAGTCTTGTAACTTTGAAAAACAGCCACAAATGCACATAAAAATGTGAAATGCCTAAATCAGCATTGTGGGAATCCTTTCAAATGTACTGACAAAGCTGCTCTTACAAACAGAGATATTAATTCAACATTTTTAAAGTAAAGAAAAATTTAATTACAATAAAATACACAGAAAAACGGGGTGAGGGAGGCTTTTTGCTCAACCGCCATTTCAAATTTTCTAGTAACAGCAGTAACACAATTATACCAGTTAGTATGTATTGAACAGTTACTACACATAAGACGCTGTGTCAGTGACTTCATGTGTTCATGTGTTGCCCCCCACAGGTCCCAGGAGGTCTGAACCGCCATTCTACTCACCAGGAAAATAAAAACCTGAATCTTTAAGAGGGTGAAAACTTGCTTTAGATCACCAAACTCAGTTGTTAAAAAGTGGCTGCATACATACGAGCCACTGACTATTAGGCTGCATTAACTGAAGTACAGCCTTTATTTAGAACAAGGGAGTTGGGGGCTCTGCCTGACTCCTTGAACCTCAGCATCCAGCTGGGGGTCTGCGTTCAGTAAAGCAAGCACAGTTTACGTGGGACATGGATAAACCATGGGGAAGGTGGCTGACATGGTGAGGGACTTGCACGACATGTGAGGAATGATTGCAGGGACAGGTAGTAACAGCCTGGAAAAGAAGACACCAGGCTTTGTGAGGGCTCACACAAAGCACAGTGAATAGGAGAAGTGCCCTGGGTTCGAGTGTGGAGTAACATTATTTAACCTTCCTAGGTCTCAGTCTTCTCATCTCTCAGCACTAATATGGCACTTTAACCTTCTAGGGTTCTTGAGGGAATCAGCTGAGATAACTTAAGTACAGCACTTACCGGAGTACAAGCTGCTCAAGAAGCTCTTAGCAAATGCCAGCAGCTATTATTATTGCTGCTATCCTTGTTGTCCTTAAAATAGAACAGTGATTTCCAAAATCACTGCACAAAACCGGTCTCCCAGGGTAAATAAGTGGCATGCCAACAAAGGCTTCCATGGTCCCCAAAGTTTGGGAAATACCAACTTAGAGCAAATTAAGCAAGATTTTCACTTTAGACATTGTGGATCTCCAGGAAGAGATAAAAGTACCTAACAATTCCCAGATGGGTTTGGTTAGAACCGTTATTAAGAAATATTCCCTGGAAAGAGTGTTTCTCAGAACAAGCTTGGGATCCCATGACTATTGAAGAGACCACACATCACAAGCTATGTCTGTCGTCATGTCATGTCCCTAAACCACACCCCAGAGAGCCAGCCCAGAGGTGGCCCCTTAAAGGGGAAAGAACCGCCCAACTGTGATACATTTGGGAGGGGAACCGCTGGGCAGGTCCGGAACACAGGAAATGTGCCCAGTGGACATAGAGGACACAAGGCAAGCAACAGCTCATTTTAAGAAAACTGGTGGGGCAGTCCCCTGGCAAGGCTCACTTTTAAAGCAAATTGGCCCAGATAAACCTGAGATTCATTAAATGAGACCTGGAAATAAGGTTGCCCCATATAGACTCATCTGAATACACATGAATGAATAAAGAAATGAATGAATACTTTTCTTTCAAGGTTGTCCCCTCTCTTTTAAAACATATCACAAAAATCGTGCCATTATTACTACTGATTGTAATTATACAATCATTACAAAAGCACAAAAGATTATAAAAGCATCAGGAAGAGTATCAATTGAGCCTTTCTTTCCCTAGTTGAGTATATCACAGACGTCAGACGACTGTGATTCAGAAGTCCTTATTTGCTGGCTTGGCCTCCAGGGCTCCACCGGACTGTGTCACACACCAACAAGTTCTAAATGAGAGAGATGCGACAGAATCCAGGACAGGCTTTGTGTAGCCATGGATTTTCACATGCTTATTCAAAATATTTGCTGTCAACGGTACTTGGTTAAAGTGATTGTTACATACAGCATGGCTAACTTTTTTATGTAAATGAAATGCAAATGTATGCAACGTTATCTTTAATGCAGATGTAGCAGAAAGTATTAAGATATGCCGAGAGCCTAATTAGGTCCTACATCAAAAACTATATATAAACTTGACTCCAGTGTCTCAAGAACACAAATTGAGTCTAGAAATCCCAGTTTGCAAGCTTAAAAAAAAGATGTACATATATATTTTAAATCACAGTTCTTTTTCTTCTATCGTCTCTAAGACTGTGCACTTAAAAGGCTGATCTTGGACAGATATTTTAGCTTGGGAGAGGGGGCGGGGAGTGGGTGGGAATAAACAAGTTTCTTTCTAGCAAAAACCAGGAAGCAAGAAAAGAAAATCAACCACAACCCTAGAAAAAAGGCAAAACAAAGCTGTCTCGTGCTTTCCGTCTTCGTATTAAAAATGATGACTTTCCAGAAAAGCATATTTTTGCATTTATTTCCATTCCTAACCTTCCCAGAGACAAGCACATGTGCATTCCTTCCTAACTGCTGTTACAGTTAAACCTTATGGATTCCGGTTCCACTAATTCCCCATGTTGATCATTTTGATGGGGGTAGGGGAGAAGTTGACTTTTACCTGAAGGGTGCAAGGGCTGACAAAACAAATGAATACCCTAACACACATACTCAGCCTAAATAATGGAATATGCTCTTCCCAAGCATTTAGAAGCGTTGTTTACATACAGAAAACTGGCTGAGCTATTCAACCGCCTTTTCTATTGATTACAATGGATTCGCCCAAAGAACTCTCCTATGGAATGCTTGGTTGGTCCGTTTCATTTTATTTCACTACACACGGTACAAAAGTGATAAAACAGAGTGTCTTATAAGTATCAACGGTCCAGGCTCTTGACTAATTCAGAGGGACCTCACTTTCTGATTCCTCGACAAAGTGTAGTGGGCTTAAAGTCGAAAGTTCCTGGGGCCTCTTCTGTCTGGCTCTAGCTGCACCTTGGTCCAGTACAGCTCAAACAGTTCAGAGGCCCTGAGCCTTGGCGGATTTATTTTCTCTTCCCCCCCTCCCCACTCACATTCCAGGATTGCCTTAGGAAATCAAAGTAGGGAGAAAGGAACGCCAAAACAATCCAGACAAGTATCTAAAGTACTTTATACTTTTTTTTTAATGTTTATTTTTGAGAGCGAGAGAGACAGCATGAGTGGGGAAGGGGCAGAGAGAGAAGGAGACACAGAATCTGAAGCAGGCTCCAGGCTCTGAGCTGTCAGCACAGAGCCCGACGCGGGGCTCGAACTCACAGGCCATGATATCAGGACCTGAGCCGAAGTCGGACCCTCAACCGACTGAGCCACCCAGGTGCCCCTAAAGTACTTTATAAATGCAAAGTGTCACAGGTCTCCAAATGGTAAAGGGGAATGTGCAAATGAAGTAAGTACTCTCCATCACTTGTATACACATGTATGTATTTGCACTCATGAATATATATATCTGCATGCATGTGTATACTGATGCATACACACACATGTGTAGATCCCCAGGGATAAGTACAGATGTCTCTATGAATATCGTGACCTCAAAGATACATTTGGAATACACATGAGCTTGTGCGTATATGAAAGACTCAGGTATGTACTCATCCTACACATATAAGCTCATGAGTACATACTTATATACACACGTCTATATGTGTGTGACTATACACATTAAATGCGCATGTATCTGAGCCACTTAACCTGTGCCCTGTGCAACAGAGGCTACCTGAAATCACCTAAGACTAAATCTAGACCTACATGTCCAGGCTGACGGGCTTCAAGCAAGCACAGCCTGTCCAACTCTGTCCCCCCCTGAGTCTTCTTCCATCTTATCTAATACACCCTCTGAAAGGAAAGATCCTTTTTTAGTTCTGCTAAGATCCCCAAATGCTCTTAACATCTCCAAAGCGCTCTAATACAAAAGGACCCAGTTGCTGCGAGGCACAGCTCCACAGAACATGCCCAGCGGAATACATTACGCACTGCTCCACACAGCTCCTCTGAAATTGATATTGCCGGCATCACTCGCCCCAAATTTCTAACATTGTCATGATAACCCCATTTGTTCTCGGGCTGTGCTTCTCTCATTTTCAAGTAACAAGAATTTTCCCCATGTCTGTCCTTCATCGTGCCCTTTCTTTCAAGAGGGGAAACGTCATCCCCTGGGTTCCTCCTCCATTTTGTGTAGTAATTCCTGGTGCGGTTTGTCAATCAGCTATCCAGTATGTAATAAACACCACTGTCTACTAACTAACCATCTGTGAGATTTTAAGAGATCAAACTTGTAACCCCAGACAATCAGAAGCCAATGGAAGATTTAATCTTACTGCTCAGTAGTGTGATTCAGATGATAAACCGTTACTGATGCTCAGAAACCATAGTGGTTGCTTGGGGCCAGAGTGGTTGGGGAAGAGGTGGAAATGCAGCAGTCCTCCTGCCCCATCCCCGCCCCCCCTGTTGAGCGTTGCTCTTTTTTTATTTTAGTGTTTATTTGTTTTTGAGAGAGAGCAAGCAAGCATGCGCACACAGAAGGTGCGGAAGGGCAGAGACAGAGAGGGAGACAGAGGATTTAAAGCAGGCTCTGTGCTGACAAACTATGAGATCACAGCCTGAGCTGAAGTCCAACACTTAACCAACTGAGCCACCCAGGCGACCCACTGAGTACTGGTCTTCAAAGAGTAAATCATTCTGCAGCTTCAAGTCCCCCCCCCCCCCCCCCCCCGTTCTCTCCATAACTTCAAACACCTGAGTTCACCTTTTTTTCCCACACCACTAATGATGGCCTACCCTCTTGGCCAGGTTCCTGATCGTGTCCCCACTAATGCCTCCAATGGTCTGTCTACCACCCTGAGCCTTCAGCCCTCCATTCACCTCCACAGCAAAGTGCGTTCCTGGCTCCTTTCCCACTTCTCAAATATCCCCTTCTTGTTCCTGCTCTGACTCTGAATGTACTCCAGTGGGGGACCTCTGCTCTGCTCTCTTCTCCCTGCATCCCTCACTACCCCTCCCATGGCACCACCATCCAGGGTTGTGCTAACTTCTCTCAGGAGCACTACATTCATATCCCCAAGTGTCTGCTGGATATTACCATGGAACGTCCCCTTGTAAAGTATCAGGAAACCGGCTCTGAAGCCTGCCTCTTCCTTCCAAACCCCATCGGGGCTACCACTGTCAGGGTTCTGCAAGTGTGAGATGCCTTGTTTGGCCGTCTCCTGGCTCCCCACATTAAGTCAGCTTCCAAGTATCACCTCCACACAACTCCTTACATCTGTTACTTATATGCCACCCTCTCCCTCACCATTCATTCACCTTCCGACCTTCCCACATGAAGCCCAGAAGCCCAGAATAAATATTGAGCCCTTTGTTTCAGAAGTGGGCATCTCACAAAGGCCAGCGTGAGCGCGTGTGCACGTGCACGCGCGCATACACACACACACACACACACACACACACACACACACACACACACACTACACAAAGGTGAGCCAGGATTCTAATTCACAACTGCTGCCTCTTCAAGAACTAACTTTGGACACTGACTTAATCACTCTCAGGTTCAACCTTGCCATGTCTACAATACAAATGAGACTCCTTTCCTATGGCTTACTGAAAATAAGGATGTCTGGCTGTTGTTACACCACCCAGGTCTCCCTCCTCCAGTGCACATGTTCCTACACCTTCACCCCCCAGAGATTCTGGTTCAGAGTATCGACAAAAGGCCCCTCAAATCTGTATTTTGTAAAGTTTCTCAGGGGATCTGGGTGCACAATTAGATTTTGGAGACTCTGTTCTAATCCATCATAGACCATGAAGACAGAATTACCTTCCAAAAGCATAACTCAAGTCATATTATTCCCAAGGTAAGAAACCTTCAAGGGCTCGCTATCGTTTTCTGAGGACATTCCCCACCCCCCACCCCTCCTTCTCTACTTGTCAAATGACAACTGATCCTTGTGCCAAATTAGGTTCTCATTCCCTATCAGTTATGATGAATTTAGCTGTAAGTACCAGAAACACAATAGACAGGGGGATAAACAAATAAGCATTTATCTTCCTTCATATAACACAAAATCTGGAAGCAGCTGACTTTGCAGTTTGCATTAGAGGTCACACAAGGGCAGGACTCCAGCCATAGCTGGGAATTCTCTTGGTCATTCCCTCAAGGAAAACAGATGACAGGGTACCTTCAAGTATAAAGTCCACACCAATACTCCAATGCAGGAAGTGGGAGGGGCCTGTACAGAGAACTTCTCTGCAAGGGCCCCTCTGTCTTGCCTCATTGGCCATAAATGGATCACTTGATGACAAGGCAGGCTGGGAAAGTGATTTTTATTCTTTGGTCTCTATGGTGGGAGACCAGACAGGGAGCGGGCAGCTTTACAAATGACTCTTAGAGTTCCCTCAGTGCATCCCAAACGTCACTGCCTAAACCTAGAACATCTTTCCTTCTACCTAAGTAATGATAGCAGGTATTTATCAAGCACTTGCTCTAGGCCAAGCAAAGCTACAGATGCTTTATGGGAATTAGCATTCATTCTTCACTATAACACTGAGGTAAGAGCAGAATTCTACCCATCTCCCAGGTGAGGAAACTGAGGCCAAAAGGGTTTTGAACCAGGCAGCCTGACTCCAGATCTATTCTCCCAGCCACAGCACCACACTACCTTGCAAAGAATGGCTTAAGTACCACCTTCTCCATAGACAGTATCTTGCATGTAAGCCCGTGACCAGATGCACCCTTCTCCTTCCTTAAACACTCAAATGTACTTCTATGGCTAGGACAATGATACCATCCAAAGTAAGGCATGAGAGTGAAGAGAAGCACATTTAATAATTACACCAGGAGGACATGCTGTCCCCAGGAAAAGCACAAAGTGTGACCATCTTCCCTGTGTTTTTAACTTCCAACAGAGTGCTCACAGACATGCCACATCACAACTTACGAGTACAATGGGGTTGTGTGGGCAGGGACTAGAAGTGAATGGCGTGTGTATCTGCTTGCATGTTTCATGAGATGCCCTGCTCACAGTAAGCGGTCCTGGTCAATTAACTGTATGCTGACCTCGGGGAGCCTTAGAAAGTGAGTAGTATTTGCTTAGGAAAAGGACCACAGGCTGGCAGTTATGAGGAGTGGGGGAGGTACAAACTCAGATCGCGTGTATTCAAATACGAAGTCAACCACTGTGGGATCTGTGATTTGGGACAACTTACTTCACTACCTTGTTGACTCAGTTTCCCTATGTGGCAAATCGTGATAACAAAGGCACATACCCTACAAGGTGGTGAGAACTACTGTGTAAGCTAATGCATGGAAAATGCCTGACACAGAACCACTGAAAATTTTGGTAACAATTAATACACGTCCATTTGTGTGAACAAACGTATACAAGTAGAAATTGTGCATGACAACTAGGTCACAGGCTGAGATGTTGCAGGAATAGAAATTTGGATCAGATGTGTGGCCACTGGGCTTGGCTTGAAGGGCAACGGCATTTTCCCAGTGCTTTTAAGAACAGAGTTCAAATTTCAGAGTGCCATCTTTGTTTTCATGCCAGTACCGTCAATGGTGCCCACACAGACACACTGTGTTAATGTGACATCTGCTACAGACTCAGCAAGGCATAAACACAATACACTTAATGCATTCCACTTCAAGAGGCCTTAAAAATGAACTGAACAGACGACACAATAAAACTGATACGGCTCAGCGCTGCAAACTGGGAGGTGGGGTCACGTTCAGAGCCCTGCCTTGTTAAGTAAGACAGCTTTCCGTAATTTTGCGTTTTCTTATTTTAAAGCCGGGTAAAACTACAACCCCGGGACACACTGCAGTGAGGACCATGGAGGTTCAAACAAAATGGTTAAATGAGGATTAACTGGTGAATTCCATTCTACACCTTGTTTGTGGTTTGGCTGTCCAGATGAGGGTAGGAGAAACGGTGTCTTGAGCATAAGCCTGAGTTTTCAGGTTGTCCTTGGCTCCTCAGGGAAGAGATGCAGAGTGGCGACAGGACACCTGGGGGGTAAGCAAGGTTTAATAAATGACAGCACTACGTGCTCCACTTGTGTGGAGCTATGAGGTGTCAGGACTACCTCAGGATCAGCTATGAACTTTTCAGATGGCTGGCTTGCGGCTGGTATCCCTACACTATTCCAGTTAAGAGCTTTGGCAACTTTTGTCGAAGCAAATTCCCTTGGAGTGGGAAGATACGAAAATGGACCAACAATCTCTACAAGACACAACTTCACTTGTCATAATCACAAACCGGACTCCTTCCCATTCATGATTTTCCAAGGGATATTGTCTTCATCAGTAGTTAACTCCCCGGGGCTTGAGAAAAAAGATACAAGTACCCAATGTATACACATGGATAAATATAACCATGGTTCTCTTCTACCTGCTTTGATCAAGCCCAGTTCAGAAGGCCCAGTTACACTGCACCGGGGGAAATGTAAACTGGTCTCTCACAAGTCTAGACGGAAAAACAAGATGAGAAATGATTTAAAAAAATCTAACCTATGTTGAGAGTTGATTCCAACATGTCTGGCACCATACAAGGTTCATGACATACTTCTGTTTATTTAATATGCATGATCCCTAGAGAGGGAGGTGATAATCCCTCATGTTGAGTTTCTACGTAAAACCTAAGACCCAGGTGGAGGATACCAGCATAGCAAAGGCACAAGCAGTATTTGGGTGAGAAGTAATTTGAAAGTAAAAAAAAAAAAATCATACAAATAGCATTCATTTTGGGGGAAAAGAAATCTGTCGGCTCTCCTTATAGTAACTTTGTGGTTTAACTTTTTATTTTTTGCATGACGTGGACTTATTATGTGTGTGTGCATCACAATCTTCTTGGTGCTGAAGATGTTCGAAGTTTCAGTCCAAGCCCAGATCACACGCCTCATGGGTTGAGCCGCCAGGACTCAGACCTGAGGCTGTATCACTCCAAAGCATCACCCACCCACTGCCATGTGTAAAGAAATCCTTATCAATCCTGGGATGCTGTGGAATGTTCTGACCATTCTCATGGCAGAGCACGACACACCGGGACAGAACTTACCTTCTCCTCAGACTTCTCAAGTCTTAAGATGCGTGCCTCCGACCATATGTAAGGCGGAGTATCACAGAGCCCTGTGAAAATGTCTCTCCTGAGAGAGCTTTCAGCTCCCAGGAAGCCACGCATCCCCTCGAAAGGCTTCAGGCCAAATTCCCAGGCCCCCGCTGTTCTTCCGTGACACAATGACAAGATCCAGAAACATCTTCTCTGAGACAGTGGGACAAATCTCGCCCATTTCTGAGAGCGGGGATCGTTCAGTTATACTTTTAGGACTTTCCCAACTTCTAGACATGGAAATGCAGCTCACACCATCTTTGTGACCAAGGACAAGAGAGAATATACAGGAGACCATGGGACGCCCTGGCTATTGGGAGGAAGACACAAAGTTCTAAAAAGTCCCTAGGCTTAACATTTTAATTCAAAAGAGCCACCAGAGATGATGCTGAGTTTAAAAGCAAAAAAAAAAAAACAAAAAACAAAAAACAAAAAACCAAAAACCAAAAAACAAACAAACAAAAAAAACCAGTCCAGTGTAAATCAAGCTGATTAAGATAAGGAATTAGTTCAGAAATATCAAATGAAAAGACGAAGAAAAAGTCTGGGGAGAAAATTCGCCCTGCACCCTTTCACCAAATGCGCACTGGCAACACAGGATGGGGTTGCCTTTGTGCATATAATTTGCCATGCCTACATTCTTTCAGACCCTACCGTAATGTTCCTAGCTGTGTATTTGAATTAACCAGACCCAGAGGATAAAACTTTCAAATTAAACACATTCCTAAAGGATTTGAGGCTCATTGTGTATGCACCAAGGAAACATAACATCCTAAAAATAATACATACACACAGAGAAGCACATTTTCCACGAACATTAAAGTGGAATATGAATTATGACCCAGCTCATGGGAATAGACATCTGATTACATGCAAAATGGAGCTTTTGTAAATAACATCAGTCTTTGTGAGCTACCACAATTATTATCAACCATTTAATTTTACTCCCTAGCAACTCATCCATCATTGTTAAAACTGTCCACTTTTGTTTTTTCCCTTCTGATTCATGAGGCTCCAAATTTTATAAAGTTCACCGTTCAAGCTATGTAGATTACTAACCCAGAAGCGAAGGAGTTCACGAGATTATTAGATTCACCAAAGCATATGCTGCATTGTATATCTGCTATTTCGGGATGTATTCTGCTGGTGAATTGCTAGAAGCAGCAGAATTACAATGGTAGCCATTCTGTTTGCTTTTTATTCAAAAGAATCGTGAAAATGTGTTTAAATATCTGGTATTTGGGTATTTAAGAACAAAGTGACTCCAGAAGAAATCAAGTAAGTATACTCTGGCTCCTGGTCTGCCCTGCCCCCGATATTTAACATTACTACGTGAAACATCATTCACAATTCCAGTTGGTCTCGGTCATATTTAATATGCTTGCCTCATAAATAGTGAAATAAACCGCTTGCTGGCCTCGCAAATTCTAGGTCACAACAAAGTAATTGGAAATGTGTATCAATAAAATTGAACTTTTCAAGTTGGCCTCTAAACTGGTCCTTAGTCTATTCCTGTTTTAAACTCTTAAAAACCAGATCCCAGAAGTACCTATGGCTGATGACCTGTATTCCTATAGGAGTTGCTGGGGTGGGACATGTGCCCAATACTGTCCTTTAGCACCTAATGGAGACTTGGCCTCATTAAATACCCTGCATTTCCTCTCCCTTGTAATTATGCTGCAGTGGGGGGGGGGGGGGGGGGAGGGCGGGAGGAGGATTTTCACTGGCTCCCGGAGGCGTTTGAGTCTTAACTGCATCAGAAGCAAGCTTAGAAAGCCTTCTAGCCTGCAAAAAAATGTTGACAAAATTTCCCCATGCTGCTTCAAAGGCATTTGTAGTAGTGAGCGAGCTGTATTTGGTTGAATTGTAAAAGCCTGTTTGTTTGTGTCTCTTCTATTGGAATTTGAGCCCAAGGTGGGCAAAGGACCATGAGTATCACATTCATTCCTGTGCTCCAACAGGACCAGTTGAATGGACATTCACTGAATAAGAGAAGACTGTTTAAGGTGAGAAGGGAAGTTTCTTTTTCCAACAACCATTTTAACTGTATAGTACCTAGTTTCTTTCTAATCCTGGCCTAAAAAGAGCATTAGTTCAGTGAGCTAGCTGAAACTTTATACCAAAGCCAATCATTTGCATATTGTAATAGGCCACTTAGGAGACATGAAAAGGGGAGGAGTCTTTTTTTTATTTTTCAAGGATCTGCTTTGTGTCAGACACTACTTAGAGATTTATTTTGTTTCACTTAACCACTAACTAACCACCATGATAGCTATCATCACCCCCACTTGTAAAATTAAAAAACTGGGGTTCAGGGACAGTAAGTAATGCACTCGACTAATAAACATTAGAGGCAGGTGTGCAATCCAGATCCATCCAGCTCCAGAGCTTAAATGATTTCCTCTTCTCTAACAGATATTTTTGTTGAGACATCATCATCAATAGCCTGTGATTTTCTAGTTTAATTCTCTACTTTAAACTTTCCAGTTAAAGAGAAACCCCAGATCTGCCAAAATCAACTGCGGTGGTTAACGTAAGATTCCAAATTAGAAAACACTATGGAATGAATGCCACGTTACTTTTTTCTCTCAAATCCTCAGTTTGCCCATCTGTAAAATGGTAACAGTAATGCCTAGATCAGGAGGTGGTTAGCAGAATTAAATGAACCTCTAAAGCTCCCAGCACTATGCCTAACCCAGAGTAAGTGATTCAGGAAGAGACGCTAGCCATTCCAGCCAACTACTTGTTCAAGCAAAAAATGTTTACCATCAACTATTTCCCACACTTTAATGACAAAAAGGAAATGCACCAAAAAAAGTTCTTCCCTGGAGGCTCACAGAAGCTTGCTTCTGGAATCCCCTTTCTCTTTAGGGCTGACAGTCACCTGGACTTTCCCAGCTCTGCTACTGCCTCACAGTGCGTTGGCTTTCCCATGCTTCTCTGCGTTTGCCTTTCACAGACACTTCTGTGTTTTTGCAACTTAATTCAAATAAATATATACAATAAATGCTGAATTCTATTAAGAAATACAATTGAGTAAAGGCGTGCTGGAAGCAAGAAGAAGAAATGAATGGTTTATAGAGGGCCCTTCTCATCTAAGGCATAATAGAGGTTATGCCAAGGAAATTCATACAAATGGTTCAAATATCTAGACTGCCAGAAACAATCTTGTTTCAATGAACAGAATTAGGATTCATTCGTTTAACAAATATGTAATCAGTTCCTACTGTGTGCATGCCCCTGTGTTAGCTGTTAGCACACCATCTAAGTCAAAACAGATACAGTCCCTGCCTTCTCTTGTTTACAGAATGGTGGAAAAGACCAGCACTTATTTAGCATTTAGGCCAAGAAATGTGCAAACAAAAATGGCAACTCTGAGAAAAGCTACCAAAGAGAGAGAGAAACTACAGTGAAACCCCACCTGGCAGGGTCTGCACAGGCTGGGTTGGTAAGGGAAGTTCTCAGAGGAAGGCATACTTGATTCAAGATTTGAAAGTTGGCCGAAATGTCCAACAACTCATGAGTGAATAATCAAATATGATATATCCAGAGCGAATTATTTGGCCATAAGAAGGAATGAGATACTGATTCATGCTACAGCATGTATGAACTTTGCAAACATTATGCTAAGTGAAAGAAGCCAGGCATAAAATACCTCATACTGTATAGTTCATTTATATAAAGTGGCCAGAACAAGAAAATCTACAGAGACAGTATATTGTAGCTGCCTAAGGTCGGGCAGGTAGGGGCGGGTGGGATGAAAACTGACTGCTAATAGGTATGACTGAGGAGTGGTGGCTGATGAGGAGGGGATTTCTTTTTGCAATGATGAAATTATTCGGAAAGTAGACAGTGGTGATGGTCACAGAACTCGGAATATAATAAAACACACTAAAAAACATAGAAATGTACACTTTAAGTGGTATATGAATCATATCTCAATAGCTCCCTAAAAATACCAGAAGGCTGGGGGTGCCTGGGTGGCTCAGTCAGTTAGGCATGCGACTCTTGATTTTGGCTCAGATCGTGATCTCACAGTTCGTGAGTTTGAGCCCTGCATGAAGATTCTCTGCTTGGGATTCTCTCTCTCCTCTCTCTCTCTCTGGCCTCCCCCTGCTCTTGCTTTGTCCCTTTCTCTTAAAACAAATAGATAAATAAGATTTAAAGAATTTTTTTTTTCAACGTTTATTTATTTTTGGGACAGAGAGAGACAGAGCATGAACGGGGGAGGGGCAGAGAGAGAGGGAGACACAGAATCAGAAACAGGCTCCAGGCTCTGAGCCATCAGCCCAGAGCCCGACGCGGGGCTCGAACTCACGGACCGCGAGATCGTGACCTGGCTGAAGTCAGACGCTTAACCGACTGCGCCACCCAGGTGCCCCTAGATAAATAAGCTTTAAAAAAATACTAGAAGGCTGGGAAGATGATGGGCTGGGGCAGTTGGCAGAACCACAGGGCACACAATTGCAAAGACAGAAAGAAGGCCAGTATGTATGGCTAGAATATGGTTGGGCTTGAGGTCAGGCTGAGGAGGGAATCGGGGGCCAGTCCACACAGAACCCCGTGAGCCACGTTAACATCCTGTCTCTCCAAAGCACAATGACATACCATTGGAGGGTTTTCTAAGTAGCCAGGGGAAAATGACAACCAAATTTCCATTTTGAAAACAACATTCTGGTTGAAATAAGGAGAATACACCAGAGGAGACCAGAGAGTATATGTTAAGAGGCTGTGACAGTCCAAGGCAAGGGATGAGGTAGCACTGATGGACAGAGGTGGACCGATGAGGATGTTTAAGATGTTAAATCAACAGAACAAGGCAACTGACTGGAATACAGTATCCAAGAAGAGAAATGAAGAAGATAGTGGGTTCTAGGATTCCAGAGCTCCCTGGAGAGGTCTGAACTTGAGATATGAATTTGTGAATCACCTAAAGAGCGGTAAGTGGAACCCTGCATGTGCGTGAACTTGGCTCAGCGAGAAGTCAAGAAGAAGACAACTGGACCGTGAGGAATTCCAACACTGAATAGCCTGATAGTGCATAAATGGAATCTAAGCAAAAGACAAACCCAAACAGAGAGTCATTCTATAAAATAACCGGCCCCTAATCTTCAACTATGTCAAGGGACAATGGAGAAAGTGATCCACATGAAAGGAAACCAAAGACACATGACAACCAAATGTAATCTAGGATTCTCAACTGGAACCTTTTGCTACGGAAGGACATTATATATATTATTTATTTTATTTTTTTTTTCAAGGTTTATTTATTTTTGGGACAGAGAGAGACAGAGCATGAATGGGGGAGGGGCAGAGAGAGAGGGAGACACAGAATCGGAAACAGGCTCCAGGCTCTGAGCCATCAGCCCAGAGCCTGACGCGGGGCTCGAACTCACGGACTGCGAGATCGTGACCTGGCTGAAGTCGGACACTTAACCGACTGTGACACCCAGGCGCCCCATATTATTTAGATGTATTTAATATACACATACACATTATATATACATATTTATATTTACATAATATACCCATATAAAGATTGGGGCAACTTGAAAGGGGTCAACAGGTTCAAAGGCTGTGATGTGTCAGCACTTATTTCCTGATTTTTGATGTTTCTACCAGGGATATGCAGGAGAATATTCTTGTATACAGGGATCATACACTAGGTATTCCAAGGGTGATAGGACAAGAGGATGGCAACTTACTCCCAGGCGATTCAGAAGAAAATAAAGTTCTTTGTATTAGTCTTGCTACCTTTTCATAAGCCAGTGGGCATGACCCATTTGGTACGGAGGGAAGAACATAAAAGAGAAGGAAAAATCAACGATGCAGTGGTGCAGGAAGGAAGTGTGAGAAAAGACCAAATGGTTGCTGTTTTACATGGGAGAATGAGTTGATCAGAGAGGTAGAAAAAGACTGTCAGGCAAATTTAGGGCTCATATCAAGATGGTGATTATGGACAAAACAAAGCCATCCATGCCTTTGAATCCCATTCAAGGGCTTCAAAAAGGTGGCATTTAAAAATGATTCTTTAACTGATATGTATATGTAATTTAGCAAACATGTTGATGTCTAATTATAGACAAACTGTATTTTAGGTCATTCCTTCTTCATTTTTATTTGAGAAAAACTCAAATTAATAATTTTGAAAGATATCAGAAAAATCTGCTTTAAAACTCAAGACAATTTAGTATATGTGCATATGTATGTATACATTTAATGTACATTTTAATAAAATAATACCACATGTTGTTTAAAGTATCATCCTAGGGGCACCTGGGTGTCTCAGTCGGTTAAGCATCCGACTTCTGCTCAGGTCATGATCTTGCGGCTCGTGAGTTCGAGACCCACATCAGGCTCTGTACTGACAGCTCAGAGACTGGAGCCTGCTTCGGATTCTGTGTCTCCCTCTTTCTCTTTCTCTCTCTCGCTCTCTCTCTCGGCCCCGCCCCTGCTCACGCTCTCTTTCTCTCAAAAACAACCATTAAAAAAATTTAAAGAAATAAAATATCATCCTAATACTTCAAGCAACCACAGTTAATTTGCTTTACTAACTGTTCAATATATGGTTTCTGGACGCAACTGAATTTCATTATAAATTATTGGCCTCCTGACAATATTTGGGCAAAGAATAGGTAAAAACACAACTGAATAGAAATATTAAATCCAAAGTTGTTCCTGGCCAGCTGAAACTCAACTATAATATAAATAAAAATTCTCTGAATATCAATCTCGGTAAAATGAGGTATTTACAAAACTGTCATTTATATTCTTTCTTTTCCAGATCTTGCTAGTCTCCATGTAAAGAGTACCTTTACTTGACACATGTTTACCAAGGGTCTATGATTCTCATAAGCTACAATGAGTCAAGTTTATTTATCTGAATTATTTATTTTCTGGTCTATACCAAATGGAAATACGCTTTTGATGTGGTTTTAGCTCAGACGCATTTTGAACTGAAACATGGCTTGGCTTAGCAAGCAACCAACTTCGAGGACTACTGTCAGGAAGGATTGGGAATGTAATGTGGTTGTGTGTGTTCTAAACGTGCAGGCAGGAAGCAGCTAAAGATCTTGGCAATTTAGAGGGGGAAAGACAGTGTTGGAACTCTATCTACTGAGTTTTCAGAGTTTCAGGATGTACTGTGAAATGCAAAACAAAAATGTGTAGTAGGATCCTATTTCCAAACCCAAAAACCTCCAGAGAGACCCCCTCTATCAATGGGTCCATGTATGTATATACATCTCTATTAGGAGAAAGGGGTAAAAGGTAACAGTTGTTATTTCTTGCTCCATCATGATGTGGGGGCAAGGACACATGGGCAGAGCCACAGAAATGGTTAGAGAAACTTTTTATGTAACATATTAAATGGAGACGTTTCTGTGTAACAGATAAAGGTGTCCTTAATTTTGTTCTCAATATTATTGGCTTCCTTTCTGAAGAACTGGAGGATATTTGTCCCTCTGACTGGTCTTGCCAAGAATAGTCACTTTATCACTGATCTCCTGAAAAGGTTTGCCTTTAGAACAGTGTCTTTTTGTGTCCCAGGAGAAGTACACTGTGAAAGGGATACGTTTTACATAAGCCACATACATCAAATTCAGCGCATGCTCTTAAAGAACTCTTCAGTTAATTGGCTGGTTAGCAAAATTACATGCAGAGTACTTGAAACTATGCAGAATTACAAAGAAAACTCGTCCAAGCGGCTCACATCACATTTAACCAATTATGGTTGCCACTTTTATGGATCATAAAATAAGCTATAAAATGTGGCCCAAACATAATCTAAAGCAAAGAGTTTTGAATAGAAGAACACAGATCCTTACCACCCACTTCCCACAAATGAAAGAGAATCCTGCAAATAGGGCCTGTCTGGCCGTAAGAATGAGTCAGTGGGAGATTTGGCTAACCTCGCCAACTTGAAACTTAATTGGAGAATAGAAATAATAAAAAGTTGGCTTCCAAGAAAACTAGACGCCCCTAAAATGTAAAAACCAAGAATTTTATCTATATTTGGTCAACAGAGTAGACCAAAGCATGCTCTACCTTTTCAGAGGACAACCATAAGGAGTTCTAACACAGAGTGATGTACCCAGGCTGCACCAAGTATAGATGTTAGAAACATTTTGCATTCACACGGTTAAAATCATTCCGGGCGAAAAGAAAGAAAAAAAACTTTTAAAGAGGCAGGAGCTAAGTTTGACCAATACTTAGTTTTCTAACAGTCCAGACAGCTAACGATTCCTACCCCAGCTTCACCAAAAACAATCTTCACGCAGATCATAAACTAGAGAACATTACTTTCATTCATCGACCCTAGAGTAATACAAAAGATCTTTCTGCGTAGGACCACGACGGCAGCTTGAGACAGAAATTAAATACGGTAGCATTATTATTTATGTCTATACAAATATTGCACATTTATACAATGTTTACATCATGATGACAGCTATCTTCTATTCACTGCCTACTATGTGCCAGGCACTCTGCCAAGGGCTTTATACACCTGATGGTATTTACTCCTCGAACAGCTCTGCAAGGCAGGCATTATCTTTCCTGTTTTACAGCTGGAAACAGATTCAGATCTGCAATTTGCTTCAAGTCACCGAGCTGTTCAAACGGAGATTCTAAAAGTCCATGCTCTCCTGGCTACACCCCAAAGAATCTGCGTGTGTTTATCACCAAGCTTGGAACGGATTTAGGCTCCAGTCTATGGGTATAATACAAGACAGAAGAGACACTGTGAGTCTTCTGTGTAGCAGGAGCTGCCTCAGGCAAGCAGGAAAGAGGAGTGCCGAGCTTCCCTTCAAACCAAATGTCCCTTCTGTTCTGAAATTGTTCAGGGACAACCAATTCTTCCCCATGATCCTTCTAGTGAAGTCCTAGCTTGCTCCTAACAGAACGTCAAGCCCAACAAGACAGTTCTCACTCAAGTTAAACCTCAGCTCCAGATTGGCAGCTTTCTGCTCAAAAATCACGTCATGTTTTATCAATCGGACCCTTCACATTACTGAGACCTCCTGCCAATTCCTTTCTCCAAACCCATCACCACCCAAGTGGTGATTCGATCACAGGGTGATTCGTCCTTTATCTCCAAACTGACCTAGATAAGTAACTTCATATAAACATGACACTCAAGCCCCAAGATTTTGTTAATTTCACACTGGGTCCTTTCTATTATTTACAGTGATGCTGTCCAGTGAAGTCACCACCAACCCAATCAGCTATCGATCGGGTAAAATGTGGCCAGTCCAATTTGAAGTGTTATAGTGTAAAATACACACTGTGCTTCAAAGACCTAGTATGAAAAAAAAAAAACATAATGTGAAATATGTCATTAGCAACTACTTTATATTGGTTACATGCTATAATTAATATATTTTTAAACCTAAGAGATCCAAAATACTGTATCAAAATTAATTTCATCGGTTTCTTTTTACTTTTTAAAGTATGGCTACTAGAAAATTTAAAATTACATAAGCCACTTGCATTACAGTTCTGTTAGACAGTGTTGGTCTGGAATGAAGTCTCACCAATGCTGTTTACAGACCTGCGGAAGTTCTGAGTCATATACACCTTTTTGTTTTAGTTTAATCCTAGAAGGAAGGGCTGTAGTCAAGTTTCAGCTACATTAAATCCTTGAAGGATGGAGACTAAGGGAAAAAACAGAAAGTAGCTGGGTTTGACAAAAAGAAAGAGAAGAAGTCAAAAGAACAACCCTGTACTTTCTCTTAAAAATGAAATTTCGGGGGCGCCTGGGTGGCGCAGTCGGTTAAGCGTCTGACTTCAGCCAGGTCACGATCTCGCGGTCCGTGAGTTCGAGCCCCGCGTCAGGCTCTGGGCTGATGGCTCAGAGCCTGGAGCCTGTTTCCGATTCTGTGTCTCCCTCTCTCTCTGCCCCTCCCCCGTTCATGCTCTGTCTCTCTCTGTCCCAAAAATAAATAAACGTTGAAAAAAAAAATTTTTTTTAAAAAAATGAAATTTCGTATCTGTGTGGTGGCATGAAGTCATTTTCAAAAGAAGGTCAAAAGCAAGTGAGAAATACGTTCCTTCCTAATTTACAAAGATAAGTACAGTATATGCAGAGGCTATTCCGGGACCTTAGTTAAAAGATACTGCCTTTCCACTTGTTTAGCTAATCACTTTCGAATGATAATTATAGCTCATTGTTGTTCCCTCTTAAAGACCATTGACATTCATCCAAAAAATTATAGCTTACAGTTAGGGAATATTTATGGGATATTTATAGCCTGTGAAGAAAACCCTGGGGAACTGCCAGTAGGGAGGATTATTTATCAATTTCTCTGTCTTCAAGTTTGAATTTTCTATGAATTTTCTATCTAGAGATCCATATCCAAAGGACATTCTGTAATCCTACGTAACACTAAGGTGTGAATACAATTTGGCATATTGGTCAAGCTCAAAGAAAAACCCGTTTTTCCTTTGTAGAACGACGGGGGAAACAATCTGGTTGACTCCGCCGAAAACACAGTAGAGCAAAAAAAAAGTCCACTCAAGGAAACAGCGTTACATACTTGAACAATTTTCTGAAGTTAGCCAAGAAAAATAAAGTAAAATCAAGAAGGAAAAGCTGGAGTTTCAATTTCTGGAGATTGTACTTCCTGGTGATACAAAAACAAAAGTTAAATTCAGAGAGATTCTAGACTCTGAAGTTAGCGTCGCATAAAAAACAATAGAAAATATTTAACTATGTGCATATGTTTGTACACAAACAGAAATAGATATAAACAGACCTTAATTAGCGTTGTAGACTTTAATTATCTTTGTACAGTAATTGGGAATGGTTTTGTTCTGATTTACTCCGTAACGCTTACTGTGTTCTGTTAACAACTAATTTTTCTCCCCTTACAGCCCGTAATAGAAGGCTTTTACCGCATACTTTATTGCATCTGCGTCTAATTTAATGACCATTGTTCTGGTCTGTCAGAGCAAGCAGCTACACAACTTCCTGAATCTGCAAGATTAAGCAAATATTTTGACAATGCCTGGATTTCTTTCTTTCTTTTTTTAAACAGAATAAAAATAAAAAGAATCTTTTACTTACCCACACAATGTTAGTAGAGTTCTTAATCGAAAGAGTATAAAGAACCAAGCGGCGGTTAAAGGTACTTCATGTGGCAAAATACATCAAGCAATTTTCTGTTCCATTTCACTTAAGAGTCCTAAGAATCCTGCCTGAACCACACAGCTGGGGTCACAAGAACCATTCTGGGAGTACAGGGAGGTCGCTGGACCCCTGGGGCAAAGCCACCTGGAGGCTTTTCAACCGTGACTGGCTTCTAGAACAAAACAGAGGTCTCCTGCTCCCCTTGAAAGGCCACAATAGCTAAAATGAATGATAGGTGTCTGAATCACTAATAAATACCATCTAAGCGAAGGTATTTTTTATTTAACAAACTTTTTTTATGCTACACACAAACTGTAAGAACACTGATGGGCACGAAGTGTTACATACAAGCACATGGCTTACAGACAGTGGCTACGTACGAGAACAGAAGCATTTCTAACTGTCTGGGGGAGAGAGGGGGAAGATTGGGGGAAGGGGATATGGAGAAAATCCATTAACCCCCATAAGCATGGATGGGTTCCATAAATATTCTAACTGTGGAAGACAGAAAATAAACCAAGAGAAACATGAAAAAGAAAAAAAATGCTCTATGTGAGGTGATGGATGTCAACTAAAATTTTGTGGTGATTGTTCTGCAATATATGTATTACCAAATCATTATACAATCCTATATGTCAACTGTATCAGTGAATCCGGGGTGAGGGGTGGAAGGATAAATTCTAAGATGTAATGGCAGCCCTGGTGTATGGAGGTGCTGTGGTTGTCACGGGAGTGAGGAAGAGGGGTAAGAACAGGAGAGCTTAAAAGATACAGTCTCTGCCCCTTCCAGCAGTTCAGGAAACAAGTCACAGAAAGGTAAGTAGGAAGGGAAAACAAAGTTAAGACCAAGGACCGAATTAGCCCCAGAGGCATAAGCCTAGTGAACTTTCAGGTGGGGAGCCTCCCCTCGAAGGATGCGATGCACCTGGCAGAGAAAATTCCTGCAAGGAGGAGTTGGGATCAGAATGGGCAAATTCTGCTAGAAAGAGAGGAAAGATGACGTGACGCAGGTGGCCCATAGGAGAGCCTCAGCCAAGACAAAGCAAGAAGAAACAACCCTCTGGAGGAAGTCAAGGTTTTCCTTGTTGCCCTTAGACTGTTTGAGGTGTCCCTCCACTGGTTTGCATTTACCATGGAGGAAAATACATAGCAGGATGCATACATCAGAAGGCTCAAGCATGAGGGCATGAAGTTCATGGATAAGGCCCCCGCAAACTGCTTGTAGTCGTGAGAATCCCGTGGAGGGTGCCCCTTGAACAGTCCCTTCACGGCTACCACCACTGGCTGAGCCATTAATTGGAGCAAGTCTGTACTTCTTCATGCCCATCTTTGGTGACTTCTCTGGGCTGTTCCATTCAACACCCATTCTCTTTAAAAAGATAGGCCCAGTAATTTTCTTTAAAAATGCTGTCATGTTACCATTGGCAGTTATTTATAAAGTTAGAGGACAAAAAAACAAAAGCCCAGAAGGCTCAACTTTAATTTCGAAGTCTCAAGGAGTGTGGCTACCTTAGAGCAGAGATTCATAAAATTGTGGTACTGAAATTGCTTATCCCTCTTACAAAACAAGACCACTAACCAACGCCAAAGATCCTCAAGTACAGAATAAAACATCCTGGTGCAGAGTCACTGCCCTCACTCAGAAGCATTTAATTAGTAGGTCAGAGGATATGTGTATTTTTAACAAACACTCTAGGTTATTTTGATTTTCTTAAATAGAATTACTCGACATGATTCTGCATACTTTCATGCAGGTGGTGAAGGAACTAAATTTTGAAATACTTTTGTCAAGATGCAACCTAGTAAATGTTTTAGGAGTGGGGTCTTGAGCTTGAGAATTGTCTCTACATGTCCTGTGTGACCTTACAGAAATTACTTAACCACTCTGTTGTAGTTCCCTTATCTTCAAAATGGGATAATGGCAACAATGGGAAAAAATAGAAAAATATGTAAAGTACTTAGCACAGAACCAGGCACATGGTAAGTGCACCCAAAATGTTAGGTGCTATTAATACTGGATTCATCCAGAAGTGCTTTCAACCTAATGGGCCAAATTTGGGGGGCAGGGGATGGGTATGCTGCAGCAGAGTCCAGCTGAAGAAATGAATGAGCACAGCTAAGCATAAAACTGAATCCTTACTGGGTAACCCTCCCCCGTCACCTGAGCATGGTCAGTGCTGTTCTAGAAGCTTGCCAGTCTTTCCATGCAACATGAACCTCCTGTAGCACAGTATTTCCTAACAACCCTCGTGGGCACAGACATGGCTAGAGGGCAGGACACAAAGCCACTGAACCACCAGGCACACGCTCCACTGCCTCCCTTTGTGGGAATCCCATTAAACACCAGTCTCGGAAGAGATGACCTCACAATGCAAACCCAGATGATTCAATCCAATAAGTGTTTATTGAACCCCGGTGATGTCTCAGGAACTCCACTAGATGCTGAGGATGACATAAAGAGAAAGAAGAACATGACCCTGTCCTCAAGGAGGTCATAATCTAGAGGGCAAGAGAGATGCAAGCAATTTTAAGGCAAGGTCGCCTGAGGTGAATGTTCCAACAGGAGGATGGAAGAAAGCCACCGGAACACAGAGGAAGTAGTAATTAACTCTGATGGGGGCAGTTAGCAAAGGCTTCCCTGAAAAGCAGACGAAGCATGCCATTGTAAGAGATCAATAAGCGAGGCTCCGAAATTGTTTAATGACTTCTTCATTTGTGGAAACAACCCAGATAAAGCCCGAGGGACCATCCCTGTCTTTGCATTAACATGCGTGTGCTTAAGACTTGATTAAAGGTTTGTTGTTACCGTAACATACCACAGTTTTTAAAAACAAGTATGAACATTTATTTACTGTTCTGATCTTCTTCAAAGAGGAAAAAAATAATCCTAGAATAGTTTTCATTTGTAAAAGCAAATCCTCCAAGTGAACAAAATAAAAATGGCAAATTAGTGAATGTACGAAGGCCAGCATTTTGAGTTACAATAAGACAAAACATGAGTTTCCCCCCCTTATATATGGCTGCTTCTTTCTACTACAATCACTAATAATTTCTTCAGACTAGCACAGGAAACAGGTATTGATCACAATAAGCCACTGCATCCACTAACACCTGCTACAGCAGGTTATGGTCTCCATGGAAACCCTCCAATAGAACCAATCTGAATTCAATTTCAGAAGTAATGAGAGCAGATAATTTTACACTCAATCAATCACTGTCAGCCACCGTTATCAGCCAATCAGTCATTATGTCAGTCAGTCACACTTTCGACAAACTTCTTCTGTGGCATGGTCAGATGAGAATGTTTTGACAACCAGAAGCAACACAATCAAATTGGCTCGTCTTCCCTGGCAAGAAGCCAGAGACATAGTAATGCATTGTGTTTGCAAAGGCAATAAACAGGCCAACCAAAATACACTGTAGTCATGGAGGAATTTAGGGAGCAATTTCTTTAATTGTTATGATACTTGAGACAGAGAAGTATGTTAGACCCAAAAGTCACATACAGATCTTCTTTGTCTTACAACGGGGTCATGTCCCAATAAACCCATCATAAATCAAAAATATGTTAAGTCAGAAGTGAATTTAACACATCTAACCCACCGAACACCAAAGCTTAGGCTAGCCTGCCCTGAACATGCTCAGAACATTCACATTAGACGGCAGTTGGGCAAAATCATCTAACACAAAGCCTACTTCATAAGACAGAGTTGAATAGCTCATGTAACTTACTGAACAGTGTACTGAAAGTGAAAAATAATGGTTGTAGGGGTACAGAATGGTTTTAAGCATATCAGTCATTTACACTCGTGACCACACGGCTGACTGGAAGCTGAGGCTCATTTGCTGCTGTCCCGCATCTGAGAACGCTTTCAATGGTATATGGCTAGCCCAGGAAAAGATCCAAATGCAAAATTTCAAGTATGGTTTCTACTAAAAATGCATTGCTTTCACGCCATCCTGAAGTTGAAAAATCTTAAGCTCTGAACCACTGTAAGTCAGAGGCTGTCTGCAGTTTAATCCCCTCCTTTTAAACATGAAAAAGCAGAGAACCAGAGAGGTTAAATAATCTGCCCAAAGCCACACAGCTAATTGGCGGAAAACCCAAGACTAAAGCATGATTTTTCTCCAAGAGCCCCTGCTCTTCTGGGATGTCATGCTGCCATTATTAAATGCCTTCTTTTTGAGTCAAGAGAGCTATTTCAAAGTTAGGTTCCAGTTCTAAGCAGAGTGCCCAGAGCTTGTGGGAGACTCACAGGATACTTGTGGGGCTTGTGTTATGGACCCAATTCAAACTTCTGTTTGGGGTTAGTATGTTGTTGGGCAAATGCAACTTCTGGTTTTGGGGGGGGGGGACAAAAGACGATGACATACTATGGGGCTACCAAATTATTGTTACAAAAATGATATTTTGATGAATTTAGGGTAAAACTATCAAGAACACATGGGCTGAATTTCCCTAAAAATGCATGGGAGGGGGAGGCAAAATCTGAGGGGGAAGAGCTGCTTCTGGCCAGTGTATCTGGGCTCTTGTCAACCTCAAACCTTAGGAAAATCATCTTGGACTTCTTTTTTTTTTTTTTTTTAAATTTTCTTTTTTTGAACGTTTATTTATTTTGGGGACAGAGAGAGACAGAGCATGAACGGGGGAGGGGCAGAGAAAGAGGGAGACACAGAATCAGAAACAGGCTCCAGGCTCTGAGCCATCAGCCCAGAGCCCGACGCGGGGCTCGAACTCACGGACCGCGAGATCGTGACCTGGCTGAAGTCGGACACTTAACCGACTGCGCCACCCAGGCGCCCCTTTCTTGGACTTCTAAAGAAATTGAAAGGCATTTGGTTCAACGATCCTTTTTAAATATAGGTTCAGTCATAGAAATCCCAAATATTCCAAGATTCCTCTGTATTTTCTCAAACGGATGCTTTATTCGTTTTCTTTCTTTTTTATCTGGCATTATTTGTATCCTGCTTTGCCCATTTCTCAGAGACACAGTTTTCTGAGATTGATGCTCACACTCTTTCTAGGTAAAACGGATAACTTGATGGGTCCCAAAGCTCGATGTGCATGAAAACTTACCCAAAGCTGTTAAAAATGCAGATCCCCAGATCCAACCTCTAAATATGTTCACTTACCAGGTGCCTTTTCAGCAAGGTTCCCTGATGCCTTTTGTCTGCCAACCACCTTGGAGAACATTGGCAATGAATGACATTTGGTAAAGGGTTTGCGTCATTTTTTGATCATGGTTTTTCAGTCATGTTTTTTCCCAGCCACTTTCAACTTCATGACTTATATCACCTGTATTCCAAGAATACACTTTTAACGTCTATGATCACAAGCTTTCACACATATACAACCATTTTCTATTAGTTGTAAGTAGACTTTATCTTAAATCAGTAGATGGCCTATGGCACACTCTAATACAGCCATCTACATTTGTCTAGGGCAAGAAAGGTGGAAAAGTAAGGCAGATACAGGTTCAGGCCTGAAAGGAGACCAGTAAGGCATCAAGAACTATGTGAAAGCTTTAACGTGAAATGGTTGCTTCACTTCTCTGGTCTAGTCATCTTGCATGACCTTAACTCAAGCTACCAACTTTATCTTCCTGCAAAACACTGATAAAAGGCTTTTGCTTATTTATTTCTAGGTCAGTAATACTGATCCTTTCCCTGTATTTCATTCTTAGCTCAATTTGTGTTTTTTACTTGTGTGTTTTAGGACATTTAATGGGCCTTAGAACGTGCTTAAATGATGGCAAGGAGACTGTGTAAACACTATGTAGACCTTATAATCTGAAGGTACTCTTCCCGGCATATAGTAAGTACTCAATAAATAATTACTGAAAATATAAATGAGGGACACCTGGGTGACTCAGTTGGTTGAATATCTGACTTGGGCTCAGGTTATGATTTCAGTTCGTGGGTTCGAGCCCCACAATGGTTCTGTGCTGACTGCTCACAGCCTGGAACCTGCTTCGGATTCTTTGTCTCTCTCTCTGCCCCACCCCTGCTTGCTCTCGCTACCTCACAAACATGAATAAACAGAGAACTTTTTTTTTAATTTTTTTTTATTTAAAAAAAAATTTTTTTTAATGTTTTATTTATTTTTGAGACAGAGAGAGACAGAGCATGAAGGGGGGAGGGGCAGACAGAGAAGGAGACACAGAATCGGAAGCAGGCTCCAGGCTCTGAGCCATCAGCCCAGAGCCCGACGCAGGACTCGAACTCACGGACGGCGAGATTGTGACCTGAGCTGAAGTCGGACACTTAACCAACTGCGCCACCCAGGCGCCCCCAGAGAACTTTTTTTAAAAAAAGAAAATATAAATGAAAGGATGGCTGAATGATAGGTAAGTAAAAACTCATCTATGAATAAATCAAGCTGGTCTGAAATATCCATAGTTTATAGCATTAGCCAATGACTACTCATTTTTTCAAAGAATGTTCTTATTGATAAAGCTCTTGATTAGGTGCTGTATACCCCCAAAGAAACCGAAAGCAAGTATTTTAAACACAGCCTCCTTTGTAATACCAGCTCCCATACAGATTTCTCTTCGCAGTCTCCAGCTCATTTCAGTATTATAACCTAAACAGAAATGTCATTGGAAATCAAAATAACTCACCCATAGACACGGGGGGAGAGAAGGGGGAGAGGGATGGTGAAAGGGGACGGGAATAGTCAAACAAAAACAAACCACACCTCACCAGGGTATGTAGCAATGGGTGCTCTAGAAGCCTATAAAAATTGAGACATCTTTTCAACCATTCTTTTTGCCATCAACACTACAGTTATCCCAGGCTCAGAGGCTCTGTGTATTACTGATGTGACAGAAGCAACCCTTGGGGTATTTATTTATCTCACTGGTAGGCTTCACAGCCTCATGCCAGGCACATTACAGAAGACCACCTCAAACAACCAAGAGAACAGATGAGCTCCATGGGCTATCAGACCCCCTTCCCATCTTAATAGGGCAAAGGAGAGTGGGAGGAGAAATTAACATTTGTGGAAAGTCAATTGAAAATCGGGTGCTGCACTAAACTTCAACTCTTCACATACATGGCCCAGTTAGATGTTTCCTACGTTTCTAGGAAGTAGAAAGTAGTATGTTCAGTTTACAGGGAATCAGGACTCAGAAACCTCCATGCCTCCTGGCCAAGCAGCCAAAGAACAGTAAAGCTGGGGTGAAAGTAATCAGAAGTATTTACAGAGGGCTTAATCAATGTCATTGTTTCTTGTGTGTTAACTATGAACTCACTTAAACCTCATTTCAACCTATTGAAGTAGGTACTTCTAGGTCCTTCTTAGAGGTCAAATACAGAGAGGATAGGTAACTTGCCCAAGGAGTCAGAGCTGGTCATTGGCAGAGGGCTGGAACCCAAATGGCCAGCTCTGGAGGCTACTCTCTTAACTACCACATCCAAACTTCCTGTGTAATAGGGTCTCAGTTGCCCTGTTTTCAAAGGCGACCTTCTTTCTAGGATACAACTTTGATTTATATTTCTAGAGAAAACAAAAATGGCACACCTCCACAACAGCCAGTTAGGCTCTTCCAGCACCATCAGTCATGTGTTTTTATTACATATACAGACATACTATGTGGTTATAATTAAGGCAACCAAGTACTTTACTGCCCAAACCAAGACTCATCCAAGAGAGTGAAAGGGGGTGCTATTAATAATTACTCAAGCACTGCCATTGTGATCTGGAACTGACCCAGGTGACCTGGGTGCCTGGCTACTCTGGTAACGAATATGGGTCTATACACACACGATTAGATACAGTCACTTTCCAACACCTTCTGGTAAGACTAGCTGGGCGATAGCTGGGGAAGTTAAATGCCTTCCGACTCGGCAAGCCTACCCCCTCCTCCTACTCTAAGAGCAGCTACTCTTCTCTTTACTTAACGCATTTGTTTGAACTTGTTTTCCCACATAAGACTGTGCGTCGTTGGTCAGCCACGAGAGATTAATTTGTACTTAGCTGGCTGAGCAGACATGGTGGTATCTCAATAGCAGACGGTGCCAGTGAGGGAACCAGTAGCTTCTCCCTGTAAGCCTTCCTACCAATGCTCGATGCCATCCTTCCCAAGCATACTTCTTTGGGAGCTGCTGGCCAAGCCCTTTTTTACCCCATTTTGCCTACCTGGAGGAACTCTGACGTACAATTTTACATTTCCTCATGAGCCATTTTTCTTTTAGAAATGGAAATATCAGCAAAGACACCCAGACTCTCCCCTTTGAAACAACGCAGGGAAGGATCAGAGTATCAAACTACATGGCTAGCAAGGAAGCACAGGTGGGAGCAAGAACAAAGTTATCTAGATCCTTCCACTCATTGACGTGGTTCACAACTGTAGTCAGACATGGAGTGTAGGCCTTGGGTAGTGATGAGAATGACGGAAATACTTCCAAGAACTTAGTACGCTCCATAGATTATCTCACCTAGCGCTGTGTGACATGTGCAATTCTCACTTTCATTTTAGAAGTGGAGAAACTGAGACTCAGGTTAAAAATTTTGCCCAACGTCCAATCTAGGCTATGTGACCTCAGAGCTAACACTCTCACCCAGAGTCCGATGATTCAAATGCACAAGCCAACCCCAGATAAGAGGATATCGGACTCAAATGGGACTGGAGAGATCCATGCCTCCCACCTCCTGGCCTCACAGATGAGGACTCCAGCTCTGTCGTTTTTCCTCTTCTAGGAAACATTTACCTTTCAAGAGCTTTGTGAAAATGAAATGAGAGAAGATCAAAAAGCTATATAAACTAAGAAGGGCTATATTAATGTTAACTTCTATCACTACACCAGCCCTTAATCCCCACTTTAAACTTTATTTTTCTCTCATAGAGCCATTTAATACTTGGACATCAGGCACAGGGCCTGAGTGAACTCCAACCCCCATGAAAGTGCACAGCATCCTGGGCTATGACTGTCCTGCATTATCTTCCAGGGTGGCTGTATTTGCAACATCCAGATCTGCTACAGGATAAAGTACCTTCGAAACACTATGAAGGCACACAGCGCAGGGGATGAAGTACACAGCAGAGTACAAGAGTCAAGAAAGCCAAAAGAATTTTTTTTTAAATGTCTCCAAGCCCTCCAACTCGGCCCCTTTCCTCCAATCGGCTGGTAGGTCAAGTGGAGGTGGGGACTCATAAGCAGCCAGGCACCTGCTCTCATCTCCCAGTTTTGAGAGCAAACTAGAGTGACAAGAGAATCTGCAGTAACACGAAGTCAGAATTTGGTTCCCAGAGCAAGGCTGTGCTCAAAGCACTTGACGTCAAAAACAAACCTGGTAAGAGCCACAGAAAGGGAGCCGGACCCTTCCCCACCCCTTGCTCACTCACCAGTGGAGATGAAGGAGTTCGATTTCAACGAAGCAGAGTGAGCATATTTGGGATGGAAAGGGAGCCTGACCCACTCAAGAGCAGTCCGCATCCTCTAATAGGAAGAAACCACTTAAGCTGAGAGGTTTCCATTTCATTTTTCTGCAAGCGATTGGGAAGTGAGCTGGCCTAAGATTCATGTCACTGATGCTGCTCCTCACAAGAGGAGACCATGGGGCTCTGCTATGGGAGTCCCAGGCCCTGGGGAGGTGCTTTCTGCTCTTCTCAGAGTCACTGTGCAGAGCCACCCAGAGATGAGCACATCATGTCCACCTGCAGTATCTGCAACAGATTTCAGCCCCATGTGGCCACCGAGCACCTGGAATGTGGCTACTCCAAACTGAAATGTGCTACAGGTAAAAAATCCACACCTGATATTGAAAGCAATGTGGCTACCTCCATAATTTTTATATTGGTTCCATGTTGAAAGAACAGCTTGCACATACTGGGGTAAATAACAGATTTGTTCCAAGTTAAATTCAACGGTCTCTCTTCACCTTTTTAAACATCCATGAAAAAATTTCAAATCGTACGTGAGGTTATCCTATCTGGCTCACATCTTATTTCCATTGGACAGCTCTAGTCGACACTCGTCCCCATTATGATGTGCTCCGTGGACCAGCCACACTGCTATGGACTGGGAGCTTGTGAGAAATGAAGACTTTTGGGTCCCACCCCTGATCCACTGTGTCAGGAACTTCATTTTAACAAGATCCCCAGGTAACCTGCATGCACATTTAAGTTGGAGAGGCACTGCCCTAGGGCCTAGAACATTACTTGGCCCTCTCCAGGTGCTTGAGAAATGGTTGTAGAACGGAGAAATGATTTGTCTCCAGGAAGCTGCTGCACACAGGACACTTGGGGAAAGGGGAAGGCCCTTTCCCAACTTTTCCTTTAGTTGATTAATACTGATGTGCTCATCAGATTAATCACCTTTCACTTTAGCGTGACCACCAAATCGAGCCAAAAGTGGTCCTTGAGAAAGCACAGTCCATAAATCCTAGGATCTGTCAGGAACGTAGAATCCTAGATCCTTCCCAGACCTACTGGTGTGGAATCTGAATCATAAATAGACCCCCAGGTCAAACATAAGCAGATTCACGAGTGAGGGGCTGAAGTATCAGGGACAGAAGTTCTTAAGAAGTGAAGAGCAGTACTGCAGGGGGCACTGGGCAGTGGGGACTCTGAGGCACCCAGACCATCCAGCAACAGACACGGGGGAGAAGAAGGCCTTAGGGCCATGGGAACAGACAACAGGCCAGCAGGGCAGGCCTCACAGCACAGTTCCACAAACAAAGACCTGACAAAGGACTGCTGTGCACCTCAACTTTCCATTTTGTTCCTTTACTAGACCTAACATCCTTGACACAAATGGAATGTCTGATCACATGAGCTATAAAACAAACACATAAAGCTGATTTTTTTCTTCTTATTCGGAAGCACATACTCAGGAAAAAGGATGCCACGGCTTGCAGCATACAAAGGTCGCAACCACAGTCTCGGTCTCCGAGCACTCTCTCCCAGTCACACACCACCCCCATCCAGCCAGCCTCAGACTGGATGCGCTGTGGGCTAGAGGGGTGACGGGAGAGAAAAGAGACAGCAGAGACTGGGAAGTCGGGGAACAAAGAAAGGAGAAGAGGAAGAGGAATTGAGAACAAGTGAGGTCCTGCAAATTCCATCAGAAGCTGTGCCTCTGCAAGGGAGGGGTGGATGGAGGGAGGAGAATGTGAAGGTGAGTCTTAAATAGATCTCCCTCTTGGGGCACCTGGGTGGCTCAGTCAGTTAAGTCAGGTCATGATGTCATGGTTGGTTCGTGGGTTTGAGCCCTGCATGGGGCTGTCTGTCATCAGCACAGAGCCCACTTTGGATCCTCTGTCCCCCCTCTCTCTCTGCCCCTCCCCAGCTTGAACACTCTCTCTCCCTCTCTGTAGAATAAAGTTCCACTGGAAAAAAATTTTTAATAAAACAATAAATCTCCCTTTTAATTAGCATGAGGAAGAAGAGGCATCTCCGTGTGGCCAGGGAGCTGTACAAAATAGGAATAGCTCTTCTGAAAGCTCATCATTCTTCCACCCCATTTTGGCAAACATTACCAGCTTTTTCTTAGCTCTGACAGTTATCTTCCAGGATACATCCCCCTCAGGAGAGGTGGTGGGATAGAACCAGTAGGTTTCAACTGGTGCTAAGCCTCTCGTGAAGGGGAAGGTGGGCCTGGGCACACTGCCACCCTGCCTGCTGCCACAGCTGGGGCAACTTGGAGTTCCACCTGAGCCACAGGCAAGCCACGGAGGTCACGACAGAGGTATTCAGGTCAAGTGGAGGGTTATCCCCAGACCGTCCCATCAAGCAGCAGGGCTCCTTTGTCAGCTCTTGCTCAATACTTTAAGAAAATCAACAAACTCCAGCTGGACTGGGTGGGGTGTTATGTAGTAGGACCAGTACGGGAGAAATGAAGCCAGAAGGGCTCTCAGCATAAACTCCAAAAGGTCTTCAGCCGAGAGGAAAGGAACAGCCTCATATGGTGTGAACTCTTTCAAGTTCTTGTGACTTCAAGGCGGCTCTGACAAAAAAAAAAAAAATAAAATAAAATAAAATAAAAAATAAAAACAAAACAAGGACCCTCTCAGGTACTCAGAGCCAGCCTCCTGCCAGAAGGCACATGATGTCAAGGAGGAGTTCTGTTTTCAAGCTCAAGGCTCTTCTTTGAGAGAAACTTTTGATCAAAATGGCGGTCTTAGTTTGATGGAGTCTTCTGGGGCAGCCTGACCTGCTCTGTTTAGACATCTCTGCTCAGAGCACGCACAGTCCTTCGTCAGCTTCTTACTTCAAATGGGGCAGCTGGCCATACTGTAGCCAACTGTGGTATGAACCTACATACAGTGTCTCTTTTATTCTAGAAGGGGTAGGGGGTTCTCCAGCGTGCTGAGAAATGGCACCCCATGACCTTGTCTGGGCAGCACAGAGGGTCTTTGATGCCCTAAGTAAATGCATTCTACCTGTCCTCAATTATGCCCAGTATGTGAATCACCGCTCTTCTCGTCAGCTGGCACATGGCCTGGGTCCCCCTGCAGAATCCTTCGTTGCACAGGACTTAGGACATAAGGCAGGTTTACTAAGGGACCGACTTGTGTCCCCCGGCTTTTGAAGGATTTCAAATGGAAGACCACTTTTCTCATTCCAGACCCACATTTTTCCTAGACAGGCAAACAAAAGGCCTTGGGTTTTCACAAGGAGGAGGGAATAAAATGCACTAAGACCACAGAAGTGCCTCTAAAGGACCTGGTGATAGCAGCCTCCAACGCAACTCTGCCTTCTCAAAAGGGCAATTGGAACTTCTGCTTGGAGCATCTCTTGCCTTGTTCTTGAGAAATAAATCACGACGAGGGTGTTGAGAGTGGTCAAGAAAAACGTCAATGAAAAATCAGAGGCGTCTTTTTTTTTCCTGCATTGTTCCTTGCAAAAAAAAAAAAAAAAAAGCCAGTTTTACGTTTTTCCTTTCCTGTATGTCTGATAGCACACAAAACAGCCCACTCCTTTCTTGCCCCGTAATTGTTCATATCCTGAATCGACTTGGAAAGAAAAGTAGAGAAAGCATGGGCCTCTATCCACAACTTTCTGCCTCGGTTTCCCCAGTTGCAACAAGAGGGTACGGTCACGTACTCGGCAAGTATTTCTTGTAGACCTTTTTTCCAGGACAGACCGTCCAAACCAAGATACTCGCTCCCACAGTGATAAAATGAGTAACTTGAAAACTCCCCAGAAGGCAGACGTGATTCATGTGTTTATGTAACCAGGGCTTTAGATAGGGCTTTGGAAAAGAGCACAGGCCTACAAGGGACTACTGGCATCTTAATGAAGGGTGTGACCCGTGGGTTCTAAACTGCAGAGATTCACTGGCACGTGCACTTTCAACCAGCATCTTTCATGGCTTCTTCTCTTTGTATTGAAGCTAACGGCCATCACCAACACTTGAAAGTGCAAAGTATGCCTGCGTCCCCAGTTAAATCGTATACAGGTCCACTCTGCAGGTTCTCATCCATAAGCCTTTGACAATTCGTTCCTACCCTATCCAGCTGCACTCACCGGACTGCCCACTCTTCCCCAGGAAGTGAGAGCTGAACACTGCATCTGTGTTTTCTCTTCCCCATTGGCCTCCAGAGAGGACAGTAGTCCAGCAACACCAGTAAGGGAGAAACCCACTGAGATACCTCCCACTGCAGGGTCTCTGTCCTCTGGGGAAAGCCACACGGAGGAACGACATGACCCTTTCCCCGGGAGAAGTGTTCGCCCTGCCCCACACCCCAAATCTCCTGATGGCGGGCCTCACCCCCAATGCCCAGGGAGCACCATGGCCCAGCAGCCAACCTGTTTCAGCAGCCAACCTGTTCCTGATTATTCTGCCTGACAGAGACGATCTTCCGGCATGTGTAGTTGCTGACATTTCTGAAGCTCAGGACGCAAAGAGACTTTGACGTCAATCCCAGGAAGGCGTATAGAGTCCCCTCAAACAATTCTCATGTGTGTGGGAGGCCTAAGGGAAGGTTTGAAAGAGAGGCTGGCGGTGGAGGGTGGGGTCTGAGCTTCCCGCTGACAGGCTTCCTGCTTCAGACTCGGCTCTCCAAGCACACACCATACCCTGGAGCTTAATGGGAGGCCAGACCCACATCAGGCCCCAGAAACAGCCAGGGGTCATCCCGGTGCACTACACAGAATCACCTCAGTTTCCCCTCAACCCTTTGCGTGCTGGGGGAAACTCCAGCCACAAACCTTTACTCTGACGAAAACGCCCACCGAGGCACCCAACTCCAAATCCTTCTCCGGCTGGGTGCCCCTGTGGGTCTGAAAACCCTCTCGTCCCAACACCACGTCTGCTGAACTTGACTGGACCGGGAGCACTGGCGGCTCAGTGTTTTCCCAAACTGTAGAGAGTTCTCTTGCCATAATTCTCTTGTTGTCGTCAAAAGCAATTACATGTTTCAGATGATGAAAAGCACTGTCATGAAAAGCTGGCACAGCCACCAAGGAGACAGATGTATTAAACCACACGGCTTCTAAGAACTCCCACTTATGCTGGAGCTCAACACAGAGATGAGCACTGCGATACACCCTGCTCCAACATCCTCCCGTGCGGATTCAGGGCACACGGCTCCTTTCCGACCAGGTGCTCAACTCCTTCGGTGGACGAACAACTGAACTGCACAAGAACGGGTCAGCATGTAAGTCCACGTCCTCGAACAAAAGTAATAATTTCATAAATGTGACTAGCCTACCATCAAAAAAATACAGGGTTGGTTGGATTGAGTCAAAACTTGAAAATCCACCTTTTGTAACTGGTGATGTGAGCAATACCGGTCTATAAATGATAATTGATATGCTGTAAAAAGCACATCCTGGTGCTCACAGAAGTAGAAAAGCTGTAGGTTACATAAAGTCGTAAGTGATTTTTATTTTTATTTTTGACAGAGAGAGCACACGTGAGTAGGAGAGGGGCACAGAAAGAGAGAAGGAGACAGAAGATCTGAAGCAGGCTCAGCGCTGTGAGCGCAGAGCCCAATGGCGAGATCAAGACCTGAGCCAAAATTGGACGCTCAACCGAGCCACCCAGGTGCCCCCTAAAAGATGTTTCTTAATTGCAGGATTTCTCAGAGCTTTTAACTGTGAAGCTTAAAGGCTCAAATCATACACACATACATTTATTTTTTCCCCAAACCTTTCCCGATTCCTTCAGAGTTCAAGGATGTGGTGCTATCCCATTTTGTGTCTACCCTGAATGTCTTGTTCCTCCTTCCTTCTCTCAACCTTCTAAAGCCATCTCAGAGGCAGCCTTCTTTGTGACTCATCCAACCCACAGTGACCTTCCCACCACCCGAGGCTCTTGCTGCCCACTGTATGGCTGGTCCATCAGGAGCTGAGCATCCGAACTTTGAGAACATTACCTTCCGCATGCTGTCTTGGAGCCGGGCGTGCTGTGGCATCCTGCTGCCTGCGGGAAATGCACACATCAAGTGATACCCCTAAGGAGAAGCGGTTATTACTTGGTGGCCACCTGACACACATACCTGTTTTGGTCCTTATTTACCACTTCCTACATGTGCGCCTTGTTCTGATATGTAGCTGACCGGAGACTTCCTTTCCTTACTGATAAATTGGAATACCAACAGTAGCTACTTCCAGGTGACAAGAAGCAGAAGAAATTCATGTTCTTAAGCCACTGGGATGGTGTCTGGCACATAGTAAATGCTCAATGAAAGGTCGCTTTTACTGTTATCACAGGACCAAGTGTCACAGCCAAGACTAAACCCTAACTCTGGTGGCTCTAAATCCTGTGTTTCACTCTTCCCCACTCCTGCATTCTCACCACTCTGCGGTGTCTCGCATGCCTTCCACACTTGCTTGTGAGCTCCCCAAAGACAGACCTCATATATAATGGCACAGCGCCCTTCTATGTTATTGCCAAAATGCTTTATGGTCAAGGAGAAGGGTATTTACTATCGTTATTACAGAAATTCCATTATCCATGGGAAGTGTCTCAATGGTGACTTAAGAAATTTATTAGAAATATTGATGATAGGAATGAAGGTTCCCCAAACTGTATTCTAAAGGGCAGGAGTTGGCAAGATTTTCCTGTAAAGGGCCAGAGAGTAAGTATTTTAGGCTTTATGAGCCATGCAGTATCTGTCTCGTTACTCAGCTGTGCGGCTGTGTGAAAGCAGCCATTGACAATGAACGAACAAGGTTGGCTCTGTTCCAGTAAAACTTAACAGGCAGTGGCCAGATCTGACCCCAGCTTTAGAGAAGATAACAACTATGGCTCAGGGAAATGAGTTGGTGGCCCAATCAAATGGGTTTGTTGTATTATGATTTGAGTCTTTAAAGGCCACAACACTCATTATCAAATGTACACACATGCACATATATATGCTTATATATACACATATGTGTGTGTGTGTGTGTGTGTGTGTATATGTTTTCCCCAACCTTCCTGGTTTCTTCTAAGTTAAGGGTGTGTGTGTGTGTGTGTGTGTGTGTGTGTGTGCACTCTTGTATACACACACATATATCTGGGGGGAGGAGGGGCTGGTGGGGGTGGGTCATATTGATTCACGAACTTGAAAGCCTGAGCTCTGCTCAGCGGCTCTGCCTCAGCCACAGCCTGAGCAAGATGAATTGTGCTGTGCAGGTGTTTGTGGTGACAGATCCTAATATGTGGCTTTTTTTTTTCCCCTCCTGGAGTCAATCCAATGATCCACTGCTAATGGGATCTTCAACTTGATCAGAATAAATTGTATCGATGCCTCTGGATAGGAATCCTATCCGGTAAATCATCAAAGCATCCCACAGTAGTTATAAGCCTGGCTCTGCGAGAATAATACACCAGGGCAGCTATGCCACCTAGTGATGCTTGCATGTACTGTTCTCATCCCGAAGAGAGCAGGAGAGGCTTCGGGGAGGCCTGGCATTTGCTATTTCTGGCCGACACTTCCACGTGCAAGAAGAGTCTGAAGTCTCGTCTTGGCTTCGAAACATTCCCTGTGGCTGCAACTGCCATTCCCCAAGGGGCCCAGAAATAAGCGACGTCGTGCTTAAAGGGAGCAGCCCAAACCTGTAGCGCTAATTATGCAAGAGTATACAGCAGACACCCACTGGCCCATCCCACCTTCCAGCAGTGATGGAAGAAAGGTCTTCTCCCACATCCTTATGTGGCTGCAATAACCTGTTTCCTTTATTGTACATCCTGGAAGTCTTACGCATGCAGCATCTGCTGCTTTCTCAACTAGACAGAAATGCGATCATCTGCAGTCAGAAACAGAAAAGACACAAGATGGGTGGTGAGGATCTGTTCCCCATCCCACAGTGGCAAGAGTTAGAGGTGCTAAACATTAGTGCTATGTGGGTGTAGTTTATGCACACAGAGACCATCAGTGTTTTCATTAAACTGGTCCAGTCCTCCACCAAGCACAGTGGCGGAGGGGAGGGTCTTGTAAGCCTTCTCAAGGCTGTGGACAGACTCTGGGATCAAATTATGCTGGTTTTTTTCTTCTTCATTTCAGATTCCTCGCAAGAGGCCCACTGAATATAGCTGGGATTCTAGAAGTCTGGATGGCAAAGCATCATGCATAATGCTTTTCATCCTTCAAAATACAGCTAACTATAGCAGTAGCACTAACCGTGCTTTCAAGAAGTGGTTCTAGTATCATACAAGGCTATTATAATAAACTATGGCTGTGTGTTTTCTGTAAGGAAGGAAAACATCAGTCCAGGAGAGAAATGGAGGGTAAGTGACATTTATCAGATTGTAGTTTGTGAAAATGGATTTGCTTCACTAGATCAAAGACAGCCCATTTCTACACATCATCGCCAATTCTGCAGGAACCATTCCAAATATTCTGAGTGCATGTTGTCAGACTGGGTAGTTGGTCCCCCTCACTGATTGTTTCCCTTCTAGTTCACAGTATATTTCCATGCATTCCTGATTGTATTTATACAGCTCATCCGTAAGACAAAAGCACAAAAGGTATACGGAAAGCCCAGAGGGAAAACAGAGGCTAAGATGACACTTCAGGCAGCATGCCATGGACAGTTGGTGAAGTTGTGCCCTGCACAAGGATCCGGTGTGTAGCCTACTTACCTAGCTGTGTATCTGTTACAGGATTACAAAAGGGACATCTTTTTCTAACTCACTGAAAGTACATTTTGGGGATAAATGATATTCTATCATAAAGAAAGTGTTCTAAAGAAAAATAAATCTCCTATTCCAGCTCATTACTTTTTTAAGATTAAAGATTTAACCAAATACATCACTTCTGTGTTTGTCCCTGCAACAACCAACGCCTGTGCTGTGAGAGACGGATGTGATTGGATCTACTCAATCACTTGATCCTACATCACTGGGTTTTCACCCAAAGCCAATAATCTTGACTCCTCCTATTTTAAAATGCTCATTGCAATGTACTATTACTGTTTGCATACAGCTGTCAGCTGCGAAAACATTTTTTTTTTTTAACAAAAATCTAGCTTTTGCCCCTCTTCCCCTGAGACTCAATGGTGGTCTACTGACTCACGCTGACAAAAAGAACAAAGGTTCCCTTGGCTCCCACCCCCCTGTCCCGACGTAATTAGGCCTTGCACAGGTGACCCCACTGCAGCAGAGAGCTCAGTGACAGGGTTCACTACTGGGGACACAGCTGCACGGGGGCCACCACGCAGGCCGTGGGCACTTATGAATGGATGGACGCCAGGATGACCCTTATTTCTCTGTTACTGGTGGCCCTGAAGCTTGTGTCCAGAGAAGGCAGAACTTCAGTAACAAAGCTGCGTACGCACAGTCTTTGAGAATGTCTCTCAAAAACAAAATTCTTGCTTCTCCCCTTTTGAGGGGTTCCAGGGCAACAACACAGCTGATGGTTATTTTTGTAGCCAGAAAACAACTATGTAAGAGTCGGGCGTTTACTCAGACAAATGCTTCTCCCTGAAGGCGCTTGTGGGATCCACACAATAGTGAAGCATGATCCAGCTCCATTGGCCTCCTTTAACACTCCCAGAGCATTAATACACCTATTTCATTCTTGGGGGAAGGTCTCCTTCACAAAATTCAATACCTCAGGAAAAGGGGGAGTTTTGTTATTTTGTTTCCTGCAAAGCTATTTCTTTTTACATTTTTTTTTCAACGTTTATTTATTTTTGGGACAGAGAGAGACGGAGCATGAACGGGGGAGGGGCAGAGAGAGAGGGAGACACAGAATTGGAAACAGGCTCCAAGCTCTGAGCCATCAGCCCAGAGCCCGACGCGGGGCTCGAACTCACGGACCGCGAGATCGTGACCTGGATGAAGTCGGACGCTTAACCGACTGTGCCACCCAGGCGCCCCAACAAAGCTATTTCTTTAAAAAGAATCTTTTCCAAGTAAAATGAACCTTAATAACGTTTTTATCCCAAAGCTGCTGGGTGGTAGATGGGACCTGGAAATCTGTAGTGTATTTTAAGCACACCCATTTGAGTGGAGCATGAAGGGAAAGAAAAAAAAAAGCAAAAGGAATGGGAATGGATAGGGGATGGTTTAAGGATGGACCATCACACCTAGCTGTCCTTTTTACGCGTGTGCAATTTCTCCTGAAGACTAAGATGACAGGTATTGTCAAGTAAGGAAAAGAAAGAATAAGGGAGGAAGCAAAAATAGGTGTCAGCTGTGGTGTCTCCCTGTGGCTCCTGGAAACATTTCAACTTGTATTTTCTTTCCTTGTTTTTTTTTTTAAGTATTTTCTTTTTCTTTTTTTTTTTTTTAAATACTTTTTAACGTTTATTTATTTTTGAGACAGAGACAGAGCATGAACAGGGAGGGGCAGAGAGGGAGACACAGAATCTGAAACGGGCTCCAGGATCTGGGCTGTCAGCACAGAGCCCGACACGGGGCTCGAACTCACAGACAGAGAGATCATGACCCGAGCCGAAGTCGGACGCTTAACTGACTGAGCCACCCAGGCACCCCTCAACTTGTATTTTCCAGCCAAGATATGGAAGAGTCCATTGTCATTTCTTGCCACGGCCATACCCTGTTTCTAAAAGGTCTCCAATGGTATCCAGTGTCTTCCCTTAGAGATGCGATCGGGGTAATGCAGACAATGAGGCTGGGGGTACAGCATCAGGACTCGAACGGCAGCCAGTATGTTCCTCATCCCGACGAGGCAACGGAAACACCTGGCCTTCTGATTTCAACTCCAAGCAACACTCAGGCTGCCCACAAAGTCCCTTCACTGAGTATTTGTATCTTTCTTGTTATTATCTGTATTCTCTTAATACTCTGTTTTTGAGCAGCTTGAGGCACCTCAACGGGATGGCTAAAGGACACCCGGTCAAGCAACACACTGTTTATGAAAAAGGCCAAATTTGCCAGACTGTGCTAATGAAGTGATGGCTGACTCTCCCTTTAACTTGGCCGTGTAGAAAATCCTTACCTGAGCTTTCCCACACGGTGGCCAACACTGCCCCCTTGCCCATCCAAAGCCTCCTCTTCTTTCCGGGCTTCTCTTTTCTCATTTGAAGTCTGAATTCACCCTTTCTGTAGTGGAGTTTAATACTGTAGGCTTTAATATATTTTACGGATTGGTTTGCCTTCAGAATTCCCCTCCCCCTTCATTACAGCCATTCCTAAAGTAAGCATGGCTTCCCTGAGCGACCAGGGCCACAGTGGGGATTAATATTTATTTTGTGGCTAATATTTACAGAGTACCTTAAGCTGTTCTGCAGAAAATCACTTCATTTCTCAAAGGAAACACATATGCCTACTTCCTTCTTACACCACCTCACCGGCAATGCCCACACAGTTACTGCGTCTTCTTACGGCGTTTCGAATGTTTGGGTCATCAACTGGACCACCCTTAGGGTCACCACACAAAGTAACTTTAGAAAGAAGAGGCTGCCTCAAAGAAATAGTCCAGCTGGTGTTTGAAAGCAATACTGAACACAAGTACACAGGCAGAGAAGGCTGACCATCCTGAACTTTTATCACAATTCAAAATTTCCTTTCTATATTTTTAGAACCAACTCAAAGTATACAATAGGACTGGTAATGACTACAGGCAGCAAAAAGAATCCTGAGGGTTTGAGAGATGTTTTCAGAAAAAGTGGCTTTAAATAATTAACATCATGGTACTCTCTTCCCTTTTTCATCCAGTAGAGTAAATGTCTCTTGACAGGTAATACTCTTTTATGTGAGGCCATAACTCCAGATTGTTCAAGGTAACCGTTTTGTTATTAAAAACCACACTTTAATTAAATACTTGTCTTAGAAAACCACGCTATTTCTAAGTAATAAACAACTCTTAAATATTCAATTCATCAGTTATCAACTCAAATGCATAAAAAAAATCCATCTACTTCTATTTTTTAAAGTATTTTTTTAATGTTTATTTATTTTTGAGAGAAAGAGACAAGACAGAGTGTGCGCAGGAGTGGGGCACAGAGAGAGGGAGACACAGAATCTGAAGCAGGCTCCAGGCTCTGAGTTGTCAGCACAGACCCTGATGCAGGGTTTGAACTCACGAGTGGTGAGATCATGACCTGAGGTGAAGTCGATGCTTAACCGAGTGAGCCACCCAGACACCCTACTTCTATTATCTTTTAAAGCAGAGGAAAAGGAAAAAATTAAGAACGAAAACAAGACAAAAACTAAGAAAACAACAAACAACAATATCAAGAGTGGACACCAGTTTGGGGCTGTGTACTATTAATTTCCTGGCTCCTATGTTAGGTACTCTTCTATGGGTTCGCCGAGTTAGCCCTCCCCTAAATCCTATGGTAGGTATTAACACCCTTAGGTCAAAGGAAGAAACCAACGTTCAAAGAGGTTGAGGATCTTGGCCAAGGGCAAAAGCTCTGAAGAACAAAAGCTGAAACTCCTATTGAGGTCTCTCTGAATTCCAGGTCCCTTCCACTATTCATGATGCTTCTCAAACTGAAGAAAGGAAAATGGGAAGAAATTAAAGCCTGACCTGTTCAAGGAGACAAAATCCAAGATTATTCAGAGACATCAAATTAACCATATTTCGAGTAAATATGTGTTTTCCTGCCATTGGATCAACTATGATGTGATTCAAACTGGCTTTTATGAAAGCCAAAGATACCAGATGGACCGTCTTTCAATCTGGTGTTTTTGTCATCTAAACACGGTCCTAGAAATCAAAACAAATAGAAACATAAAAACCATTTTTTAAAAATATGGGCCATCTCTGCCCTAGAATCAAGGCACAGAATGAAAAATGGTTACCAAAGTCAGTCTTAGAGTAGACTGGGCCTATTTGACCATTAAAAAAGGCAGACACCCATCCAGTTTCCTTCTGCAGTAAGTCAACAATCACTGCCTCTGTTGAGAGGAGATAAAAATACCCCAATGTGGTTGTCCAAAGGACTTCTCACAGTATCCAGCCTGTTCAACCTTTGTATCTGCCCTTCCTTCGTGCCCCCTGACGTTTTTTTGGTGTGCCACAAAAAGGCAATGCCTTTAATGATCCACACTTGACAAGACTTGAAATTAACCTTTCAGTGAATAATCCGCATTCAATGTGAAACAACGGAACCAGTGGTGATGTGACATTTTTGGTAGGTGAGCACATCAAAGGCGTCTGCCTCCAACGATTTCCATGAACACCCAAGGGGATGTCAGGCTGCCAGGTCTCCTTAGACACGACAGGCAGAGGAAGACAGAGGAAGGAAGCCCCAGCAGGATACTCTATATTGAATACTCACCATAAAATAGAGGTGTTTTAGCCCACTTCTCTAATTCACCCTTATGTACTTCACTCTGCCTCGTTCTCTAATATTCAAGTATAAAAGAGAACCCAAGAATATTATTTCTGCCTGCCAAGCCCCAACAGCAGAAATTCATGAACACATGATTTCTAGCCCCTATATACTCAACCTTGATCTTTCTGCCAGCATTTCTCACAATGATTACACTTAGTACTTTCCGCTAGGAGGGCAGTGTCTTCAGCACTGTAGATGACATGAAGCATTTAAAAAATTTTTTTTTTCAACGTTTATTTATTTTTGGGACAGAGAGAGACAGAGCATGAACAGGGGAGGGGCAGAGAGAGAGGGAGACACAGAATCGGAAACAGGCTCCAGGCTCTGAGCCATCAGCCCAGAGCCCGACGCGGGGCTCGAACTCACGGACCGCGAGATCGTGACCTGGCTGAAGTCGGACGCTTAACCGACCGCGCCACCCAGGCGCCCCAACATGAAGCATTTTAAAACTGAAACCCAACTGAATCTGGAGTCGGCTCACCACACTGTCATAGAATAATGTAAGTAACAACAATTATGCTCATCTTTAAGGCACCCACCTTCTTGTGCCCCCTACACTGAGTGTATAAAGGCCACCTCTGATGCATGGACGTCTATAGAAACCTTTAATGTCTTTGCCCCTTCTACTTTTATTCAAGCAGGGAACTCAGGGGATAAGAAACCACACAGAAAATACACTTTTGTCCAAGGCCACTTCCAGGACCTATCGCTAACTCTTGAGTCACCCCAATTTACTGAGTAACAGTGATTCCACTAACAGTAGGTAACTTGGGGACCCTCACATTCCCAAAATTTCTCTCTCCGTTCTGGGAGAACACCTGTTAGAACAGACCACCATAGACAGGGAAGAACGAACGATGGGCAGTTATTTCTAAGTCAAGTTTTAAGAAGAGATTCACTAACAGATTCAGCGGGACCAGGGGTTTCGTGGGCCATCGTGGCAGGAGTATGGTTTGCTCCTGACTGGATAGGGTGTTTTGTATACTCTTAGGACTGAGGAGTCAAGGATGCCTCCAGGCAGATGATGGATTTCGCTTAGCCCTTAATGGGGTATCAGGATGGCCTGGAAGGGAATGAAGTAAGAGCAAAGGAGGACACAGGAACACACAAGGCATGGCATGAGTCAGAGAGAAAAAAGCGCCAGCTGGAAGGTCATGCTGACAGTGCAGCCGGACTGGAAGTCAGGCCGTGGTTCAGAGTTCATCCCCAACGCCATGGGGAGCGTCCAGTGATTCTAACCCCGTCACCATTTGCCGAATGAATGAATGTGCATGTGATGTCTGCTGGGGAGGAAAGAAAGGTTTTAAGAAACACTAACCTGGCTACATCGTCTGGGATGGACTGGAAGGAGTCAGTTCAAGGGCAAAGAAATCAACTTTGGAAGCAAGGAAAACAACACACAGGGAGGAGGCAGGAAGGCCCTGGTTTCAGACAGAACAGAGGCAAGCAAGGGAGGAAGTAACGTGACGAGTGCCAGGAAGGTTTCAGACTCACCAAACAGCACCAAGCGACCCAGGGAGCAGAGGACAAAATTACCGATAACCCAGTTTTCCATTGGGGTGACGAGCAGAATGATGATGGCACTGACACAGACAGGGAGTTCAGAGACCCTTTGTCCCTACTTGCAGGACTCAGCGCTTTAACCAAAAAGACACACTGTATTATGATTAGTCAGTGTGGCCTGCTGGACGGTCAACCAGGCAAGGACAAAACCTGCATACTATTTGCCTTTGTATGTTTCAAGCTCCTGAACCACAACGCTCAACACTAAGGAGACGCTCCATAAGTACTTGCTGTATGAGGCAGACCCCAGTTTGGAGGAAGAGGAGGTTGGCGGTGGGAAAGCAGAGTGAATTTACCGTGATAAAGCATTCCCAGAGAGGAGATCCATGTTGAAATGTGAGAAGTCATCTTTGATTTCTTAACTAGCACGCCCCCTCCCCTCCCCTCTTGCCCCAGTAATACAGTTATTTGTGCATCTTGCTTCCCAATGTCTGTTAGTTACAGCCTTTATTGTTGATGGACAGATGAATGTTAAGGCTAGGAAGGTAGATCAGTCTCCTAAAGAAAGAAGAGAGAAGAAACAACAAAGAAAGCCAATAACTGAACCTCAGGGGAGCACAAGGGAGAAAAAAAAAAAGAAACAGAATTCACAGTTGTCTTCATAGAGTCAAAACAACCAAGATCCCTGCCCATTGAAGGAACACATAAAATGCAGGGAATCTCGCATTTTATTGGCAAATGAGTCCACTTAGATGTCCACCGCATATTAGAGTGATGCTTACTCAACTCAAAGTCATGATATTTAATTGTCACGGTGAAGGGTAATTTATTTTATGTTCCCTGTCTACCAGAAAGTTATCACAATGTACCTGTTACAAGACCACAGTATGAACAATTACTCTCACTTCTGGAAGAACAGAGGCTTGTAGAAATCTTCCTTATTGCATTCAAAATCTGCTCTGAGACACCCTATTGTAATTTACATCAGCAGAATCTTTCCTCCCGTGGGGAAATTAGAGCCCAGAATTCCCTGCTATTTATGGGATATGATAAAAGATCCTTCTTCTCAATTTTCTTTACTTATACCATCCCTAAATATGAATTAAGCTAAAAGCTGGGACAAGACCAATAGTGTTGAGAAAAATTAAAGTAGATTCAAAGATCCAGTTTTTCTGGCAGCCAGTAGGTCTCATCACGAAAAAGGGATTTGCTTACTTTCAGTAATAATGTAGTTTGTAAAATATAAAACATGGAAACAAAACACCACAGTTCTGTATTTGAAAAAAAAAAATCTAGGTACACCTGGGTGGCTCAGTTCAGCGTCCGCCTTCATTCAACTCAGGTCATGATCTCATGGTTCTAGGGTTCAAGCCTCGCGCCAAGCTCTCTGCTGTCAGCACACAGCCTGCTTCAGACCCACTGTCCCTCTTTTTTCTCTGCCCCTCCCCTGCTTGTGCAAGCTCCCCCTCTCAAAAATAAACATCAAAAAAAAAATCTATGCTTTTCTGGTAAGTTCTGGAAGCAGAAGAGCTATTATGTGATTAATCCTCATCTCCTAGTGCAGGATGTGGTTCCAGAGAGGTACTCAGTTATCACTTGTTAAGTGAATGGATTGTAAACTAACTTCTTGCAGTTTACACATTTCTTAGGCTCCCCCTCACTCACACCTGGCATCCCATGTTGCAAAAGTGAGCACCTGATAATCCTGTTCCCTGGGCCTCTGGCATCCAGACGCACATTTCACAGACCCTCTCAGCTCACCTCCTCCTCCCCATTCTGCTCAGCTCGAGTTGATGCACTGTAGGAGTCTGCTTCTCCCTGGCCTGGTCCCAGGTGGTTGCCATGACAACACACCCTCTGAGCAGGCACTTGACAAGAGCCTTCCCGGGACACAGGAGAGCAGGAGGGAGTGTGGCAGACCCTGAGGCCCATAGCAGGGAATGAAGAAAGGAGATTCCAAGCAGAGTTGACAATGCTTTTCTTGGCCACAGACCACCACTGGCTGCTCAGGACCGAGGACTCTGTTGCCGAAATTTCTGGCTTTCTCACCCAAAGAGCACATGACAAAAGTAGCTTAGGAGAGGCCAGTGGTCACATCAGCTAGCGTTTTTTTTTTTTCTTTTTTCAAAATATTATTTAAACTCTAGTTAGTTAACATACAAGCATCTAGCATTTCTTATTTAAAAAGGCAAAAGGCTAGAATCCAAATCAAAGACGATCTAAAACATCCAGCCTGAGTGTAAGAGCAGGCAGCCCCCAAGGGACCTTAAGAGGGAGGAGCTACCTTCCCTCCCCCTGGAGTTGGGCCTTAAAGGACAGAGCAGAAAGTGCTATCAGGGTAATACTGCTCTAAGTGGCACCCATACATGTCATGTGCTGATGTGAGGAATGGACGGTGTTACTCGGGTGCTGCCGGCATCGGGCAGACAAGCTTCTGGCCTCATCCCTCATTCTACAGTGTAATCCCAGATTTTAAGTTTTCTTATCCAACAGCCCTGAAGCCCTTTGTGCTTTCTTTGTCCCTAGGGAAAATGAAAATAATGCCTATTTACATAGGTTTTCTCCAATTCCAAGAGTTAAAAGGAAATCTAAGGCTTATTTCTTTATTTGGAGAGAGAGAGAATCCCAAGCAGGCTCCACACTGTCAGTGCAGAGCCTGACGTGGGGCTCCAACCCATGAACCGTGAGACCATGACCTGAGCAGAAACCAAGAGTCAGATGCTCAACTGACTGAGCCACCCAGGTGCCCCAAAAGGAAATTTAAACTGCTGCTTTAGTTGCCAGGCAGAGGACGCCTGCAGAGAGGTTATTATGAATCACTGTATCAGCCCCTTGCATACAGTAAGTGCTCAACAAACGTCAAGGAGTTGAAGACAAATACCAGAGGGGAAGTCAGCACACCCCCACCCTGAGGGACAATGCCACCGTTCACTAGGCCTTCTCTGCTCTGAACACCCTAGCACAAGGGCAACAGCCCATCAACAGGGACAAAGGCACTCAGGGCTTTTTCTGTTCTGTTTGGTAAAAGAGAACTGAGTAGATGGCCCTGGACCAGGCACGCCATTCCTTGTTTCTTTCTTAGCCTCGACCTCAAGGTCCAACTCAGGTTCTCCTTGGGCCCCTCTGCTCCCAGCTCCGGTCCACATCTCTGCACTGCTTGCTGTTCACATTTCATTCGGAACTTCTGAGGGGGAGTCAGTAGCCCCTTTGACCCCGTTTAGAGGGTGCCCCCGCCCCATTTGGGTGATCGGCTCCACCAGGCCACACCGCGGCTCCTGGCCAGGCATGCCGATCATCCCAGTCCCCAAGCAAGTGACCAGGATGCTAACAAAGAGAAGCCAAGTATCCACCTCTGCTCCCTTGGCTGGAAAAGGGCATTCCTCTGGATTGCTGTATCCCTGGAGAGGCCTCTGGGAACCCTGAAAACCACTTCTGGCCAAACAGAGAAACATTCTAACGAAGCCCAGTGCGCAAGCTGCCTGAGGTCAGCACAACAATGAGGGTGGGTTGGGGCGGGGAGCACCTACCCACCCCACCCCCACCCCACCCCCACCCCCGTCTGGATGGAATCAGGGAAGAGGTATCAGAGAAGGGGGCCTAGGGTGGAGTGTTGAAAACCAGGAGGAGTGAGCCCAGTGGAGCAGAGCTGGGAGGGTGTTTGAGGCGGAGGGAACAGCTTGGATAAAGTCTCAGCCTGTTTGTAACTACTGCTTCTCAGATGAGCAACCTCAAGGAGTCCCGGGACAGGATTTGCATTCCACGTGTATAATAATTTATGCATCCAGTGTCCACATGGCACTCCTATCTGGGGTGATGACAGTGATTACACCCTCCCCTCTCCCAAATGCATGGGGACGGACAGGAGCTCTGTGTCTGCAGGGAAATGCAGTCTCCATCTCTGAGCGAGGGCATTTCCATGCTGACCATCGAGGTTTAGGGAGATGCTCCCCGCATCCCACTTCATGCGGCAGAATAAGACATCCCACATCATGTGAGCTCTTTTTCCATACTTAGCTTTGCTAATTTATGACCATCAACAGAAAAGGATAGAATTTAGGGTCTGTGTAAATTACCCAAGGCGGAGATCCACAGCACAGGAGGACAGTCACGGAAGGTGTCAGGACTGGGCACTCTCATCCCATGTGTTAATCAGTGTGCTTGCCGACCTGTACGACATACCAGCTGGCTTCGCAAAGCCCATAAATCAACCAATGAACGGCACCACCAACACGGCTCCCCCAAACACACGATATTCAAAGTCTTCACTTTGTGGAGCTGTTGTTATTTCTAACTGCAAAATCAGGCTCCACAGAAAGTCCAGATTCTCTTCTTCTTGGGTTATTTTACTGAAAACAAGCTTCTAGAAAACACGGTGGGGTGGCAGGGCGGGAGACAGACAGAAGACAACCACTCTCTAGTGAGGTCACGCTAGAGTATTTATACTCTATTAATATAGTTTGATAAAGCAAAAAGTTATGCAATCTAGGACCCAGGGGAAAGTAAACATTTATTACAGTTTGTCTCTCATCATCTAAAAGTAAACAGTAATTCAGATAAGGTTACCTAAGCTTCGTCCTGCACTAAAGGCATTTTTGTCATGAATCCACATGATCAACAGTGTCCTAGGATATAAAATAATGTCCTGGAACCAGACTGGCTTGGTTGAAATCTTTAGTCTTCTATTTGCCAGGTCAATCTCCTTCAAAAGATTCTTGAAAGTTTATCAAGCCTCCGTCTCCTCATCTTTAAAAGAGGGATAGTTACTTCCATAGGTCCGCTGAGAGGATCAGATAGCTAACGTGGATAACGTGTCCGGGGCATTGTTTGGCTCATGGTATGTACTCAGAAATGTTAACTACCGTGGTTATAAAACAGTAAGAACACTAACTAGCAGCCTTTCACCCTAAAAATCCCACAATACCTCCAATCAGGTTTGCTGTGGAAAGACTCGGAAATGAGGCAGTGTTACAAAAGAAAGGAACAGCACGTTTAGCCTAACTGTTGGAAATGCAAAGACCATGATCAGGGCTGGTCATGGCCCTCCCTGCACATTTTTGCGAAGCCTTGGGCACGGTACTTCACCTTGCTGGGCCTCCCCCTCACTTCACTATAAGGTGCTAGTACAGTAGGGTTGGCGATGTCTCGAGGCCCTTTGAGCCCTAACATTCTGGAGTCAACCTCGAGGGCAACTGTGATGGCAAAGGTCATCGCAGCACATTTTATGAACCATAATCAGAGGACAGAGTGATGTGGCCCACTGGCCACGTTATGTAATTAGCCCTCTGCCTGGAGGGAGTGAGCGCCTGTGTACAATTACACAATCGCACTGTGAAGGGAAAGGCACCAACTCACATCACATTTTTGAGAACAGCTTTGATTCGCCTGAGCCACTGTTTCCACCTAAGAAGGCTGTCTAGGTAATTTTAGTCTGTAGTGTCTTGGCACCAGATATGTGAACAGCTCCTTTTATTTTAAGAAAGGGCCCGTGGGCATGGCCCATTCTTAGTGGCTTTATGTTAGACTGGTGAGCTACATCCCATCATACTGGGGCTACAATCCAGTACTCACACATAGCCTAAAATCCTAGTGCAAATTCTAGGGGTCACCAACTTCAGAGTGTGTGAGCGTAGGGAGCTTGTTAAAAATGCAGATGCCTACCTTCTTACTGATTCTGTAGGTTTACTGTGGTGCCCAGGGGTATGCTGTTTTAACAGCCTCCCCAAATTCCTGTGATGTCAGTGGTGCACAGTGTAAAAAACATTCTCTGGGATTCATCATGGAGAGTTTGGGAAACAACAGACAGATGGCTGAGTGACCACCCTTACCTGACCTATGGCTTCCCCTGGTCATCAGGCAGCAAGAAAAACTATTGCACAATCTCCTTTTCCTGGCACAGAAGTGAAATTCTAGGGTTTTCTAAGATGCACTATGACTGGGGAGCGATTAGCACTCCCCAAGTTCCCCACCCCACCCCATGTCCCCTCATACTTAATGCTGCTTCACTGCTTGCCCTGAGCTAGTTACTCACTCTTCCTAATCTGCCCCCATAGATACTAAAAAAGAATCACTCAGTGTTCAGAGTACATCAAGTTTGGAGAATCAGAGTCCAAAGCAATTTTGTAAAGGATGTATTTAAGGCTCCAGGATGTTTCACAAACTATCAGTAGTGTGATCATTCAAAGCTCAATTCAAATGTCACTTCTTCCCAGAAGCTGTCCTTGATGATAACCCCTCCCCGGTAATATTTTCCACTTCCCTTGTAGGTGCTAACAAAACATCCCTAGGAAAACCTCTATCACAGGTAGCAGGTATCTAAATGCACCAGAACCACTTTGCAGGTAGGCACCTTATTAACTTTATAGCCTTGGCTTCCATCTGCCTAGCCAAGGTCACTTAAAAAAAAAAAACTTGTTTAATGTTTATTCAATTTTGAGACAGAGACACAGAGAGAGAGAGAGAGAGAGAGAGAGAGAAAATGAGAGAGAGTGAGAGAGTGAGAGTGAGTGCAGGCTGGGGAAGGGGAGAGAGAGAGAGGCAGACACAGAATCCGAAGCAGGCTCCAGCTCTGAGCTGTCAGCACAGAGCCCACACAGGGCTCGAACCCATAAACCATGAGATCATGTTCTGAGCCAAAGTCAGGTGCCCCTAGCCAGGTTCACGTTGAATGATCTGGGTTCAACTGCCATTTCCCCCCAGTGAGCCTGCCCTGACCCAAGTCAACATTCCTCACTAAAGCTCACGGCACCTTCCACCTCTCCTTTGCAACACCTGATGCAGCTGCCATCTCCTAGCATTTCAGTGACTGATTGATCCATGACTTGGACCTCTGTAAGCTCCATAAGCGCAACAAAGGGAACTAATATAAAAAACACCTTATATGTTAAAAACATCCTTTGAATGAATGAAAGCATTCAGAGGTCAATAATGTTGCCCTTAATGAGGCTGGTGAGAGAATATAGGGCAGAGCTGGATACCTGGACAGTTCCGCCTCAGACAGACTGTTTGATCCTGGGTCCTTCCTGCTCCTGCATTCAAGGAATCCAGCATAAACCTCATGCTGGTCCCAGTTTGACTGCAAAATTGGGAAACAAAGGATCTCTCAGAGCACAAGAACGCTATGCCAAGATCTTGTTTTCATTGCATAATCCATTTCCTTCATGCAAAACTCTGGTCTGACTTTAGTCTGACTATATTTCATATTCTCCAATGACTTCTCTGTTCTACCCAACAAGCACAGAATTTCTCTCTATACCATGGCTGGTGTTTTCCCTTCAAGATTAGCTGCGGCTTGGTCGAAGTATCTTCATAGAAAGCCAATGACTGAATCAATGTCCCTGTTATGGAGGATCTGGGCCTTCCTCTTGTGCCTCCTTGTCTGAGAAATTCACTTAGTATTTTGTTGTTGTTGATTTATAAGCGCTCGTTTTGCCAGAGTTTACTGGCTCTCATCTTACATTCCAAGCCATCCACCAGCTTTTAAAAGAGGTTAATGATTCCATGGTGTCAGACAGGCACTATGGAAGCAGAAGGACACAGGAGTGTCCTCGTCACTTTTCAGAACATAAACTTGAGAATGTTAAGTATCTACTACAAAACTGAAGTTCCACCAGAAGAAATTGATTATTTGGGGGTTTTTTGTTTGTTTTGGTTTTGGTTTTTTTGGAACAAATGCTAAAGCTCTAAGCAGCCCAGGATATGTATAGTACTAAGAAAAGGCAGTATATTCCTCAAGAATTTAAAACATCCTTTCAAGAGGTTCCAGGTGTTTTGTTTTAGAACCAAGTAATTAAGGTGTGTTTTCTCAAGCCCAGAAGATCCAAACCTTTCTTCTTCTAGATCCACATGCCATGAAAGAAAAGGCTTAATAAGACCAAGAGAAAGTGGTAGATAGGACAGGCCTGCTTCCATTGAGGCACAGTCATTTATTTCTGGCAGCCACATTAAGGTATAGTTGCGGAAGCAATGAGTTCTCACTTCAATTATCAAAAGGCCCAAGACTTAGCCCACATACCTCTAGCTCTTCCCAGTTAACCATCATTGACATGTCATCTATGTACCTATCTGAACTTGTAAAGTCTAATTTTTAACCTGCACAATGTGCTTTAAATGTGCTTCTATCAAGCTTTATTAACTATAATAAAAATACAGTATCAATGATGTGGTTGATGACAGTGAGGGAGACGACAGCCATTTGTTAAATACAGCACAAGAATGATGGCAGGCATTCCACATTAGGCCTCTCGTTTAATGATTGTACAACTCTATGAAGATCGTGACTTCCTCCATTTTGAGGTTAAAAAAATCATAATAATTAGAAATGGAGAAGAGTAGAATGAGAATTTGAACACTGGTGTTCTTATCCAGTACACTGTGGTTTTACCCTCCAAGTCTATACTGCCACCATGTTGGGTAAGTAAGCCTAGGTTCACACTCTCCTACCCAGTCTGATATTAGAGATCTCCTTCCCATTCATTCTCCACTTCCTAAATAAAGGTACTAGTTATTTATTCACCTCAAGCGGTATAGCTCAAATCCCTTAGTTTCTTTAATTATCCTCTCAGAACCTTCCTTGGTCTGGTCAGAGTGTTCTTAAGGTGCACAGGTCCACCTAAAGGTTATATTATGTATGGGCACTTTTCACTTTGATTCTAGTACCCTCCATGATTACATCCAGTACTTGATCTGTCTTTCTGGCCCTCACCAACTTTTGGTCAGTCTTCAGAGAACTCTGTGCAATGATTTAAAAGCCCATTTACTGGGTTAGCACCTATAACTCTGGCTACTCATCTACAAATGCAATTTGTGTTATTTTTCCCCATATGCTTTGTTGATGCAGGTACTCTCGTGCTTCTTTTGTGCACACGTGGCCCATGACAGTTCAGTGTTTCACTATTAAAAAGATCCTCAAGTTTCACTACACATTATACCATTATGTAAGAATTAAATCGGATCAGCCCTCACCAATGCCCAAGTGCCTGTACTGTTTATAGTTCTCCATTCAGAGAAATGACATCGCTATCTACCCATTGTTTCCTGTCTGTAAGATAGTCTCCGCCCCCAAGTATTTCCTCTGATACCATGTTCATTCATGATTGTAGCGGGAGGAAACATCTGAAAAAATTCACTATGTCAATTGCTTTTATTTGCCAAATTCTCATAACTGCTCCGTTGTTCCATATGCTTTGCCATGTTAGGCTGGCCTTCGACTTCAGAATATGTAAGTGTGCTGTGCATCTAGGTCTGCACAAGCAAGGTGGAGGGAGGGAGACACAGAATCTGAAGCAGGCTCCCGTACATCTGAGCCAACCATTTGGTCCATGCAGACCATTCTGGGCACAGTGGGATTACTCAGTTTACACCAAGGGTCTCAGCTAGTGGGAATCATCACACGGACCCATGTACCTATCCAGGCAGTCCTGTTCTTTGGTTTACCTGTTTAGCTCTGGATCGGCAACCCATCCCCCAACAAAATGGCAACATTTTATTGGGCGCAGAAGCAGTTAAAGCTTTTCCTCCACTGGGTAAGATGTAGAAACAAGTACTCTTGAAAAAACAAAGAGAAATTAGTCTGATAATGAAAAACCACTGAAAGCAATTTGCAAACCATTCCCCTGACAGTATATAAACTCTTAATATACTGTAGGTAACTCAGGGTTGGTCTTTTTCTGATTCTCTCCTCCTCATCATATGTCTTTCTAGCAGTGATACAGACACCTGAATCTCCCTTTCTCACTGTTTCAGAGGGACATACAGTAGCAAACACGGCTACGTGCTGAATGAAGTTAATGACTTGTATTGTTTATTCAATGGGATGCCTCTGGTAATTAAAAAATAAAAACGTTAATCAAGCAGTTGTGAAACCAAATATTCAAGGACTCCAAGCACTTGTGTAAAACCCAAATTTGTTACTGTGTGCCCTTAAATAAATAGCCTAGGTGATCACCACATAAGAAAGGGAACTGACATGGTAAAACCACAATATCCTGAAGAACTATGCAAGCCAAGAAAAAAACGTTGTGCAAAATAAAACTGAGTGGAGGATGTAATAAATGGGGAGCCACGCAGAAATTTCAAAAAGGATAACAAATTAGTTTAGCAAAGTCACAATGAGATAGAGCCGGCAAAAATAAAGGCAAAGGATGTAGCGTCCAGGGAAAGAGGAAGGGGCGAGTGGAAACAGCTGGAATTGTTCAGCTGTGTCAACATTCGGCTGTTTCACAGATTGACTAGCAAAGTGTCATCTGAAACCAATTACATTCCCAAAACCCCACGGACCCAGTTCATAACATTGATTAATCCACATTGTGAAAAAGTCCCCAAGCAAAACTAGAACAGCTGTCAGCCCTTGGAGCTCAAAATACAGCAATTGCTTAAGAAAAAAAAAAGATGATGAAGAAGAATAGTTCCTCTTGAAATTTTAAGGATTTTTCAGAAGGTATGCCTACTGAAATAGAAGATAGATTCACAACTGCTCTTACCCATCTGTTTGAGAACTGACTGTAATTAGAAAAGCAGGGGTCTGTTAAAATAAACTTAAGTCCATTCCCCAAATCAGAACACAACTGCCTCCAAGTCTGTAGTACCTTGTGTCTTTTTGCTCCCTTCTGGGAATAACGTGATGCATTTCCTTTTTTTATGCTTATTTTTTTCCTTCTCATTATTTTAAATGTATTAACCTACCTCCTTTGGGCCAATCAAAATATAGGTAATATATTTTCAAATAAACAACTTTTTTATGCCCTTTGTTACATTTCACAGGGGTAAATGTGTACACAAAGTTCTTGATTTGCTAAGATGTAGCTTGTGTGTGAATCAAACATACAAATGGCCACCATGCCCTTTGATGTGCGATGTGCCTGCTCGATGTACAGGAGCCTGTAAAGGTGTTCCTGAAGCCTTGGCCTTGCCTCTGAAGCTGCTGCAACTAGACATCCAGCCGCCAGGTGCTTCAGAGTAAACCCGACACCATGTAAATGGTCACGAAAGGCTTCATAAGAAGTCTCCATTTCTGTAGATTCTGGCCTCAAATCTCCACCATGAGGCAGCAGAGACTGTAGAAGTTCTCATCCCTTGTACATATTTTTCCCCACAGAAAAAAACGTGCTTATTCCTTTGTTCATTCAACCAGCAAACATTCATTGAACGTCTAGTCTCTATCAAACACTGGTTTTCAGCATGTGAATGTTGGGTACGAACAAACTGAAGCACAGAAAGCTTCAGTGACCTGCCTAGGGCCAAACCAACGAGTAAGTGCTAAAGTTTGGACTCAAACCCAGGGCCATATGATATCTAATTCTGTGTTCTTTCTAAAAAACCACATTACTACATTATGCTTGACATAGATTTTCATAAGCTGGCCAGGGAGCCCAAAAGCATGCAAAATATAGTTCCATGGGGAAATACATTCTGAGTTACAAAAAAAAAAAAATACTGGGTACAAATTGGACTTTAAGAACATAAGCGGTTTATATATTGAGATTACACTCTACTTGTGCTCCTTCCTCTCTAAATACCCCATTAGTAATCTACTGGTCTCCCCTCTGTCGAAATGCCTCTCTGTAACTGCATGTTTTAGGAAACTGAAGTTTGTCTTTGATAGATTGGTCCTTTTCCTCCAAATACTTTATGCTTGAGTCTCCTACCACTCATCAGTATCACTAGGACCGGTTGTTTCTCATTCAAACCACTCAGAGAAATATAAACCTTGATTCCATTGGTCTATCCTTGGATAAAGCAAAAAAAAAAAAAAAAAAAAAGAAGAGGGAGGAAGCAGCCCAAAACCCACAATTCACTGTGTTAGACAAAGGAATCCAAGCTTATTCTTGGGACTTCAGAATTGGAAGATCAACATTAACAGCAACAAGTTATTTTAGATGTAAAGAAATACTATTATTAAATGCTGTTCTCTAAACAGTAACATTTTCTGAGATTTGTATTAGGCAACATCCACAATGAGTTTTGAAGAATTTGGAGGTGTCTCAATTCACAGAGATTAGGGTGGGGGCAGGACACTCAGACAAAGCAGTAAGAAACAGTCTCTACACAGATTCTTCAAGTCCTTCTTTTTACTATTTTTTTTTTACCCAAGAGGATATTTATAATTATAGTTTTTTAAATGCTCATGATGTCACAGATAAAGAACACCAATTACTCCCAACAGAACTCTAACTACAGTACAAGTTGGTAAGAGCAAATTACTGTTTATAAATGGACATGATTGTAAATGAGGGTTAGACGTTACAAATGATATGTTACTGAAAGAAAGCCAAAACATTTCCATTTCTTTCTTTCATGAAAAGATAGTATTACCTGCAACCTGCCCCCTTCTCTCAGTCCCCTCCATGGACATTGGCAGTGATAAGCCTACAAGAAATACGGTAGTAACTTTCTATTTTTATGTTATGATCTTACAACATCGAGTAATATTCTGAGTGGAAAAAGCACATTCACCCACATTTCTGTATCTCAAGCTCCTCTAAGAATCAGTATAGTAGAAAGATTGTAATTTTAAGTGCTGAATGGAGAGATTATCTGTCCCAAGAACTACATACATCTATGACCTTCAAGTAAGTTTATCCTAAAATGTCTACCATTTAACAAAAACAAAAAATTGAACCTTAAAAGAACCCAACAGGGGTGCCTGGGTGGCTCAGTCAGTTGGGCATCCAACTTTGGCTCAGGTCATGATCTCGCCTTTGTGAATTCGAGCCTCACGTTGGGCTCTGTGCTGACAGCTCAGAGCCTGGAGCCTGCTTTGGATTCTGTCTCCCCCTCTCTCTGCCCCTCCCCTGCTCATGCTCTGTGTCTCTGTGTCTCTCAATAATAAACATTAAAAAAAAAAAAAGAACCCAACTGGAGTTCTGTATCAGGTGGGGTCTTTCCTCTGCATATTGTGACTTAAAAAAATGTTAATGTAAGCTATACTGTTTGCAGGATTTTTTTAAAATAAATAGTTTCTACTTTATAAAGCCTAGCCCCCCACCCCCCCCCACCCCCAATGGAAACATTATTTTTGTGAACTCTTGGAGGATCAAGACAGGTATCTCAGGCAACCATAAAATCCTATGAACGAATGAGAGATCACACTTATAGTATCTTTCTCGTTGATTCTAATCCCGTTTTTGAGGATTAAATGAGTTAGTACTCAGAACGATCCGGGCATGGGGCACAGTAAAAGTGCTGGAATAAGTGTTCAAAGTCAGTGTTTGCATTTCATCAGAGTTCCAGGAAAAGTGAGTTCCAGGAATTTAGGTCTGGGAAGACCCAATGTGGTTTGTAACAAACGAAGAAAAGACTTTTACAAAGGTGTGGCTTCCTAAAAAGAAACAAAAAAACCCCAAAGGTGTGGCTTCCTATCCCCTCCTTACCACCATCATATGCACCTTTTCTTACCTCTCAGCAGAAAAGAAGTTAAGCTAGAGCAGAAAGTCCACGTCTGCTTTCAACTACAACTGGCAAAAGCCTGGAAATGCTCTCTGCTCTCTTACTTCTGTGCTATAAATGGCTCCTCTGAGCAGCTTGTTGAGATTCCTATGCTAAAGGGCTTTTGTTTGATTGTGAGGCAAGGTAGAGGGCAGTGAGCAGGTGTACTATTTGTCACAACAAGCTTCCTTACTGCTCCTGTTTTATTTAAAACCAAGACACTCAATGACCCTGTGGGATTATTAGCAGCTCACATCTCGAAAGCATGGACTCTCTCAGGGTTGGAATGGTTATTAAAGGTTGTCTGGGCTGACTTCCTTGTAGCGCTATCACTCATTGCTCAGTGGTTCAAATATCTCAAATGGAATGAAATGCCTGGAAAGAGCACCACTGCTTATATTGCAGCGACTCGCCTCAACCCAAGGGAGTTTTGATGACATTGGCCTAGGGGATAAAGAGAAAGGGACTTGTGGAGAAAGTAAAAAAATTTCCAGAAATGAAGTTCTCATCTCAGTTTACCAGGTACTCCCTTAAAGTAAATATTAAACAGAAACTGTGTTGCCTCTTCAAGCTACGTCCTACATCAATATAATTATGCTTTACCCGTCATTAGATTAGGGACAGGCATTCCATGGTAGACCTACTTTAAAAGAAAAAAAAAAAAAACTACTGGGTTTTTCTGGAGCTCCTCAATTTCCCCACTGTGTTTGTCCCGGCACAAATGCCAACCATTGCCGAGTTCAACGCTGAATTTCAATGGTATATGACTCATTCATTTTCCAGAATATCAAGCATTCCGTTTCAAAGAACATAAGATACTGTTTCTTGGTTTCCTGCCACAAAAACTTTGCCTTACTGCTCATAACTGAACTTAACCATAAAATGTGGAATGGCATTAAGGCTCCAATGGCACCTACAGAATGGAGTCTATGTACATGTTGAGAATTGTGTGCTTGCTATTATCATGAGGAGCAAAGAAAGGTGTACCAGGATCTCCACAGCCACACCAATACACTTTGATCTCCCTTCTCTCTGGCAACTCTTTAAAGGATAAGCCTATGCCTTTAAATGCATACTTAGCTGCACTGCTTGATGTATTCATGCTACCTTTTGACTGCAAACCTAAAACAAAACCAAAAAAAAGACCAAAGAATGACAAAGCTATGTTCATTAGAGAAACTATTTGAGGAATAAAAATATTCACAAGTCATCTATAAAAGCGTTACATATTTCAAAAACATGCATTAAACACCTAATCTATACCAGTCCCTGCCCTGACGTAGCCAAAGGTCCACTGAATGACACAGACTCAAAAGTACTCAGGACATGGGCAATGATTCTGTCATTCCAGAAAGAAACTAGTGCTTCTAAGCTAAACTACAGGAAGCACATCTGCCAATAGGTCCAAAGGGATTCTTGGCCAGGAACTGTCTTTTGGCCCAAAAGTGACCCTGATATTGAAACGCTTGTTAAGGAAACTATGTCTACCAGTTCCTTACAATTTATCAAAATCATCATCTTTCTCCAACTTGCCTTCCTTTCCAAACGACTGGGTAAAAATTTTCATTGTTTTACTGGAATACTCCAAGGCAAGGTGACCTGCTGGTGGCAGACTCCTGGCAGACTCAAGTGTTTAAGTTCTATCCTCTTTGCCTCAGATGTGGTTAAAGTCATGGTTCCCAGACTGTGTGCTGTAGCAAATTCACAGGAAAGCCACAGGCTATTTTTACATTTCCAGGGTCACACAGTGACCTATGTCAGGGAGCAGACTATGAGTATCGAGTTTTTTGAAACTAGCTACACATAAATGAACTTCTAGGTATTTTTCTCGGTCTGGGGGGTAAAAAAATTACTAACCAAGACACAATAAACTGACAAAGTTTGGGGACCTTAGGAATTTGGGGTTAGGAAGCTTTTGCTTATCAGACCTTAACATCCTCAGGTAGCAGGCCTGAGAGTCTATTCCTCAAGATCACCTCTAAGGGAGCTGCTTCATATATTTCATCTTTGTGTAACATGTCACTTTGGATTTATGAAGAAGTGATGGTTCTGTCATGTTGCAGTTAAAGAAAGTCTTGGGATGTCCTTCAACCATGCATGTGCCTGGCATGTAACAGGTGCTCAGGAAGTGTTAGTAGTGACAAGGGAGGTGGGCGAATAATGATTGCCATTATTCATTCCATCCAGACTTAGTTGCTGACCTAAAAACCTATGTCTGAACTTAATCTTACCTCATTTTTACCCCAAGAGCCCAATCATTGCAAGGAGCTGTGGAGCAGCAAAGTTAAATTTGTCAGTCTAAATTACAATATGCAAAAAAGTATGACAAAATCACGTCCTGTCCATGGAACTCATGGCTACCAGGTGTGTTTACACATTACATACATAGGCCACCATCCAGAAAGCACCCTCCCAAGTTGTCCAGATACAACCTGCACAACCGTATGCAGCTGCCATGCTCAGAATACCTCGAGTCCTACCTGACAGACGGAAGAGAGTAACGAGTGAGTCCAGTCAATGATTATGGTTATTATTGGGCAAGTTTTGGCACTGTAGAAGTTGTAAAAATGGAATGTACAATGAGAGAGCAGGTTTATGGGACAGGGCTCTCAGGATCTTGCTCAGGTGTGCTGGGGTGAGGAAGGGCCCCAGCCCTGGCAGGTGGTAGACCACCACGGTTTAAGCAGAAGGGCAGCTGTGGGGACCAGGCGCACACACAGCCTTGGGTGGCTAGAGCTGCAGGCTGAGAAGCAGGAAGAGGACAGGGTAGCATCAATACACAATCAGGTCTTACCTAGGGGTGGGATTAGGTTTCTGATGTGCTACCAGGTCAAGCCAAAATGCGTTCATCCCTAGCATTTTAGACCTAGCAAATGCATCCATTCAACAGTCCTGAGCCCGTGAAGCAAATCACAAATACCAGCCACTGTTCAAAGCACTCACCTGTAAGCCCCCTCTCATCTTGTTTTGATACGTGCCTCTTCCTATTTGAGGACTTAAATTTCCTCTTGGCCTCCATCTTTCCACACCATTTTCCTTTCTGCCTACTCCCTCAGAACTGGCTTAGCACCATGGGCCCAACCAAGCTGAGCTAGCTTGCTGCCTACCCCTGTCACCAAGCCCCACCCCTGCCCACTAGGCAGAGAAGAGACAAACCTGACAATGAGAGTCCTCGGGGCCCAGTGATTGTCATGGCACTGGGGGACTAGAGCAAAGAAATACTGAATATAACATCTCACACATATAAACTGTTAACATTTTCAGAGTGAGTGCTTAGCTAATGAGGAAGAAGAAAACCCCTATTTTCTTCCAGTGTTTGCACTTTAGGGAAGGAGAATTCCTACCCTGGAGAGTAGAGTTTGAGCATGCTCATGTTTGAGGGGGATCTTGTAGGAGTTGCTTCAGACATGCATCTCTACAGTCTGCTCCTTGCTAGGTCCTCCCATGGGAGGGAACATGCGCAATGCACTGGATGGAGCCTGGCCATCTCTGGGCCATGGTCACAATGGGCAGAACTGCTGTCCTCTCATGCAGCCTGCTAGACTCTCAACCACCCACACTCATTCTGGCACTTGTAGTGGGCAGGCTCAACTTAGGTCCCTGCTTGTGTGTGGTCATGACACCCAGACTTTAGTCATGCTTGGGGTTCTAGCTGCTCGTGCCTGGGCTGGTGGGGTGACTGGACATAGAGTCTGACCACAAGGTGGAGATGGAAGGCTTCACTCAGGCTGACATGACTCGGCCTTATGTTTTATTATCCTTCACTAGAGAAGCAACACAGAGTGTGTGCACTTGTACACACACATGTATGTAAATGAAACAGATTAATACATTAAAAATACTTTATCCCCACTGAGCTTTTTGTGTTGGTAGGGCACCTTCATCCAAAAATCTGAGCGGAGAAGTGAGTTTGGGCAAAATCCCATCCTGACCCCTATCTCCATTGAGCAGAACGTCCTATGAAGCAGATAGGGCAGATATAATTAACTCTGTTTTTAAGATGGGGAAACTCAGGTCCATCTAAGTTTAGCAAGGTTAATGGATTTTCCCAAAGTCCCAAAGCTTCTCCACAAAACCTATGCCTTGACCCAAGTCTTTCACATCTAAACTTCTCTTCATGCCATAGCTGCTTCGATTTTGAGCAACAAGCAGTGCCCTTCTGTAACTCAACATGCATACCCAGTAACGAAGACATTCTCTTCAAGGCAAGCATGGTCAAATAGCACATCACGTAGTTGTGTCAAGCTCCTTGGCTCCTTGAGCTGCCAGGCAGTCCTCAAACCTCCAATGGTGGCAAGTAGCCACATTGTCACCCTGTGGAGGAAGCTGGGAGGCTGTGTTAATAAAGCTTATCCTCATCTCATAAGAGGAAGGGTTCTCCTCTTCATCGAATAAGGTCTGTGGAGGTGCCAGAGGGCCAGGAGGGATTTATTAGACCACTCTTTCTCAAACATGAGCACATGTCAGAATGTGCTAGAAGGCTTAGGTAAGCACCAATTGCTGGACCTGACCTCCAGAGTTTCTGAGAGTAAGGCCAAAAGAGCACTCATTTCCAACACATTCCTAAGTGAGGCTAATGATGTGGTTGAGGGGCCCTCTCTTTGAGAGCCACTGACTTGCAATGGCTGGTCTCTCCCCGCTCCCACCCCAGCCAAGCTTACTGCTCCACACAGAGCAGATATTTACTGAGAAACATCAAGGAGGGTGCCCAGGGATCATCTTAACAAAAACGTTTGAGCAGCTTCTGTCTTTAGACCAGGATGGTCAAAGATAGAGAAGTCTCTGCCCTCCACCAACATACAAGCTAAAGATGGACACAACTCACGTAGCAGAGCATAGATAGGTAAGACTACCACGTTTATTATAATAAATCCCCCTGAATAAAACAAAAGGCTTATGATGGAGACTGCCACGTTACTTAGGAGGTCTCCCAGGTTTCCACTTTTTAATTTCCAAAGACACCATCATCCGGCTGTGGATTTCTGTACAGCTGGTACAACCGTATTTAATCAGAACCCTAAGTCGGACTGGGCTCTTCCGACCTTAGGACATGTGAGTCCTTGACCCGCCCTCAAGCGTCTCTGACAGCAAGAGAGGCTGCAGAAGGCAGTTACGGAGATGGGTTTAAATGTGGGGGGACTCATGCTATCAAAGATCTGTGAACTGTTCAGCTACGCAGAGGACTCATCAGAGTAATGATCATTTTTCACTCTACCCCCTCCCTTGCTTGTTCGAAGAAAAGAGCCCTTAATTGCTTCTTGAACTACACACAAGTGGGCCATTGACTGTGACTGTAATTCAGCATAGAGAAGCAAAGAAAACTCTAAAACAGATTTTGTTGAGGCAATGCCTTCAACGGAGAAAACACTGCAGTGGGATCAGCAGGCACAGGGCACTGCTAAGTGGAGTGAGTTCGTCTTAAAGAACAGCTTGGGACATTGTCAGCAGCTCAAGTGATCTTTAATTGTAGATGATACCAGGTGTGAGCAAGGGGGATCTATTTTTTTTTTAAGTGGGGAGGGGTGAGAGAGAGAGACAGGGGGAGAGTAAGACATCATTTTAGAAGGAATGCACTCTATGGATCATCTAGCAGATTCAGATTCCTAATGAAAAAGACGGTGTTTGAAGAAAGTGAAGGATTCTGCATTTGGCCAGCTGTTATTTATTATCTTTCTACATGTGTCCCCAGGTAAACGACTGTATCCTGAAGTCTCAATCATTTCCTTCGGTCTAGACTGCCTGTACCTAGCAAGTGTTATGGGCTCCGGGAGGCAGAAACTGTTTGCCCATACTGCCTGATTCACCATGCTAAGAAGTCATGATCACCTCTGTGTTGGGTGGCTCCTGCACCCGAAAAGAGAAGCCTGCCCTGGGAAGTGCACTGCCAGCTATGTGCCTTCTGTCAACGTTTCTCTCTGTGTTTACCTAAGAACGATGCAGGTCTTCCAAAGAAATCTCCTTTTCAATAATGTGCTTTCTTAACTTCTATGTGCTATTAGGTCTCTGGAATAAAAATAAATGCCCAGAATTCCTCTGAAGCCTCCAATCCTACTCCTATAGAGCAATCTCTGCTTTCCTTAACCTCCTTTTGTGGTGCCCTATGTGGGTACTTCTTCCATTTCTGTACCTTCCCATGCAGATCCGGCCTCTTACCTGAGTGCCTCTGGACTGGGAAAGAGTACAGCAACGGTTCCTGCTTCTGTCCCCCACAGAGTGGCTTTCACATCCTCAGTAATACTGGACTGCAACCTTACTTGCAGAGCAAGGTTCAGTGAACAGAGCAAGCTCTCTTGTGCCAGGAGGAGCCTGATACCCACTTCCTAGTAAAGCAACACTGGGTAATAGGTAGCTAATGATAACTAGCATCTGTTGAGTATTTATTATGCACCAAATCCACGTTAAGGGCTTTGAACAGCTTCTCTCATCCAGTCCCAATAATAACCCTCCTAGGTAGATAGTATCATGTTCCCCATTTTATAGAGGAAAAAAATTATGCACAAAGTAAAAGTGCAGAAGTCAAAGCGATCGTGTTAAAGCCATCATTTCAATCCACATCTTTCTGAGTTTGGTGGCCAAATTTTTATGCCCCATTTATGGCCAGAGACGTTGCCACAACCAGGGCATATCCTACTCGGGGATAAGTGGAAGAAAGGCATGGGGTTTTCACGTATCTCATAGAATTAGGGGCTTAAATGCCTACTACAGGTTGGGCAATGAACTGATCATTCTTTATGAACTACTTCTGTTAAACCTTACAACACCTCTAAAAGGAAAGCTGTGTTTTCCTCATTTAATGAACAAGAAAACAGGAGACTAACTCACCCACACTTCCCTAAGTGGTAGGTATAGGAGATTGAATTAGCCCACACACTTCCCACTCTGACTTACTAGCACCACTTGTCCACGATCCCCTTATTGACCAATTACAGATTTATTATTACTCTCCTCCTAACCAGTAAAAAAAAAAATACTGTAATCCATACTCTCTTAAAACCCTACCCTTGAAGATTTTATATAGTGTGAGCATCAGAAATGATAGTACCAATTCACTGAGACATTGTCTTCAAATTACTTAAAAAGCACTCACTTAAAAAAAGCAGAAAACCTGAAATATGTTAATATATCATTTAAAGAGATGTAGATGACTGAATTCATTAGCAGATCTTTGACGCAGCTCTACATGGTTCATCTAGTTTGGAGAACTTTATCCACAACATAAGCCTGACTTTCTATCTCTGGCGGCAGGGTAGGCTCTCTCCCTCTTGAGCATTAACGACCTCACTTGCAAAACCAAGTACGAGGATTTCAAGGGTCTCTTAATAGTCACTACATCTCTCATACCATCAACCAGTCCATCCCTACTAGGTCACCTACCCGGTTTCAGAAGAATTAGGTAACAAGTGCGTATGTCCACAAGTCACTGGACATTGAACGCCTTCTAAACTCTTAAGACAAGGATGGAAGAGGGCAATGTGTGAAAGAGTAGCATCTGAGCTAGCGGTGTTTCCAGAGAACGTACCACGGGCCTGCTCCGTCACAGGCACTGCAGTGGTACCTGAAGAATAATCCTGCTCTTTGTCCTCACAGAGCTGGCAGGGAGCTGAGACATGGAGACACAAGACAAAACGGACTATCAGGTTCCACAAGCTTCACTCCTTCCGGCCTGGACGCTCTGGATGGTGGTGGCGAGACAGTAATATTCCTAGCAGGGCGAGGAGGAGTATGCAAATCATGTATATCAAGAGGATGGCACGTGACCAGCACAGAGTAAGGATCAGTGAGGTCCAGGATACGGCACAGGCGAGTAGGAGGGCACTGGTCCACTCTGCCACATCACCAGCAGGCCTGGAAGCCGGTAGTGATTCACAACTTCCCTCTCTTACCTCCCAGGGCTTTGTACGCCTTCACTCGATTGCAACTTCTACTTCTCTCCCCGTGGACTCCGTGCAAATTTCACCTGGTTCACCTGTATTCACCTTTAGCTTAACCTGCACCTCTTTCCCCTGCTTCTTCCTGATACTCTGTCTCCATGAAAAGATACAGGACTCATACCCTACTCCCTTCAACACCTGTTACCTACATCTCAGGACCTGTCGCTGGTGTTTTAAAGTCGCTGTTTTCTTATCCGAGAGTAAGAAAGTGGAAGCCAGAACCAGGTGCCATTGCGCCCTCTGTAGATTCTAGTACAATAACGGATAGTAGCAGGTGTTCTGTAACCATTTGTTTAGCAGAGGAATGAATGGACACAAACAGATACCATGTCTAAACCTGCACAAATCTTCCCTTAACATAAAGTATCTGGCTCAAATGTGGCATCAAATTCTGCTGTCCCATCTTGTGCCTGGTGTCATGAAATCTCTGGATAAGGAGCAGAGATATTTGTGGTGTCACTCCAAGGCCTTTCTACCATGATATCAATTGCTTGTCCTGCACACGGTGGGCACAGGGCATGCTGTGAGGCTTGGCTGATGCGCTCTCTTAATAAGAACACCCTCACTAGATATGGGTGTTAAGGTGGATGTGATTCAGATGTTTATTCCGACGGTTGGCATAAATAAATGTGGAAAGAATTCAGGTCAGTCCAACCATTAGTAACAATATCTTTTTGCTCTCCTGGGAGCTGTTTCAGATTTTGGCTTCATCCCATCCCTACATAAAAAGAGTGGGATGGGACTGCAGCTTCTAGAATTACAACCATTTTGTCAACTTGTCATTTGACTCACTGTCTGGCTGGTGCCTCTCCCTCTGGGTCCGGAGACATTTTGCACAGGAAGAAAGCAATAAAGTGAACAGTCACAGGGCCGACAAATTCTCCAATCTTCAAAGTACCTTGTTCTGTCCCACAGTAGATACATATTTCTGGTAAGCACCTGGAGAGCCTCACATCTGTTACCTCCTGCACTGCTGGGAATCAAAGCATTTGCCCCCATGAGACGTTTTCTAAAGGCCCAAGGGCACTGGGCCATCTTATCCTCACTCCCTTGGCGAGCTTCCCTGACTACATGAAAATACCTGAAAAGGCTAACTTTGTCTGTTCCTTATTGCCTGAAAAATAAGAGTACGCTGAACCTTTAGGGATTTATATTTGGAAGAGGGAAATGAACTAGATACAGCTTATAAAAAGGCAAGAGAGTGACTCATTTATAAAATTATTTACAAGTTTGGGACTAAAATATATATATATATATATATATATATATATATATATATATATATATATATATTTGGAGATGCTGAATATAAACTGGTCTTATTAATCATTTCTCAGCATATGTATCTTGCCTTGGTTATATTTTACTTTCCAAAGAAAACTGAGCAGGGGGTGGAGGGGGGCTCCATAGCAGGTACTAAAAACTTACTCAATTAGCAGAGTAACCAGGATTTATCATCAATTAGTTAGAATTAGCACTAGGAATATTAACTAGAATTCTAGAAAACTGGAAGACAGAAGAACCCTATTTAGGTTTTAGCTTTACCATTTACTCATCATTTCCAAAACGTGGATATAACACACAGCACTTCACAGGTTTGCTTTGAGGATCATATGTGAAACAATTCTGTAATGTACTGTGCTTCTTAGTAGTAATTAAGATCTTTCCAGTTCCTCATCAAGATTGAAGGGCAAATGTCCATTGGGTTGCTTTTGCAGGAAAGAGTTAACAATAGGATTTCTGTGTAAATCTTTACCTTTATAGGGAAATCTCCATCAATTTTAAAAAATACATATTTTTGAGAGAGAGAGAGAGAGAGAGAGAGAGAGAGAGAGAGCAAGCATCTTAAGCAGGCTCCATGCTCAGCCTGATGGGGGGCCCCGATCTCAAGACCCTGGGATCATGACCTGACCCAAAATCAAGAGTCCAGTGCTTAACCAACTGAACCACCCAGACGCCCTGTCCATCAATTATTTCTTTAGGTTTCTTTTGGCTAAGACATTCTCAAATCCTAGGAGAAGGTAGAATACACACACTGTACTTGGTTAGTTTAGTACAGACTCAAAAAATTGGAGTGTTGTCATTAGCAGATACTTAAGAAGCATCTAATTCTAATCCAACCTCATTGATGGGGAAAGGGAGGCAGAGAAAGGCTGAATGAGTCCTTTAAAGAAGACACAGAGAATCCCAGAACCAGGTTTGGATCCAAGAGCTCCTGACTTCCACGGTGTTCCAGATCTGCAGCGCCCCATGTGCAACAAAACCTTCCTTGTCAGCTTTCCACATGAAGCCAGCATCTGAGACCACAAAAGCATCCTTCTCAAAAAAGTGTGGAATTGCTGTGGAAGCTGTGTCTGGCGGCTGAGGGCGGTGCCTGACTGTTCCCTGGAGGGTCCCTTCTCTGTACCTCCACAATGGGCAGACAGGACGTGTGTCCCTTCCCTGAAGCCCAACATGGCTTCCCTCTCCAACTCCTAGGGCATCTGAACAGGTCACCTCCGCTTCACGGATAGTGCCGGTCTTATTAAGATCCCAGGCAGAAAATCAAAGAGGAAAGATCCAGATTATGAAACGTCGAGTTCCAGTAGGTATCAGAGAAAAGAAGAGATGTGTTCTTTCAGCTTATTTGGCCTTGAAGCAGCAATTCCCCAAGACAGAGCCACGCATACCCATGGGCACTCTGGAATGGGGTAATCTCTCAGCCCCTTCACATCTGAGGCTGGAAACCTCTCCTTGTCCAAAAACACGACATATTTCCACAAAATCCTTTGGTGCAGGGTAAGCTCAATTTAAACAAACCCAAATAATCCCAGAATACACGACTGCTGACACATCTGTTGCAGCATTTGTCCATCTGGAAAAGGATTCTGTAGTGCTCTAATGCTAACGGGGAGGATTTGGAAAGGGAGAGAAAGCCTCCTCGGCCTGCACCTCCCCCCACCTTCTCACTTCTGGAACTCCTCCCCCTCGGGAAATAAAATAAAGTCAGTCTCATTACGCAAAACAACAACAAGATCTCTCTCAAGTCATAAAGCATGAAGACGACTGGAAAAAGAGTATAAACATAAAGGTAACTTTTTAAATATGAAATTGTCAAATTGGTTTCCATACAACACCCAGTGCTCATCCCAACAGGTGCCCTCCTCAATACCCCTCACCCACCCTTCCCTCCCTCCCACCCCCCCATCGACCCTCAGTTTGTTCTCAGTTTTTAACAGTTGCTTCTGTTTGGCTCAGAGTGGTATTAAGAGCACCTACACTTGGAAAGCCTGGGGCCGTTTCCTTCCTGGTTTAACCCCTGTTTAAGGCCTGGGACTTGCTTAGAAAGAAGTAGTAGGAGGCCTCTACCATGGAGATAATTAATTGCCTCGCAGCCAACCTCAAGTGAGAGACACACGAAGGGTGAAGGGAGCTCTCACTTGAAACTGGCCCCATGAGGTCTCGGCCGTGCCCCTCAGTGGAATTTTCTGCCAAGACTCTCAGTGAAGGTGAACAAATTATTTCCCCTCGCTACTTTAGATTGCTCTGGTCTATTTAGCTCTTTCAGAGTTGATCGGAAAAACACAGGATTCTTCTAGACTCCATTTACCATGCTTAGGGAGAATCCCGTCAGGCTGGACGTTCACGTCACATGGTGAGAAAAGACATTCTTGGTACAGGCAGCACACACCCAAAGAGTGTGATCCAATTCCACACTGTCTCTGGGAAAAGCAAAACATTAACTGGCTGAGGTCTCCTGTTTCAGTCCAAGGACAACCACAAGAGATGGATAATGTATTTGACCTTCTGCAGAGGCACCTGATTCCGGGAGATAGGCGACACTTTCCTTCGGGACTTGCTGCGTCTTTTTAGAAGTGTGTGTGTGTGTGTGTGTGTGTGTGTGTGTGTGTGTGTGTATCGTTTTCTACATTTCAAGTATTCTATTGCCAGTTTGAGTCCTCTTGGCAGAACCTTCAAGTGTTCTCAGGAACAGATGCCTGGAGGAGAAGGGATGCTGGTTCTGAAACAGAGCAATGCACAGAGTTGGGGAAGCAGCTGCTCTGCTATAGTCACTGTGTATACAACTTCCCCCAAAGTGTTTAGGAAACAGATCATTCTGGAGCCTATACCACCTATTCAAAATTCAGGCCCTTTCAGTTCTGCCCATACTTGTTTTCCTGCGCTGTTTGTTTCCTGCCAGGAGTTTTAGCAATATGTTTACGGTGTGTGTGTGTGTGTGTGTGTGTGTGTGTGTGTGCGCACGCACGCGCGGGCGCGTATTTCCCTCTCCAGCCTGGCTGAATTATCCCCAAGTGACTCTTAATCCTCAACCGTAATTCCCAGTGATTGCACTGACATGATGATAACGGGGGAGCCTTTCTCCTCCCGCCCCTCCTCACTCCCTCCTCCCTTGTTGCTAAGCTCAGCGGAGGATGCTCTAGGGAGCTGTTTATTTAAAAGAGGAAGTTCAACAGCAGGGTCACCAGGCTCTTCAATGGAGAAAGGCTGCCCCGGGTTAGGAGGAGAGCTGAGCTGGCAGTCACCAACTCTTCCACCTCTCCTCCGACCAGGTCTCTCCACCACAACATGAATGGCACAGTGTGCAGACATTGGTCCCAAGTCACCACTCTGTTTAAGGCCCTTGGCCTCTTTGTCATCTACCTAAACTGGCACTGTCTTGGACCCTGGCCTGGGAGTCAGACCACCAGGTCCCCACCCCCAGGCTTCATGTTGGGCAAGTCACTTGCCCTCAATTTCCAGAACCATAAAAAGGTATTAGATGGAGCTAACTGGCTGGCGAATCAAGCAGTGCTTCTTGAACTTTCGTAGGCAGGACCATCAGCATGAGACCTGCTTAGATCAGATTCCTGGACCCACCTGCCAAGATTCTGATTAGTAGCCTGGCCACAGGGCCCGAGACTTTGCATTTCTAAAAAGCTGGTGATGCCGAAGCCGCATGTCTGAGGACCATGCATCTTCCCCTCCAAACATCCCACTGTGGTATCCCCAAACTGGTCACGTGAGAAGTCATAACTGTCTGGCTCTGACCTTATGAAGAATTCCACAAAGTACTCCCGCTAGATGGGTCACAGGCCTCTCCTACAATTACACAGTTTTTCTCTTGCCCCCAACTTCTGCTCGCTAATTTGCAAAGCTAAGCAGCCAAGACCTGGGTGGGGAGGGCTACAGGCTTAACGTTAAGCTGTCAGCAGTTGCTACACTGGTGAGGACGTCTTGAAAACCACTTGAAACTACAAGGTAGAAACACTGCTTTGAAATAAACAAATAAGGAGTAAGAATAATTTATATAGGCTCCACTTGCTTGGGCTGTTACCCTGGGTCACGGTTTCGCCAACCGCCTCAGTCACCCAGAATAGTGCAATGCAAATTGGGTCGTCTCACATACCATTTGGAGAGGCCTAAAAAATAACCTCAAACAAAGAGAAAAACAAGTATGATAAGGTATACTCTCACTTATTTCCCTTGTGCCTAGCTCTGGAATCCTTTCCAAACTGTAAAACCAGAAACCCTCCTGCCATTCGGAAATCTGACCATCACCCGTAAGAAATTTGCAAGTTCCAGCATACGTCCATTCTCAAAGGTTCTATGGCCTGGTGTGAAATGGAGAAAGCCCTGTGTCAGTGATGCTGACATTAGGTTTCAGAAAGGAATTCTGATTCTAAGCTCTTGCTTTCCGACACCTATGTATTTCTGCCCATCTGAAATTCTACTTATCTCAATGCAATGGTTCATGCTCATACGGTTTTAGAAGGGAATTTAGAGAAAAGAATACAGAGTAATGCCACCCTCTCCTCTTAAAACTTTTGCTGTAACAAGTCACTGTTACTGGAGATGCATTAAATGCATTCGATGAACTAAAATCAAATATGTATTAAGAATCACTGTGCTATCATAAAGAACATATTTTGATTTAAAGTTTTATGTTTTAACTTAAAATCTAATTTGGCCACTTTAGACACTGCCAAATAGAACGGGAGCCAGAGGAAAGGTCCATTTGCAAAAGGTCTAAATTTTTTTTTTCCTAAATCTCCCAATACCTTCTAGAAAAATGTATTATTTGCTTGAACCAGAGGTTAGCAAACTATCGTCCATTGCCTATTTCTGTCAATACAATTTTACTGGAACACAACTCCACTCATTTGTTGCTATATTCTCTACCTTCACCTTACAGTGGCAGAGAGGAGTGGTTATTACAGAGAACCCAGGACCCACGAAGGCAAAAATATTTACTATCTAGCTCTGAACAGAAAAATTCTGCTAAACCCTGGTTTAAATAATAAGAAGGAGATAATGACAGCGATTTAAACCTCGAGACGCATCATGTAACACATACACTCCAACCTTGTAAATTAATTAGAAAGCTGTTACATCAAAAACCCTATCAGCCAGTACCAGCATCTATCCCCTTTTCCTGGCTCTCAGTAGTGTCTTCAAATGTAAAGTCATAATGCTTTGCAATTTACTTAGCTGTTTAACAAACTTTTGAGAGCCTAGTCTAACCAGGATGCTAAAAATCAATTTAAGTACTGAAAATTTATACACACCCGTATTCACCAAAACACAAAAGCAGAGCCACACTCATCACGATTTTCTGCATGTGATTTGAGTCATATAAAAACAACATATGAGAAAGGGAGCGAATTGGGTTTTTAGAAGCCATAAGTCTGCAGTTGGCAGATAAAATGCCATCTCAGATAATCACATCTGATTGTCACTAATGTTAATATATGTCGATAACAGTCGAGCAGTGCGCACCAGAGGTTAGCTTTACTGCTCATATGCAGATGTTTGCAATACTGAATCTTTGCCATAACCCTGTGGGAATGGCATTCTTTATGTGTTCTTCAGTGAATTTATGGCCAGGGAGCCATAAATGTTATAGTTCCTCAAACCTTTTGCTTGTGGAGATTTTCACAGTGCTTGGAAAGCAGGAAGGCACAGATGTCTTCTGTTAGCAGGCCATTTCTAGACCTGCTCGAGTACACAGGCTATGGGCCCCCCTCAAGTTCAGGTTACCTATATCATCAGTGCCATATAGGTTTCAAATATCCCGCTATCGACTTGGTTCCATTCACATTTAGAGAGTTGGCAAGGCCTAGCGTAGCAAGTTCTGCAGGGCCACAAGTTCTCAGGGTTAGGCCCTGAGACAAGGCCCCTGACCTTCAGACACGCACATGCTAGCCAGAGGGACAGGTCCTACACACAACAGGACATAGTAAGTGCTGTAACAGAGCTGTGCAGAGTGCCACAAGAGAGCAGCAGGGGTGAAGAGGAGGGTTCATAGAAGAAGCTCGGCTGCAGGAGGTCATGTCTGAGCCAAGACTTGAAAGATCAGTACAAGGAAACTAAGCAAAGCAATCTACGTGTGTATGCGTGTGTGTTCATGAGTCTGTGTACACATGTGTGTCGTTCACGCGAGAAAAGCATGAACAAATCCACACTTCCAAGGGCCAGGACAATTTGTTCTACAATGTCCACCTAGTTTAGTACAGGTCAAGCTTCATGTGACAGGCGTTGAGGGACACACCCGTACAGTGTGTTAAGAGTACAGGCTTGGGAAGGGGTTGGAGTTTAGTTCAAGTGTAACGTATCATTGACTAGCAGTGTTACCTTGGGTAATTTCCAGAATCTCCACAACCTTCCGAGTACTCGTTAGTAATACACACCTCAGAGGTCGGTATGAGAATCAAGGGAGGTAATGGCTGGGTGCTGAGACCAAGGGGGCTAGTAAACTGAAGAAGAGCAAAGCCACCAGGAAGGAAATACACCCACGATCAACAGCAAGAGAAACATTTCTTTCTTTTTTCAAAGCATTCTTTCAGAAGCCTCTTCCCTCAGCAGTGAATAATGATGGAAGGAGTCACTTAAGAGAGCAACTCAAAGGCTCAGCAACACTGCTCACATCTCCTGTCTCCCTGTGTCATCATCATGCCCGTGAAAGAAATGCTCTCAGGGAGATGATGAATCACAAACACAATGGACACCATTCAAAATGGCAGCCTCAGGGGCGCCTGGGTGGCGCAGTCGGTTAAGTGTCCGACTTCAGCCAGGTCACGATCTCACGGTCCGTGAGTTCGAGCCCCGCGTCAGGCTCTGGGCTGATGGCTCAGAGCCTGGAGCCTGTTTCCGATTCTGTGTCTCCCTCTCTCTCTGCCCCTCCCCCGTTCATGCTCTGTCTCTCTCTGTCCCAAAAATAAATTAAAAATGTTGAAAAAAAAAAAAAAATTAAAAAAAAAAAAATTCAAAATGGCAGCCTCATGAGCACCTTCACAATGTCAGCCCAATACAAGCTCTACTGGCGTCCTGTGTCCCCAGGACCGTTGGGGGTGTCAAACAGACTTCCCCTCAAGTAACACAAAATCTGCCTCTGACTCGCCATGAGCTACATGACAGACGCAAAGTTTCTTTCAAGAGAAATCAATCGGCACCTCAAGCATAACAGAAGGAATTAATTTAGAATATTCTGTTAACATGGGCTTTTGTGGCTCCTCCTAGCGAGGATACAAAGCCCCTCATGATTAGGAGTAAATGCCTGTGATCTGGGAAGAAGTCAGAGATTAGTGGCTACTCTTCACCAGGGCCCTCCTTAAAGAATTCCATAGAAAAATACAGGCCTTGCTAACTTGGGATATCATCCTGTTTCATGAAGCTATGGCTTTGTTCATGCTTTTTCTTACATGAACACACACACACACACACACACACACACACACACACGGAAAAAGGAATCATCACATATGCAGAACTGAGACCCCTATCTCTTATAAACATGGTGCACCATGGAAGACTCCCAGAGCAGCCACAAATGGCTAAGATCCCCCTACTCAAAGTCTCCTGAAAAGTTTCAGAGGTAGTGTTTTTTGTGGCAGACAGTAGACTCATCCAGCATCAACAAAACCATCACTGCAGGCTACAGGTCCCTGGTGGTGGGATGGTTTGCTAGGTTCCTCTGCAGCTCACTAGCAGACAAGCAGCGGGCTCCAACTATGCCAATGCAGAAGCAACTGTCAGATTTCCAAAACTTAATGGTTACAAAAAAAATAAATAAAAATCCCCATATCTATGCCTGTGACCATTCTGAGGACGGATACAAATAAAGAAAGCTACAGAAGGACAATCCGTAACTATATGGTCTGGGGGCTGGTTTTCACTTCAGTTCTAGCCCCTGCTTCTAACTTTCAAAGCACCAAACGGGGCAAGCCCATGGTCTTCTCTGAAGGTACTCTTCCCCCTAGAGGAAACTTCCCATTCTTGACCTTTAGTAGGGGAGAGAAGGACAAAGGAGCTGTGTAGAATGAGGCACAGCGGAAAGAGCTCCAGACATGAGCCTGGGTTCTGGGAACCAACCCTTTCACCAACTGCCAGGTGATGCTAGTGGAATCATTTTTAGGAACTTCTGTTTTTCAGGTGGATCTCTAAGGGTTTTGGACTACCTAGACGATTCTAAAGCTTCCTTCCAGCTCCAAGTTTGTTCTAGGATACTGAGTGAAAATAACCCATATCAAGCTGTCCTCCTGTAGATGTGAATGGGGCAGTTGCCAAGAGTAGGTCATTTGAAGTCTCTGAAAAAACACCTAACCCTCCATTGGGAATCCCTGAAAATCTTGCCAACTAGCGACTCTTGGATGAAGGATGGAAAGCTGCTAAAGCATACTCATTGTGTAATCTCGCAAAGTGTGACCATTAACTCATTACTAGCCATTTAGTCATCTACATAAATTAAGCTACCAGTAAGTCAGCCAAAGGTTAGGTAATTTTTGTTGGGGGCAGAACAGATCTTAAATCTCTAGCCCAAGAAGATGACAACAGCCACAATCCATCTATATGGGGATGACTATGGAGCCCTAGACAAGATGGGACAGGAGTCAAGCTATTTAAGTAATGAGAAACCCCAATCTCTCCCTGTGAGACAGCAATCGCTGGCCTCCTGCTCATTGTGATCTCCTACTGTAATTCTTCTCTCATATCCTTTGTCACCCCCACTCTGTCCCACCCCCCCAAATTCACTGCCTCGAGAGTCATTTTTGAGTTTCAGAAGAGCCACCAACAGGATCTGAAAACCTCATGGTATCATTCTGTCACTCCTATTACCTAAAACGGTCCACTGTTCCATTTACGCAGGCTTTTCTTCAGCAGATTTACAAGGTAACAAAACATCTGCTTCAGAAGCAGATGTTTATGCCAGAATTCTCCTCTGCTCATTAATGCTTTTCCGGTTAACATCTAACTATCTCACTCATTAGTTCTTAATAATACTTTTTGTATCCCAGCCATGCCAAATACGCGCTCTTTAGAGCTCTGTATTATTGTTGCTTCTGTTGCTGTTGAATTACGCTGCTGAATAAAGGGAAAGTAAAAATAAGCCTCTCTAAGAAGGCTGCTATGTGTCAGAGCTCTATCTTTGTGAACTGAACAAGCTGAAATCAATTAAAAGTGTGTGTTTAGAGAATGCATCTCAGCTGTCTAATTGCACCACCTCTGCTTTAGGGCCAAAGTTTGACTCCCTGCCAAATTGCCATCAAAATGGGCGGCCGTTAGCACCACCACAACTACCACTGCCTGAGCCTGATTCAAGGGCTTGTTGAATGAAGGAGGCCCAGGGCTCTCGGGCTCTCCAAGCACAAAGACTCCCTCTGCCCAGGGGCAGGCCTCCCTATGGTGTTCCAACAAAGGATACCACAAAGCCCTCTGGGAGGTTCGGGAGGACTGAGAAATTTAGCCCCACCCAGCTTCTTCAGTCAGATAGCCTTAACACTGAGTACTGGAAGGGTGCCTGGGCGGCTCAGTTGGTTAAGCCACTGACTCTTGTTTTCAGCTCAGATCTTCCAGCCCCATGTTGGACTCTGGTCTGACAGCATGGAGCCTGCCTGGGATTCTCTCCCTCTCTTTCTCTGCCCCTCCCCTCCTCTTGCCCATGCACTCATGCACGCACCATCTCTCTAAATAAATAAACTTAAAAAAAAAAACCACAAACTTTTGAAAACATTCCCTTGATGTTCTCTACTGATCCACAAGCAACTTCACATGAAAAAAACATCAGGAAAAGCAGAGTCAACATACCCTCGCTCAGTGTCTAATGGTATCTTGGACTGCTGAGGAACAGTACCCAGCCATTATTAGAAACATAACCACTGTTTCTATGGATCCATACTCATTAGAAAAAAAAAAAAAAAAAGACTCAAAGTCAGGTTCAGTTTTCTTGACTTGTAATATAATGGCACATGGTAACATTTTCTTTGATTCACATTTTAAAAAGACTTCTAACCACTTAATGGTGGTCCCCAAACTGGCTTTTACGTTTTAAGAAGCCAATACCATCATCGAACAATAGAAAAAAACCAAGACAGAAATAAGACTAAATTCAGTCTATATGATAAGGGAAAAGGCAACCCTCCAGTGAACTTGGACAATACACCGTGTATTGTTTGGGATCAGGACAAAGAATGCTTAATAAGTCATCGACAATAGTTTCCATGGTTACGATACACAGTCACCTATAGTGTTTAGCTCAGTGTGACCGTCCTTCAGGGAAGAAGTTATCAAATGTGTTGGTGATAAGCAAACATGAAACTCACTTTAAGTTAAAGGTTGACAGACTGTCCAAAAAGAAAAAAAAAGTTAAATGAAATTGAAATTTAGATCAAATCAAGCAAACTTTTAGTCTCTAGATCTTTGGTAGCCAACATCTCTTGGTCCCAATGAACTCCAGTCCGGCTTTGTAATATGCTGTTCTTTTTATAAGAGGCTCTTCCCTTTCTGCCAAAGTGGCTGCTTTTCAGCAAAATTACTTGGCTAACACTGCTTTATGAAGTATAGATCAGATACGCTACTCTGGAATCTAAACCCACAAAGAATATGCCCCATAACACTACATAATAATGAAACACAAATACTGCATTATTGCTGCCAAAAGAAATGAAAAAAATATGAATGAAAATGATCTCTGGGTGTGTCTTCCATGAGATTTCACTTAAACAGCATTCTCCAGTTACTTAAATCTCTAACATCAGAGGAGCTTACATAGTGCCAAGTGAAAAAGGACACATTTTAGGTGGAATTTCGAATGTCACAAACCGCCCTGGGAGGTGCTGGCACCGCGTACAGAATGGTGAGTACTAACCACAGTCAAAACCTCCTTCCCCTCCAGTCAACAGATACCATCTGAGGTTTGGAATCAGTGTGCTAAGGGAGCTTCTCCAGAGCTCCTCCCTCCAGATAAACTCCAGAGGAGGTTAATGCACTGTGCAGGTGAATGAAGTGTGTGCAGACCTACGGGAACGTTTACCCCCCAGCTCCCAGATCCACCCCTTTCACTTGCTGTGAACACTGCTGCTTAATTCTGTTAGAGCCTTCCTAAAGACGTACTACTCTTGTTTGACTCCCTGGTTAGACTAATGACTGACAGCTCTCTCACGTGACTAAGGTCATAGTATTTACTTGATCATCTCACCAAGGGATAAGTGAACATGAAAAGGCAATATTCTTCTAGGTGTGATAGGTTCCTTAAATTCCCACTAGATAGAAAAGCTTCCCTTCCTGTGACTGGGTTCTTTCAGTATGAATACAAGAGGTGCTATTAGAGACCAACATGGATTGAGAGCTTCCCCAAACACAACTTAAGGTATCGCACTACTTGTGCATCACATATGGGTCTGCCAAGGACATGAGTCAACCAAATGATGTAGGCACAAAGCCACATGGCAGATTATCTGCACATTATCCCCGAAGCCTGGAGACACAGGCAAACAATACATTCCTCCCTCTACCACCAAGCTGAGCTGTTGATATTTTTTTTATTCTTATGCTCAGAGCTTACCTCAATCATGGGGATGTCGACATCCCATCTGGGAGAGTGCATCACACATACGAAATTCCATGACACGGTGGTGACGACAGGTGGGTCAACAGTAAGGCAGAGCGCTCATCTGGACTTGGGGCTTTTCTAGAGTGAAGTACTTTCACATCAACCTCCGGGAGGTAGTGGTCGTAGCAAAACTGTTCACATCAGGACTGAAAACTTGACAGTCATCTCTGAAGCTAACCAACTCAGAAGGCAACGATCTTTCTTTGGCTCCATCACGTCTACAAATAGTTTATGTCCTGTTATCCTTCACTCACAGTCGACAGAGAGGCAGAGCTCCATGAAATGGGGTTTGAGCAGGGAGGCACTAAATCAAAGGGAAACCATGTCTATCACACTCCCAGGGCCACGGAGGACAGAAATTATTTCAGGAGGAGAACAACGAACTTCCCTGGCTCCAGTGCCAAGTCCTGTGAAGCAGGTGGCCCGATATCCTCACCACCATTCAGCATGGCCCAGGACTATGCCTCTCACATGTAGGACTTGGGCACAGGAGAAAGCCACATGCTGATGAACTCTGCAGGTCATGGTATAATATTCATTGAAAAGACCTATCCTTTCCTCCTAAGGATAAATGATCAAGAGACACGCATTGCTATTGCTTTAGGGGAAAACAAAAACACTGAGATTTCTGCAAATCCCAAGGCGATCTCAAAATATTGAGAATTATTGCCCCCACAAAGACCTATAGATTTATGGGGCAGAAATTCACCCTACAGTTACAGGAAGGAAGAGCTAGACCATTAAATGACCTCGGAGTGGTATTTTCCTTTTACCCACTCTAATCAAATATGCCTACAAGATAGAAAGCAGCAGAACCCATGTAGCAGATATTTCAGTGGTTGGCGGCTGATCTATTTTTAACAGTCACCAGTACAGGGCCCAGCCTTTTCTCTGCCCCATCCGCAGATGATGTCCGTCTACTAGAGATAGGACAACCCGGGAATGCAGCTCACATTCTCGGGAAAAGAGCCTCCAATGCAGTCATACCAGCTCTCTGAACCAAGATGTGCCCAAGCCCATAAAACACATCAAGCACAGTATATGCTATGACTCTCGAAGGAAGACGAAGGTGAGTGAGACAAGTGACTAGCCTCTGGAATCTCAGACTCCAGTGGGAAAGAGGAGGCTACCATTTAAATACGGACAACTATTTAAATTTTTTTTCATGTTTATTTTGAAAGAGAGAGACAGAGTCCAGGAACAAGCAGGGGAGGGGCAGACAGACAGGGAAATAGAGAATGCCAAGCAGGTTCCGCACTGTCAGGCCAGAGGCTGACGTGGGGCTCAATCTCACGTCCTGTGAGATCATGATCTGAGCCGAAATCAAGAGTTGGATGCTTCATTGACTGAGCCACAAACAACTATTTTTAAAAGTGGAAAGAAATAATGTCATAAAGAGGAGGGTAAGTTATTTCCAGCCCAAACAGAAAAGACCAGGAAGTAAAAGGAAATATTTTTTGGACAGCTAGGAGATATCTGGGGCTGGGGATACAATGCTGGTGTGAGCTGGTCTGACTGTAGTGAAGGCTCCTTTTCCAAGAATGTGACCTGCATTCCTGGTTTCTCCTAGCTCCAGTAGATGGACATCATCTGGGGATGGACCAAATGCTGGGGATACAATGACCAGTATGACCCAGTTGATACCCTCCAAGGGCAGCGTCCAATGATAGACAACCAGCTACCATAATCCTGATGACGGAGAATGGATAGATAGATGTGCACAGAACGTCCAAAACCAGAAAAAGGTGCTCCTTTGCTTACGTGAAGAATTCACAGGAGGTGCCATGTGAGCCGGTTATGGAATGGTAAGCCCCTATTTCTCCACGCACAGGATTCAGGCAGAAATGTTGGAATCATATGGGATATTCCATATCCCATGGAATTCTGGAATTCAGGGCCCAGCACAACACCTGAACCATTACAGGCATTCAAGAAAGGTTACTGAATGAAGCAGAGAATTCAGGGCATGGATGGACAGCTTGTTCTTTGGGCATCAAGCTATGATCAGAGGAGTCAATGGTCAGATCCTCATTGCCAGATTTTTTTCCAGTAGCCTGCAGAGGGGGACTGAACTGGCTTGTCCCGGGATCCATCAGAAGCCCGGTAGGAGAGTAACTGCACATGTCTGAAGGGCAGGGAAAACTAGGATGTGCAGAGATAATCACACAGGGCAGTTTCCAGGAAGCATCTGTTATTAGAGTAATTTGTTTATCAAAAGATACTATTATAAATATTTTTTAAATGAGAACACCTTTTAAAGGCTTATTTTCTGGAAAGAGTTTTTAATAAAATGTACTAATGATTTTAAAGGAAGCCATATACAAAACCACTAATAAAAAGACTGCAAACAACGAAGCAAGGTCAATGGCTACCTGTCTGAGGAATCCTGGCAACTGTGTAAATATCAACCCAGTCTGAGGGCTGGGCCCGGGTGACAAATGCATTTTCCAATTTCATGGAGAAAAAGATAAGACCGCGCCAAGGCTGTGCAAGGATACAAAATCCCAGAGTGCGTGAACTAGAGGTTTTAAACACTCTTTTTTTTTTAAGCAGCAGAACCCTTTTCTTGTATCTTATGCAAAATCTTGCAGGCAAATCAGGTAACAAATAAGGATGCTTGTTTCAACAGAGTGTCAGGGGCTTGGAGACCCAGGGTCCGTTATTTTCTGTACCCTCCTTATCCGCTGGAGGCAGCCCTGAGAGGCCATGAACACCCAGCAGTACCCTGGAACACGAAGTATTCTCCTTAAGTCAGGCAAACTTCCACCTTTCACATCAAAGACCTGGTCCTCAGAGTAAGGAGATATACCCCAAAGGCATCTGGATTGTTCCTGTTGCTTATTTTACAATAACCAGAAGGTTTGGAATTAGGAGTCACAAACCACAAAGAAAAAGCCCAAAAATTCAATGCCAACTACGAGAAGTTAAAGCAGCAAAGATCGGCTCTTCCGGACGAGTGCCAGAGCTGAGATTCTGCAGATGAGAAAGGAAGTCTAGTGGGCAGCATCCCGCCCAGGCCCCGCGTGGGGGCAAGTCTGCAGCAGAGCCAAGTCCAAAGGCTCCCGAGGCTTCTACGTGGCTCTGGGGAGTGGCTGTGTATACCAGTGTCCCTTCTGGAGCTGCAGCCTTCTGGGGAAAAATCAGAATTGGGCACATTCCGTATTTAGCACTCCGGTGTAAGTGCATAAAGCAATGCAGTGTGGGGTAAATCCAAGGACATTTTGTTCTTTAGCAGAGACTGACAAGCTCATTTAGTAGCAACAATTCACAGTCCACAAGAAAATGCTGAATCTCACTTACAGGCATAGAGAAATTCAGGCAAAGACAGCCAAATAGCACCAGTAGCTATTTTAGACGTGCATATTTTAAAACCATAAATCTTTATTTTTCTTAACAAAATTATCTGTTGCCACAAAGGCCTCCTGCGAGGTTATAATCCCCATTTCAGAGATGGAGAAACTGACATGGGCAGGCACGCAGGGACAAGGGGAGAGCCGAATCTTCCTTACACACAGCAGCCTGCGAGCTCACACAAAGAGCTTCCACAGTCAGCAAAACGCAGCCTCCAGTGCCTAGGGAAGGCAGTTCAGAGTCATTAAAAACCAGTCCTGTCCCATCCCAAAAGGACATCTGGATAAATAGGCACTGGGGAGACATGACTAGCAGGCTTACCTGAGGAATTTAATCCAAGGTTGCTTTAAATTCACAGTACTTATGCCCTGGTCTGCGGTTTCCTTGCTGATGGAGTAGCAATTCTATAAGCACTTCACAGGAGAATTTACCTCACATGTCTTTCTCTCAAACCCTTTCCAGGAAATAAAAATTAAACCCACTAACTGTATAAACCACCCCATCTAAACAGTCTTCTCCCATTCTTTCTGAATTTCTTTTCCTGATCCCTTTTTAAATGGATTTCACACTCTAAAGGTTGCCAAGCTGACATCCTTGGGGACCAATCCTATCCATTTATGTGCAGAATCCACAAAAGATGCTCGGCCCTTCTGCACGGTCTCCACACAGAGGGAGAGGAGGGCGGGAGTGGGGGAGAGAGCAAGAAAGATGTTGCCCACTGCAAGGTCACCAGGACTCAGGGGCTGTCCACTGGAAAGCACAGCTTACTGGAAGAGCAACTCTACACTCAGACTGGCTTATTAGCAAGGCTGCTGTGACAGAGCAGGGAACTCTTCTCGAAAACAGCTCATTATGCTGTGGCTTTGAATATACAGCATGTCTTGCATATTTGCATTAAATGCAGCGGAGTGAGAAAGGGCTCAGGAAACACGCCCAACTCATTCTTACTCAGGTTTCTTTCAAGTCCCTTCACGTGGCACAAAGGCCTTTGCAGATTGGTCCTGGCCTACAGCTGCTGCCCCATCTTTTCCTCTTTTCCCTCTCTCAACATTCTACATGCTGGCCACTCCATTCTCAGTGCTTTGCTCTGTTCCAGAAGGCCCTTCTCGACACCCTCCCCGCCCCCCCGCCGCCCACCTTCAAGCCCAGCCCTCGTTAACAGAGCCCTTTCTGACATCCACCAGCCCACCTGATCATTGTCACTTGGTAACCACGACACCTGACGCCTCGTACAGCTCTGGAGTCTAGCTTTCATCACAGTGGATTGTTAGGTAGGTAGAGCCAACTGTCCCAACCAGGCTACGAGCTCCCTGACAGCACAGGCAATACCTAATTGGTTTTTGTGTGGTCTGGCAAACTATGGAAGCCAAGTACCCGACACACAGTAGGTAGTCAAGACGTGTTAAGAACGGGTAAGGTGCTCATACTCTGACTGAGCTGACCACACCATTTGGGTGGTAGCAAGATGTGCCAAGAGTTCACTGCAAAGAGTAAGAAACTGGAAACAGTATCAACAGATCTCAAAGGAGGAACGTGTCAATAACATGCCGCATTAGGGAAGATTACGCAATCAGTAATAAAAAGAAACACATCTGTAGGTACTGACATGGACGAAGGGAGATGTACTATCAGGTGAGACATTCTTGGAGAATAAACAAAGAATTATGCGCAACAATTACCTCTGAGGGAGGTTAGTACGAGAGATAGGAGAGAGGTTGATTTTAATTTTCTTCTTTTTTTTTTTTTAACTTCATGTACTTTCTTAATGGTTTGAATTTTTGTAATTACGCATTACGTTTAGAATTGTAAAAATGAGTAACATGCCCTCCTTGGAACTGGAATTTAATTCTAAAGGTTTCCAGGTTCACAATCCTCTTGATCCAATCCATCTAGTAAATGAAACCATCTATCATGGACCCATTAAGTTCCTCGGCAAGTCCGAACAAATACAAGAATGAAACCATTTTGTGGGTGCGTATGGTACGTTCCCCATTGTGCTCTCAGATCAGCTTCTCTCCCGTGCAGTGCTTTGGGCAACTATTCCCTGCTAGCTTCCTATCCAGATTTGAGTGGTTTCAACTCGATAAATATTTATTGGGCATCTCCCATGCAGAAGGCACCTGTGCATGGCAATGGATGCAAAAGAAAACGTGAACAACATAAGGCCCTGGCATCCCAAGGCTCCCACTTTACCAGGGGGACCAACACCAAGAATTTTAAACAAGGCAGAATGTGGGAAGTACTATAAAAAGGCCAACAGGAAGGGAAATGTTATAAACGGGAAGCCGGGAGGATCTTGTGTTGAAGGAAGGCCGGGGCAGGGTCCAGAAAGATGGGCAAGACTGATAAGTGGGGAGTCACGGGGAGCAAATGAGACAGGCATCTGCCCCCTCCTGTGTGCTGTTCGGACACACTGGAGCTGCAGCTTAATGTCTGGACTTGGAGAGACTTTCTGCATGCAAAGTAAATAAAAGGAACAGCCACAGAACAGGAATAAAATCCAAACCCTTTCCACTAAATCCTAAGGCCCACTTGTCCCACCTTTCTCGGACCTCACTGCTGACCACCAGCTCCCATGCCCTCGCGGCGGCCGCCCAGCCCAGCTCGCTCCACTGAGATATCCCACTCCCGGTCTTCCCCCTCTGCCCTGACAGTCAACTCCTTCAGCAAGGCCCGTGTCTCCTCCTTTACATTTTATCCTCAGTGCCTAGCACACAGGCAGTGCATGAAGACAAGCACCATAAACATCTTTGGAATAAATACATCAAATACAGTTCTAAAGTAGAAAAGGCCCAAGAGAAGTAGAAGGTCTCCTTGTGTAACTCACTTGGATTTTTTTTTAACTCTGAATAAATCTATCTGGGCTATCCATCACTTGACTTGCCCTCAACCACAAGGACTCGAACAAGTGTCAAGGTTGGTGCCCTTGCCTGGTACCGTTGTGGCTTTGGATGAAGTGATCGCCGCAGTCCACATAAAAAGCCTCAGCATTTTAATTCTTACTTCGCAGCTGAGAGGAGGATCCTCAAGGCAAACGACCCTCTAGGCAGTCACAAAGTCCGTAACTGTAGGAACTAAGACTTGAACCCAAGTCCTCTGCCTCGTCTAAACCCTATTTGCTTCCACTAAGCCCCCACTGAAACACTGCGGGCTCGGACGAGAAGTGTTGCCGCTATGCTTGAAAGCTGTAAAGGGTTGCCAAGTCTCCACGGATCTAAAAAAGACCAGCCGTGAAATGTATCAACAAGGGGATATGGTGGGATCTGAGGATCAAATCTCCCCCCAAAACAGCAAATACTAAGCAAGTTTTCACAATTACTCCTCATGTGTTTGGCTTTTAAGTGAACCTAACTCCTCCTGATTACCGTTATTGGAATGTCTACGCTTTTCCAAATAATAAGTACCACTTAGGAGCAACTGTTATTTTAAATGCGAATTAAGATCATAAGTCTTTTGTTTAAAATGCAATCGTGTGTTCTACTGAACACTTCCAAAGGTGCAGGACTATAATTCCCTTGCAGGCAACGCGTGCCTCAGTCAAGTTTTTCATTTGCAAATTAGGTTAGTTTGCAGCGGAAAATGAAAAGGCCTCATCAGACAGACCAAGAAATGGAGCCCTTCTTTACCTAGAAGAACGATTAGCTGAATCCTCTGTGGGGAATATTTTATCTTTCACATATTGTCAATTTTCAAAAGGTCTGAAAATCTCAACAACACACCTAATTATGGTCTACCCCAGTGACCCTTCATATCTGCCTGTTTACTCAAATGGAAATAGGAATTGCAGACATTCCTTGGATGAGGCCACACCCCAGGACAGGAAATCCCATGATGTATATCCAGTTCCTAACTTCCCAGGGCAGGGTTTGGGCAAATTCATTCTGTATCAATCTATCCATTCAGACCTTTCTCATCTTACTATGGGTTACATCCCAATAAACTCACCATAAGCTGAAAATAACACAAGTCAAAAATTCATTTAGTACACGTAACCTACTGAACACGATCACTTACACTAGCCTGCCCTAAAGGCGCTCCGAATATTTCCATTGGCCCACAGTTGGGTCAAATCATCTAACTCAAAGCCTATTTTACAATCAACTGTGGAAACTAAACAGAACTCAGAGCAGAGTTTCTACTGAATGTCTATTGTGTTCGCACCATCATAGCTGAAAACGCGAAGTTGAACCATCATGAGTGGGGGACTATCTGCACGTAGAGCCCTGTCAATGTGGGCCACACTTATCTCTAAAAGGACACTCCATCATATCCTCCACTAAATCGCCAGCAGGGAGGGGATGGCTTTCTTGGAACATTACCTTGCTATTTTAATTTTCTAGATCAATTAGAAAACATACAAGGAGAACAGGAGGGCAGGCTCATACTTAACAGGAATTCTTAATAGTTATTGGACACTGGGCTGTTAATCAGACACATGTTGCTTGTTACTTATATAATGTTACTACTTGAACACGAACACACACAGACACACACACACACACACACACACACACACAAACCATTGTCTTCAAGACTGTGTGCCATGTTCCCTCTGACCATTTTTATTTCCCCCAAGTTGGATTCATTCCATTTTGAGAGGTAACTCCTTTAGGAAACATGCTTTTAAAACCTGCGTTTTGAGAAATGAAGTTAATGGGCCAGAACTGGTTTATCATGAAATACTCATCAAGTCAGGAAATAAAGTTCAAACTCTCGTAGCCTTAGGTGAAGGGAACCTATTTGGAGGACACCGTCAGGGTAACGAACTAAAGGTCATTTCTCTAGAGTTAGTGACTTTTAGAAATGGTAAACTTGGATTAGGTAGTATTACCTCTTGTCATACATAATTTAAAAAGGAACAATCATGTTTAATTTACTAAATCCAATAAAGTCTTCTATCATCTTCAATCACAGGCAGAATGCAAAAGAGCCAGAAGCCACTCTCTTTCTTCTCCCACCACACCTTAAGAGCAGTCAGTTTTCAAATGTCTGCTAATTTGTAGCAGTACTTTGAAAGGCTACAAGGACTAGCCTCTTCTGAAAGAGGCAGAATGGTCTGCCCTCCTCCGCTTCAGGGCTACCAGCATCTGGAGAGTGCAGCCATTCATCTGAGGGGAGAGTCTCCATTCTCCCCAAGGGTGAGGGGTCGATGACACATTCCGGCTCTCCCAGGCTCTGGTTTTCAATATTCCTTATCAGCCACCGTATGATCTGCCACCAGCACGTGCCCTCATGTTGCAATTAACTAGACCACAGCTTATCTCACACCCCTTACAGTTTAGGCTAATATCTTTCCAATGAGATTTGGGAATGGTTGATCACTTCCCGATCCACTGACTCTGAACAGCTTTCATTTCAGAACATTATCCTCAATAACCCACCCGGAATGCCAGGACAAAGACTGTGCACGCAGGCCTTCTCTAGGAGCCTACCGGCATTCCACCCAGCCCTCTCCGGTGCACAACGCCAGCTTATGAGACCACTGTTTCCACCGTTCCCCTCGCACAGGAACTGTGCCTTTTTCTCGGCTAGCACATACTCACCACTCATTAAATGTTGGTAGAATGAACAAATTAGGTAGATAACGAATAAATGCTTAAAGTCGTCTACATGAAGCACAAACAGGAACACAGAAACTTGCTGTAATATATTCCCTCAATCATTCTTTTATTCAATCAACACTTAAAAGTGCGGTAGATACATCTAGATGACTAACACAGCTACACTCCTGCTCTTAGGACGTTTATGGTTAATGTACAAGACAGACAATAAATAATCACACGAAGGAACAGCCAATTGCAAATTGCCACAAAGGGAATCAAAGGGTAATAAGTAAGGGTAATGAGAGACCATGAGACACTGAGGAAAGGATTGTATTTACCCTGAGACTGGAGGAATGAGTAGAAATAAGCCAGACGGGGAGAAGAGGGGGAAAGGAGAGGGAATGCGATGACAGTTTTCCAGGCAGTGGGAAGAGCATGTGCAAAGGCCCTGAGGTGGGATAGAGCTTGATGCATTCAAGAAATGGATAGATGGGCGTGGCTAAAATTTAGCAATAGAAAGGTGAAGCAGGAACCACTGTGGAAATCTCATCTCTGCTTTCTCCTGAGTATCCAGCAAATAGTCTTCCTTTAAAACAACCAAATGAAGCCCTGCAAGGCTTTGGTAGACCCGTTGAGTGGTTTTTTTAATTTTAATTCCAAAAGAAAGCATTTCAAAGAGGAGAGTGACAGAACCAGATCTGCACTTCAGAAAGAACATTCTCGCTGCAACAGAGGGAGGCTGGCCACAGGGCCACTCAAGTTCCTGGGGCCTGGGCCAGACAGGGGATGGCGGACAGGTTTGCTATGAATGTTGGAGCTAACACCTTCAAGATCCTAGGTAACGGATTCGAAATGACAGCGAGACATAAAGACCATGTGTGCCTGTGGCTTTATGCATTCCCAAAGCTAACCTGGCCCACTGGGCAAAGTGGTAGCAGGCCAACTCCCACACCATCTCCCAGGCACGCGTCTGGGTAGAAGCTTGGGCTGAGAATGCTCCCTGACAAGCCCCGGATTGTCCCCCTGGACCGTGGTTTGGGCACAAGCTGCACATACACTCCTCCCAGGCCACATCACAAGGTCCTATCCCCTGGTCCAGGTCCTGACCTCACTGAAGAAAGTAGTTGCTTGAGAGAAGCCATGCACTTGACCTTGTCAACAGTTGTCAAGCAGGGTGCAGAACTCCACGCCTGGGGCTTCCATAGGAGGAGCCCCGTCTTCACCCCCACCAACTTGACATGCTCCAGGGCTGCCAGTGACAGACTTCATTCAACATGTCACACAGACGGTGAAATCTAATCTCTCCTCTTCCTTCATCGCCCTGTAAACATCCTTCCTCTAAAATAACAAAATAAAAGCTCTGCTTCCCACTGTGAGTTCTGGCCTTGGCTGCCCTAACTGTCAGGGCCACAGCTGAGGACCTCTGGCCTCCCAAGCTTTCAGTTTCTGCTCAGTATTCCCTCTACTCCATTCCCCTGACATCCAAAGCTCTTCTGAAAACATCCTTTGATATCCAATTTCCCTTTTATGTGGCCCCTACTGTCAAAAGCACAGTTTTGTTTTCTTGCTGGCAGACCGCTCCGCATTCACCGGCTATGCACCCACCCCTTCCTGGTTCCGCTCCCACATCTCCACACCCAAGTGTCTGACCATCACAGTCCCCTCACCTGTTCTTCTCCAGTGCCACCTTCTACTCGGAAAGATGCAACCACTTTTCCTTATGCTCATGGGAAACAGGCCTCTCTACCTTTACTTGCTTGACCACTCTTTCCCCTCCAGGACAGTTCTCTACAAAGTGAGATTCCTCCAGTTAACGGGCCAGATGATTTCCTAAGGAGGGACCACCAGACACTTATTCTAAGTCCCAGTGCAAGACCCCATTCTCCTATTTCAGATTCAGTCTACACTCGCAATCTGAATGCCCCTTAGTTTTCAATGCTCACCCAGGGTTAAAGCTGGATGAAAACTGAGTGCCTGCTCTCTGCGTGGCAGAGAGTTATCTATAGAATAGGTGTCTCTATTCAAAAAGTCTCTGATCTCCCTTGCTCCTAAGTCCTTCCCCTGACTTTAGGTAGGTAATTGGGTACATTGTGCTCTGGAGTAGGAGTTAAGCAGCATGCTGGGTAAGCACAGGGAGGCACAGTGAGACATGAGCTGCCCTCCCCTCAGTGGCAGGGCTAATTCGGCAGCACAGGACCGGCGCTGAGCATCATGGGAGAAGGGCATAAAGCATGATTGCATGGGTAATCAGCTGCTTGGTAATTCACCCTGAACTGGATGCAAAGTTGAGGTTATTCAGCCCCTCTTCTGCCCCTCCCTCTCCCTTGATCCTTAAACTTTGAGGGCTGAGTCCACAATGACCCCCACTTGTATGATGTGAACCATGGGTCAAGGGCTTTCTCCAAGCCCTAATAGGGAGGAAGGTGCACCCCAGAAGCATGGTCCTCCCCATTTCCAGGTGAACGTCACCACTACACAGACACCAGGACCACAAGAAGGACCACCAAGGTGGCTGTCAGCACCCATACCTTCCTCAGTGTCTGGTCCTGTCCCCTCCCCCCATGGAGACTGTCGGTCACTCTGCAGAGATCTCAAAGACCCAAAGGCAGTGGGCACAGATGCTTGGGGATCGATTATAATTCCCATGGCATTCGCGCTGCCCTGGCAACCTGTCTCTCAGAACAGATCCCAGATCCAGCAAAGAACTCCACAAAGGCAATACCCAGATTATTTGCATGCAGGGGAGAGGCCACCCCCCATCCCATCCACTTAACACAGGCAGAAAGTGCCGTGAGACTTGAATCTCAAAGGCCCACCGCGAGCACCATAACTTTCATGGAACCCCAGGGGAACAACAACAAACTCAGTCAATCGGAGAACAGAGGAGGGGCTTTTCCCCCCTCCCCAGACGTTCACACTGTGCCAGTTACAAAATAATCTGCCATCGTGTTGAATTTCCTTGGAACTCTGAACACCCTGAGTTCATAAAAGTTAATTCTGTGCTAGAAGAAAGATGGATCTTAGATAAACAAGGTTGCATTTGGGAAGGTGGGAAAAGCCACACCTGTTCTCATCCCCCCTGCCCCCTTCCTCACAACTCACCTGTCATCGCCCTGCACTTCCTCACTGCAAAACCAGCATTCTGCTCACGGTTGGCTATGCACAAAATATCCTTCTGTTCTCCTAGTCACATCAAAGCACCTTCACGCTATGCAGACAGGTCATCGAGGGAATGAAGAAAATTAACAAACCCACCTAGGTTATTTCTATTAAAATTAGCCCCTCAGCCTGTAGGCTCTGTCAGTTTCCATACAACAGAAACTCTGACAAGTCTGTGGAAAACTCTTCACCTTTGCAGGTTGCATCAACGGCTTGCAAACACAACAGGAGGATGGTGCCTCTGAGTTCTACCTGTTCTTTTGAAATAGAGTATCAGCGTTCAGTCACTAGCATTTTTCCCATTTATCCTTCACCTCCCTGTGTATCACCCACTGCTGTGTAAGGAGCATGCAATCACCTTACTTGACATCCTTCAATTATCTGTAAGGTCCTGAAAGCATTTAACTCTGGTCTACTTCTCTATCCATACCCTCCTCCCTGCTCTTTCCCTCATTCTACTCAGGCCCCTCACCAAGGTTGTCGCCTCAATTCTTCAAACTGTCAAGTTCCACCTGCCACAGGGCCTTTGCATATACTACTCCTCTGCATGCAGCCCTCTTTTCACTTAGTTAACCCTTTCTAATCCCTTTGCGTCTCAACTCACAAGTCACTTCCTCAGACTAGGGAAGGCCTCACATTTACCCTCTCATAGCTCTTGTACATTTTGAAGCATGTTGTTCTTGTTCAATTGCTCCTATACATTCTACAATTGCTTGCTTATACATTTCGAAGCATGGCCATCTTGTTCCATGAGGAGGAGTTTTGAGGCAGCACCCATTCTGTGTTCAACGTTCCAGTCACTACTGTAAAAGACGCAGAAATATTAAATACAGGCCTCTCCCACACGGCACTAACAATATAGCCAGAAAAACAAGAATTGCCTTGATAATATGAGCCTATACAGAATTCAGTGTTAAACTGGTGGTATAGGCTAAGTTCAGATGGATCATCCGTTCACTTAAGAATCATTCATTCATTTGACTGGCATCTTTAAGGAGTTGTTAAACACTAGCACTGATTTAAAAAACGAGCACACACCTTCCTTTCAGAAGCTTGTAACTCTCACCACCTCCGATCCCTTCCCTTCCAGTCCATCCAGATGCCCACTCACCCATCAAGGCCTCTGTCAAATCACACCTTACCCATGAAGCTTCCTTAATCATCTTGGACCAGTTCCACCTCCTCCATCCGCCCTTTTAAAGAATTTTCTATTTTGGATCTGATTTCACCACTCACTTAACATCAGCATGGCCTGTGTTGTTCACCAGGTGTCTTTTCTAGCATGGCTCTCATTTCAGTTTTCCATCTGGTTATGAACTCTGGGAGGCCATGGCCTTTGCATCTTCTACAGATTTTCAACAAATACGTTTTTATTTGGATTACAGTGTGCCTTCCTAAAAGCAACTCAAAGCAGTAAGAAGGAGTAAGAATGCCAAGTAACCTGTCTGGAGAGAAAAGCTATAGGCCTGGTCCCTTCTTCAGACCCATTTAAGTCTTAAAAATCCTAGTAGAGGGTACCAAGTCTTCTTGGAAACCCTATTTCCCTCCTACACACTTCTTCCTGAGCATGGTCACTGAGCAGCCAGAATCTGCCCAGCTGGGCCCTGGCTACATTCATTTCTCAGGTGGGTGTGGATTTAATGGTTTCCAAAATCACACAAGTAATGATTTGCTGTATCCACTGGGCTGGAATCACCTCTGCTTTGCTTGTTCCTAATACACCCATCAACCAAATCTAAATACATAAGAGATCACTGATAGAGAACACAAGCTGTGTTTGCATGACTGCCTATGTGAACAAATTCACAAAGGCCTCGAAATGCAAGGCCCTCTAAAGACGTACAGGTTTAAAAAGGGTAGTTTTTTCAGTATGGACTAAAGCACAGTATTTTTTTTTTTTTTTTAAGGAAGTCCACTATTCTCCATTTCCCAAAAGTTCTTTGTTCTTCTGTTCTAACAAAGTAAATTATTCCTCACCTTGGGCAAGTTGATAGGAACGTGAGAAAATTATATTAAATCAGACATCCTTGAGATTAAAATAGATTGGAACAGGGGTTCTCTTTGTTTAAAATAATTCTTCAAAGAGGAAGCTAAAGAGCTTAAGGGAAGAAAAAGTTGTCAAACACCCTCAAGCACTTTGGAAGCACCTAAGATCTACAAACTATTGATATGTTAATTAACTTTACACTTTTATCTGGGATAGGTATTTCTGAGTCATGGTCACATTACTCAGAGACATTTTTGGCCTCTTGAATAAAATTTCATTCTTGAAAGACATTGGAAACGTCTCTTTTCTCCATTTCAGAGTGCCTTCCTCTCCCTTACTATAATTTAGCGAGACATCAATCTAGTTGGCTAATATTATAAAGCTGACCACCCAATCCCAGGGAGAACATACAATCCATTAAATTCACACACCATCGTCCTTCTGTCTGAATCAGGCATCAAGCAACTCAGATTAGAGAAGGAGAAAGTCAGATTTTTTAATCAGTGAGTGATTAGTAATTGTGTGTTGAGTAGCTGCCAAACTGGGTCCTATCTAGAATTTAGAATGTCTTGAGTAAGGAGAGGCTTTTCAGCAATAACCCTCCTCAGTAATCTATTTCAATATTCCCAAGGCCCCGCTGCTGAAAATTCTTCCTTGCACCCAACATAAATCCCATGGGACAGTTTAACTCTGATTCTATTCCAGGAAAGATGCCCTTTCCAAGTTCTTGAAACTTCTTCTTTGCACTGGTCTTGGTCTTGAACCAAACAGGAAAGGTCACGCAAAAGAGGAAATTTAAACCATCAAGAGTCAGATGCAAACTTAAAAGTGTCTAAGGAGTGTATTGTAGGTTTGAAGTGAGTCAATGTCATTTTGCTTTGTCAGTTCACGTTTTCTCTTAAAAAGCTAATGCTGCATGCTGTGTTATCGCTAACAGAATTCTTACTGTCTTCTGGAACAGAGGTTGGCAAACTATGACCTATGAGCTGAATGCCTGCTTTTATAAATAAAGCCGCACTGGAACACAGCGATGCCCATTCCTTGACATATTGTCTACGGCTGCTTTCTTGCTGCAAGGGCAGCAGAGTGGAGTAGTTGTAACAAAGACCACATTGCCCACAAATCCTAAAACGTTCACTCTCTGGCCATTTACAGATACTCTTTGTTACCACCAAAGGTAACACCTTTGTTACTACTCAAACATTACCGCTACAATGCACAGCACCACAAACACTAGTTTAATGTCCCAAGAGAATGCTTTGCTCATCTTAAAAACCGTGGCCAATGGCTGTATGATTAATTCAACAGTGGTCATTAGCAGACCCCCACAATCACATTGTCCTATGATCCAACTGACCATTAGCATCTACAGATCCTGTTCTCCTATCTCATTTGACATGCCTCCTCTGATTAGGGATGTGCCAATACCGCCTGTATAAAGCACTAAACAGCAGCACCATGTAATAGACTCAAGTGGTACCACAGCCCTGTGCTGAGCATGTCACACACATTACCATGTAACCAGGATGTAAGCTCTGCAAGGGCAGAGTTTTGTCTGCTGGGTTTACTGCCCAATTCTCAGTGCTCAAAACAGTGAGTAGCATATTGGAGCTACCCAATAAATATTTGAGGAATGAATGAAAAAGTCAGTTCTCACAAAATGCCACAGGGCACATCCTGGTATGAGGCAAAGTAGCAAGGAGGAGATTTGAAACCAGGCGGCCTCTCTCTCTTTTTTTTTTTTTTTTTTTTTTTTTAAATTTTTTTTTAACGTTTATTTATTTTTGAGACAGAGAGAGACAGAGCATGGACGGGGGAGGGCCAGAGAGAGAGGGAGACACAGAATCCGAAGCGGGCTCCAGGCTCTGAGCTGTCAGCCCAGAGCCCGACGCGGGGCTCGAACTCACGGACCGTGAGATCATGACCTGAGCCGAAGTCGGACTCTCAACCGACCAAGCCACCCAGGCGCCCCGGCCTCTCTCTCTTAATACCTGTTAATACATAGTTCAATCAGCAAACCTTCCTCCAGCCCTTTTTGTTCTCAATTAAATAAAGACCCTTTGACAATAGGGTAACTCGATCTAACCTCATTAAATGGTAAGCAGTTCTTTGGGGTTGACTTACTTAGCACTGCATTGGAAACTACAAACCTAAAAAAGAAACAGGAAATGCTTTTTGCCTCTAGCACATGCCTAACAGTACAGTTGTTACGAGCATGAACTCTGAGAGAGTGCCCAATGTTCACTTCTTGACTCCATCGCTTATTGGCTATGTGACTGTGACCTTAGTCAAGTAATTTAACCCCCTAGTGACTCAGTTTCTCCATCTGTAAATGAAGATGTCCATAGTACCTGAGTAAGTTGCTGTAGTTACAGTGCTGGTCTCTGTCTCTCTCTCTCTCTGTCTCTCTCTCTCTCTCTCTCTCTCTCTCTCTCACACACACACACACACACACACACACACGACTTACTTTTATTTAATTCTATGATTGGAAGAATATGAAGTGAGAAACTAGTGAGAAACACAGTATCATATTTTATAACCCCAGGTGTTGTCAGGGCTGATAGTTACAGAATAGAATCATTGGTCAGTCCTAGAATACTCTCCCCCTTCCAGCCCATTTGTGGTTAATTTCGACCCATCTTTCATGTCTGAGCTTAAATGCCACTTCCCTGACCAACCCATTCTCCCATTCGGTCAGGGATGGGAGATTGTGCAGTGTACAATCCCCACATGTCCTATATTCTGCACTTCCTCTCTGGAGATAAAATCACTCTTGGAATCACTTGTGCAACAGAATGTCAACTTGGTGTGTAGAGTTGTTTGCTTCTGTGTCTTGTTTACCTCTGTACCCGTTTTACACACAGGAGACCTCCATAAATGTTTGTGGGCTGAATGATCACACAGTGTGGACCCTGAAGGCAGGACAGATTACTATGGCCTTGATAAGTCTGAGACCGGAGGTAGTGAGGGAGTAAAATGAAGAAAGTTGAATGGTTTTGCACGTCTTAATATTTCCCCCCCCCTTTTTTTTTAAGAAACAACAGCAGTGTGTTATTTGTAGGGAAGAAATGTATACAGCTTATCTCCAAATCTCAAAACCTCCTGTAAGTGGTTATAGAAGAGATCAAGCTGGGTTTGTCTCTGTTCAGAGAGAAGCAGAGATTACTGGAAAGCATCCTCCTAGCTGGTTCACTGGTTCCTTTTTATGTCTCTGAGAATTACCAGGGTGCATTCCTCAAGGAGGAAGAAAACCTTGGAAGGGAGATTTACTTTTCATCTTTTCAACATTGATTCGGTGACTGAAGGCAATGCTATAAAATAAACTCTTACCTCTGTTAATTCAAGTATAGTTCTTGAGTTACAACTTTCCTTGTCAAGTTCATATGCATATAAGTACATACTGCCTTCCTTCTGCTAATTAGCAGTTATTAAACTGAGAAATTCGGATTCTGACTAAAGCACAGGTATGCGTTCTCCCTCAAGATTCTAATCTGTCTTCTTTCTCAGCATATTATCAACTATGCCCCTATTCTGGGGAAAGGATAAACCTTATCTTGATTCAGCTATCGGAGATGGAAAAATTTTAAAACTAAGGAAAAAGAATGAGTCTTAATATGCAATGCAAATGAGTAAATTTTATAAAAGGCAAAGATAAAAAATTATAATCCCTTTGGCGTGCCATTCATTAAGAAAACTCTTCCTGAGGATTATGAGTTTTAAATACACTCTGCACATTCAATCACATATTCATTCATCCAATTCAACTAATATTTGTTGTGCATCCATTTATTCATTCACTCAGTTCGACCAATTTATCAACAATCATCGATGTGAAAGGCTCCTGCCAGATGTAGGAGGGTGAGGTCACTGGCATGGTCATGTACCTCAAAACCTGTACCCATCGACAAGACGTAACCCTGCACTTTCAGAGCGTGCTTTGTGGACTGAGATGGTCCTCAACCTGCTCAGTACTGCTCTGGAGCAAGAGGAGTACACAAACAGTGTTAGCCTTTAAAAGCTTTCATGTAAATTTCGACAGTATCATGTCTGGTAATTTCAGTAATAAAAAAAAAAAAGCGGGGCTTTTATTTTGAAATTGTTTTCTTTTTAATTGTATCTTATACAACTATTCATCCACAAAGGACTGAACACAGAACAAGTCTGAAAAGCCTTACTGGAGGAAAGTAAAAGTAGCATAAAGCTCAAGAGAGAGAGAATGGGAGACAGAGAGCAAGGGAGTAAGTGCACTTCTAGAAGGGAAGGGAGGCAGGAAGCAGTCCATAAAGACTTCCTGGAGGGAGTGGCATTTGAGCAAAGGCTGATAGGACAGCAGAATGTGGAAGTAAAGACAGGAGAAAGAGCCTTTTGAAGCAGCATGAAATGTGAAATGACGAAGCCAGGAAGTGAAGAGTTCATAGAGGCTACAGTGTGTAATTAAGTCTCTGTAAAGCAAAAGACAGGTGAGTAACAATAGCGGCTAACGTTTATAGAATACTTACCGTAAGCTGGGCTCTGTTGCTGAGAAGATGGTGGCAATCATCTCATATGTTCCTTCCAACCGCCTGCAGGGATCCTGATTTGTGAAAACACTTCCCAGACAGATGATGGCTCTTAAATCAGAGGTGAGGGTGCCCCTTGGGAAGGCAGGGGACAGGGCTCATTCACAGACAGAGGGGCACCAGCTCTGTCCGCTCCTGGATGAGGTTGTGGGGCTAAGTTTGGTTTGTGAATCATCTACTTAAATGAAGGGCACAAAACTGTCCTGGCAGTTTAGAATGGTGATGTGAGCCCAAGGAGGGATAAGCAGATGAGCAACACGCATGGGCTTCTTAGGTCCAGCTAGACCCCCTTTCCTGCACATCCCTTCTTAGCGACCTAGGAAAAGCTCCACTGAGCTGGTGCATCTGGATCCTGCTAAAAGCAGCCACCTGGCAGTGGTAAGATTTTGTGCTTCAAGCTAATTAAATATAGACCTGAATCTAAGCTTATGAGATACATGATCTGCTCCTACCAGTTAGTACAGACATCTTGCAGTTGTTTTTAAGTAAGTCTGGTGTGATATGTATGGATGATTCGAACTCAGACCTGACTGCCTCCAGAGAGGCAAGAGATAAGGTTGGCATGGTGGGTGGGGGCCACGAGACACCTGTAGGTCCAATTCTGGACTGAGGATACAGACTTGGAGCCTGAAGACAGTAGCGGGCCAATGCAGACGGACGGGGCATAATAATCCTATGGGAGGCTCCTTACCACCACAGAGAACAGCCTTTGGCTTAACAGGAAGATACTAGGAAAGGGACCAAGTTACTCATGTCACCTGATCCTTTAAGGAAAAGAAAAATGGGCTGAAATAACTGAGTCAGGTCTTCCTAAACCAGCTGCCTACAGAGCCCACAGTCATTCTCAAGTCCACATGTTGCAGACAGGGTATTAAAATGTCCAGCTAGGGAGTTCTTAAACTCCTGTTAAAAAGGTTTGTTTATGTATGTATTAAGTAATATTTCTAATACATAAATACAATTCGTAATGCTAAAAACATACACACATAGGCGACACATACATACACACACCTCCACCTTGAGGTGCAGGACCCTTGAGATACCGCACATATGGAGGCATATTTGATCTGGTCTGTTTACTAGTGTGTGAGGCACTTCAGCAACTTTTAAGATGTCAAGTGCCATAAAAAATCAAAGTCCCTGGGGCGCCTGGGTGGCGCAGTCGGTTAAGCGTCCGACTTCAGCCAGGTCACGATCTCGCGGTCCGTGAGTTCAAGCCCCGCGTCAGGCTCTGGGCTGATGGCTCGGAGCCTGGAGCCTGTTTCCGATTCTGTGTCTCCCTCTCTCTCTGCCCCTCCCCCGTTCATGCTCTGTCTCTCTCTGTCCCAAAAATAAATAAACGTTGAAAAAAAAATTAAAAAAAAAAATCAAAGTCCCTGTTATCCTGGTAAATTGGCTGTTGTTGCCAAAGCAAAACCAGAGACAGAGTTAACCATGGCAGCCACGAAGAGCTGTTCTTTGAGGGCCAAAAATCATGATTTGCAATGTTTTTCCATCCAAGAGGGGAACGTTAGTCACTAAGGCCTGTATCGGTTTCCTGCCCCATGAAGCTCAATTCCTACACCAGCAATACGGTCCCAACAGAAGCCCTTAAAACAGAAATGTCACCCCACAAAGTTCTTACTTCAGCCAACACAGATTTGGATTTAAACTTAACTGCGAGACTAAAAATTTGGCTCACCACAGAGATGACTGGAGACATTTAAAAAAACAAAAAACAAAACAAAACAAACAAAACAACAACAAAAAAACAGTCCTGAAGACTAACGTCACTGCTTTATCCAGTATCACCACTTTCCTCTTCCCTAAACCCAAATGAACTCTGGAGAGAGTGACCAAGTGCTGAAATTTCAGCTTTAACCACACGGCTGGCACACGCTTCCAAACATTTAATACTCAGGTGGGTTTCAGCTTTAAAAAAAACTTAGTAAAGATAAAGCCTAGACCCTTTACTCCATTGGCATCCATTCCACAAAAGGGGGAAATTTGTATTAATAGAATTTTTTTTTTTTTTTCAGAAAAGAAATATACTGCTATCAGGCCTAGTTCTCAAATTTCTTCACTGGATTCATATTTACGGAAGGCTCTGTTGTTGTGACTGAACAAAACTGGGCCTTAACATTTATGTCTGTCGCCGAAAAAAACTTACCAGAGTCTCCACAAGTGAAAGCCCTAGAGAAAAATACTACACTGTCAAATGGTTTCAGAAGCTTCAAGTCTATAACCCCCCTCAGAGGAAGCTGTTTACCCTACACCTTGCTCGTGTCATGGGAATCCGCCAAAGAAGCTTTAACCCCTTCTGATAGGGAGTCCTGGCCAGCATTTGTCCACACACACGGCCACAGACAAGCCCCGGGATCTTGGTACACTGGCTCCTGGCCTGGAGGATGTGAAAACTCCAGTGTCACGTCAAAATATCACGTCGGCTCCCATATTACTCAACTTATAATTTTAGCCCGCTAAAAAAAAACTATTTAGCAGTGCTTCCAAACAAGTATTTGTCTATAAATCCCAAACCATCTAAATTTATTTGCAAAAGAGTAGAATAGAAGCTGCAACGTGTGAAAGGGGGAGGCACTGTTTGATGGTGGGAGGTATGTGGACTCCCACACCCCTAGAGAGGACTCAGAGGTCCGTGGGGATCCAGCACCCACAGGTTTGGAATCTTGGGTTTGGCCCAACGAAGACACTGCCGTCTTTCATATCTCCAGAATGTACGAAGGAGCTGGCTTTTGAGACTTTCAATTTTGTCCCTTTCACTGGGAGGTGCTCCACTATGAAGGCTTTCTAAAGGATATTCCAATGAAATGCAAATACAAGCCACAGTCAAGGGCCCCATTTAAAATGAAAACCCACACAAAATCTCTCAGCAAACCACTGGTTTTAAAGGGAGGCTAGCTGACTTGAAAGACAGGACACTTGATCCTGGACACGCTGCTCTACACGGCTGCCACTCCCCACCCCGCAGCAGACCTGCTGATTCTGACCATGGAATTTCCAAAACAGATTCCCTCCAACAAAGCCAAGAGCACATTTTTGTGGCTGCAAAGTGAAGTGAGGTTTCTCTTTATTAGAGAGAAAAGGCATTGCTAAATGGATTCCTTTTCCCTTGTATGATACCAGTCTTAGAAAATCAGCCTCCCCCTAGAAGTGCGTCAGGAAGGGAAATGCCTCTTTTAAGGTGCCACATGGTTTGGGAGCCTTAGGTTGACCCTAAAGAACCTTGGGAAAGAATAAACAATTTCAGGAGCATAACTTTTCTGAAGCCAGAAGGACCTGGACAATGTGGGCACAAACCTCAACAATGCAGTCATTATTCTATAAGGAGCACTCACAGGTCAGAAATCCAGGAAGTAGTCAATGAGGGGGCTTCCTTGATGGGAACGTCACGAGCTCAGTTCTAAGGGAAGCTGAGGCAAGTTCTCAGTGGCAAAGGGAAGCTACTTGGGTGGGGTGGGCAACAGTGAGTCACGGGATGTAGTGGGTACAAGGTACATTGGTGGGGTGGCTCAGTCGCAAAGAAATGCCCATGACTAGATCAACAGCCTTCGTAATCCAGGCAATTTAGAAGCACCCACAAAACCCCACTGTTGGTCCTTGAACACTTTCTCCAAAAAACAGTCTTGATGGAGGATGAACCATTTTAGCAACGATGGCAAGAAGAATTGAGAAGGCAAGGCAACTAGCTATAAAGGAGTGGTAATCACTCAGGTGTCACGCAGATGGCATCAGAAAGGAAAGAGGGGGTATGGAAATGAAAATTACTAGGCACAGCTGAGAGATGGTCTCTTACTGAGCAAGCTGTCAGACCTGCCCAACTGGGGAATTTCGGAATTTTAGGTATAGACCAAACAGGACAGGGGCTGGCCATGTATATACACTGGCCTGAAGCAGGACCTATCTGTTAACCCTAAAATCAGAGTAGAGGGGCAGGTGAGGGACCCCCACTCTTCTTCTCCAAATGACCTCACAGCATAGTCACCTACCCCTGGACACCTCTTCCTGGACATCCCACACCAAGCACTCATTCCTTGGAGACCAAGTGACACAAGGCAGGATAATAGAGAAATTACCCAGATGAGTACAATTACCAGCGAAGCATGGTATTTTCAAGTTGGACAGGATGTAAAGCTCCAACAAGGTGCTCATTTTATGGAGGCGGAGGCTGAAAATGAGGGAGTAGTTGTTGTTTCCCCAGGTCCTGAGGGCTGGACCCAGTGATGCTCAGTGAGCTCTGTTACTGGCTCTTCCCCGATACCCTGGATAAAGCTGAGAGCTTTTTTTTCTTTCTTTCTTTCTTTTTTTTTTTCTGAGCCTCAGATGCTGCATTGTAAATAGAAAAGATAGAACTAAATGGCTTCTAGGTCCCTGCTAGCACTAACTTCTCTTGTGATCAATGCTTCTAAAATTGCGATGTGTCCAGGTGGGGAAGTTCATTTACCCCCTATCTGGTTTACGCTCACTTAAGGGAGTGATTTCTTTCCTCTGAGGCTCTCATCTTGCCCATTATTCAGAGTGAGCTGCCTCCTGGTGTGCTGTCAAAATACATCAGCTTCAAAGACAAACACACACCTTTCAATCCAAGGCCAAGATAGTTTACTGTATAATTTATGATAATGTTAAGTCTGTTTCTCATAAATGTTAATGGTGCCACTTTTTTCATAGATGGGTAATTCTCAGCAAAGCAGCTGGATGTTAAAAGTTACATTTTCTTTTTAACAACATAACTGCCTCAGCCAACAAATCCGATTAAAACAAAATAAAACTCCACTGGGTTGCAGGCACAAAGATTCTGTTAATGGCAGTAAGTAAATCCAAAAATAAAACCATTCAAAGATTCTGTTCTCATAACTGTTTATCTACCATGATTTGGTTAAGTTCACATTCATAGACTTTCCTCCATTTTAGGTGTACGTATTAGAGAAACGATTTTTTTGCCTTAATCCACATTCTTTCTTTCCTGTAAATGCCTAAGTACCTCCCAAAGTAAATTCTTTCCCACTAAAAAGATTTTGATACTAGTTTTTCAACTTTTTCTCATTCACAGAATTAACAAAATTTAATTTGAAACAGAAGTGCTGTGTTTCCATCTTTTATACCATATACAATTGTTTTGACTGCTAAATAGATTTGAGAAACTTTGCTTCAGATACTGGGAACCTGGATCTTGAAATCGTTGGACCCTTTCAAAGTCATTCCCTGACAAAAGAAATTGAGTCAGTAATTTCAGTTCAGCGAGTGTACTGGGGGGCTTCCGAAATTCTCCATTTTCTATTTTGAAGCATCGTACAATCCATCAAAATAAGAGTTTAAGTATTCTTAATTACGGGTATCATAAAATAAAACAATGGTAACATAAAAAAGGAAGAGTTCCAAAAGTCCACAACAACACAGCCACAAAAACCATAACAAAGTTAGATTCAATGCCCTCAAATCGAGCGCCTCAGGATGCCATGGTTCTAATACCTCTCCACCTCATCACCTTGCAACCTTCCTGATTCTTTCACTCCGTAGTTGAACAAAGAGTGAATGTGACCGCGAGGTACTGTGCTGTACACTGGTTACAGAGAAGTAGGAGACAGTCTCTGCCCTCAGAACCCCCAGTCCAGGAGGGAAAGAGCCACAGAGGCAGATAACACTCCAGTGCACGTGGTGCTGACCGAGAAACAGAGAACATCAGGAATCAAAAGAAGGGGAGGCGACGAGGGCAAGGTCAGGGTTTCAAGGTTTCTTAAAGGAGGAGATGCTTCCCCCGAGTCTTAACACCTGCCCTGTTCTGGCTCCACGGGACCGTTGTGGGGCTCTCATGAAGTTAAGCCCGGAAAAGGGCCTTGGGAACAAAAGCATGAAGAGCTGAATCGGGGTGATGAAGGGAGCCCCAGCAGAGGGGGAGTTCTTCCGTCTCTGGCTATGGAGGAAAACACCCAACGTGATTTGCGGGAGCGTTTTTAAAAAACCACTTTCAGCTGATTTTCTGAAGCTTATTTCTGTTTACAGATTACTTCCATTTCACCCATGAGGAAGTTTAGGCACAGGGCCCAAAGAGCTAGGGCAGACTCTGCTAGGGTGAAAAGAACCCAAAGGCTCAGTGAGAGGTCTGAGAGAAGCTGGCCCGGGGCTGTGATGGTAGGAAAGGCCATCTTCCTTCCTTTTCACTCCCCTTCTGCCAAAACAGGAGCAGTGGGGCACCTGGGTGACTCAGTGGGTTAAGCATCCCTTATCAGCTCAGGTCTTGATCTCAGGGTGCCTGAGTCACGATCTCGCAATTGGGGAGTTTGAGCCCCACAATGGGCTCACTGCTGTCAGCACAGAACACACTTCACATCTTGTCCCCCTTTCTCTACCCCTCCCCCTATCATCCTCTCTCTCTCTCTCCCCCCAAAAATAAACATTAAAAAAAAAAAGAAAAAACCAAGAGCAGTTGTTTCCTATGAGATTACTTCCCCTCATAAAAACAAGTCAGAAGGCAACAAAATCCACATTTAAAACTTCTAAAATATTTCCAAAACATTTTTTCCCTCCATTTCTTTCCAATGCAGACAGAGGAGGTATCCAGGCTCAATTCATGTCTCACGTGAACCGAAGGGGGTACTGACAACCTTGTCCTGAGCGACTGTAACGACACCCGTGCAAGAGAAAGAAAAAAAGCCAGGAATCCATGGGGGTTGGGGTCCTTGGAAGACACTCTCAAGAAAGAAGGGGCGCCTGGGTGGCGCAGTCGGTTAAGCGTCCGACTTCAGCCAGGTCACGATCTCGCGGTCCGTGAGTTCGAGCCCCGCGTCAGGCTCTGGGCTGATGGCTCAGAGCCTGGAGCCTGTTTCCGATTCTGTGTCTCCCTCTCTCTCTGCCCCTCCCCCGTTCATGCTCTGTCTCTCTCTGTCCCAAAAAAAAAAATAAAATAAAACGTTGAAAAAAAAATTAAAAAAAAAAAAAAAAAAAAAGAAAGGATGTCGGCACAAGCTGAGCAATGAAGTCTGGGAAGATCCAGTCAACAGAGGAGGAAGGACAGCCACTATGGAGAATGAGTAGGAGGTAAGATGCAGGGATAGTCAGTCACTAGGCCTGCCTGGAGAGAGAACAACTTCCCAGGACGTCCTCCAAGATCATGTGCCATTGCAGCTCGTCCCGTGGCTGCTCCCCAGACTGGCCACACGGGCTACCATCAAAAATTAGACTTAACTGCATCTGCTTTGTGCCATCATAATTAATTCTTAGGAGTGAAGCAAATGGCAGCAGATGGCAGGGGGGCTCCAGAATGAACTCATTTATCCTATACAGGCTCGGTGTACTTGCCCTGGGGGACACGGAGAGCCAGAGAAATCTAGTCTTTGTGCTGGAGAAGTTCCTAGCTCCAAGAAAGACACCTACCCACTCACAGTGTTGTACAAAGCGCCGAGGCAGCAAGAGCTAAGTATGCTTGCTGGGGGCATGCCGATGGGCAGGGAGAGGAGGTTTATGAAACTGAGCTGACAGGAGGGGAGAGCATGGGCACAGGGTTATGTAAATACACTGTGCATTCTGGGGAGGGAGGAAAAGCCAGGGACAGATCCAAGTGTGGGTGGCCACCGCCAGGGCTGTAGTTATCAGCCCTGGCCACCCATTTGAAACACCTAGAAAAAACAAAAACACACAGATGCTAAATGTCCTACTTGTGGACAGGAGTGCTGGTTACAGGGATGTATTCTTATGTAAAAATTAATCAAACCATACATTTAAGATGTGTGTACTTTATGGTCTTAAATCACACCTCAAACAAGTTAAAGTATTAATCTCGGACCCCACTCCAGACCAGTTAAATCAATCTAATATATAAGGAGGGCTGAAAACCACTGTCCTATGTGGAGAATTAAAAAAAAAAAAAAACAACACCCGTTTAGAGGTCACAAGTCTTTTTATTATTTATTATTTTTGAGAGAGAGAGAGAGAGAGAGTGAAGGGCAAGGGGCAGAGAGAGGGGGAAGGGAGAGATAGAAGGCAGGGGAGTGGGGGCGCGGGGAAGAGAATTCCAAGCGGGCTCCACACCCAGCACACAGCCCTACGTGGGGCTCAATTCCACCACCCTGGGATCACGACCCGAGCCAAAATCAAGAGTCAGATGCTCAACTGAACCACCCAGGCGCTCCAAAGGCCACAAGTCACTTTAATAAGAATCAAAGTCTTATATTCCACTATCTTCTAGGGACAATTAATAAAAAACAAATTTACTGGGGGTCCTGTAGTGCTCTTTGTTAAAACTAGCTTTATGTAACAATTTTTTAACACCATCTTGTCAAATAAGCTGATTGTAAGAGTCCCACTTTATAGACGTGGAAACTGAGTCTGGGAGAGGTTATTCTCTTGCCCAAGGGAAGCTAGTACGAAACAGAATTGGGAGGTTGCATTCAGTGCAGGGATACAGGTTTCTCCCAAGGAACCCACATGTGCTTTCTGAAGTGAATTACTAAATACCATCAAATGACCCTGAGAACCCACTACCCCTCTTACTCAAGCTCTACCCTACTTCTCAGAGTGGGAGCTTTTTGCTACGGGAAGGATTTTGGCAAACCAGAAAGCCTAAAGTCAGCAATGATTCTATTGCCCCTTGAAGCCCTCGGCCACTTGCGGGTGTCTTTGTCTTTGGGGTCTCACCTTAAGCGGTTCATTTCAGCTTTAGTCTGTACCAGAATCAGATCTCTCACACCAAGGGCAAGAAGAAATGCCCTCCTAACAAGACTCTGGGCATCACTAGAGCTGCCTGCAGTCCAAATTTCCTAAGAGCCATATTCTTCATGAGCAGATAACGAAGCTCACAGGAACAGGAGAAACTGCACAAAAGCAAAAAATGACAATTCAGGACACACACCCATCGAGTGATGGCATTAAGGAAATCCTCAAAGCCCTTAGCAATGTAGCTGCCGAGAGAAAAAAAATGACTTCGTATAAAAAAAAGGCCCAAGTCCAAGTTATGATAAGGACCCATATACATCCTGCATGTTATGAAAATTATTGCAGCATTAAAAGTGATAATAGCATCATGTCATCTAGCGTGTATGAAATCCCGGACAACATAAGATGGGTTGCTTAAGCATAAAGGCTAATACTGCCTAGAAACACCAGGGAAATAAGAACTGCACATAAGAAGAAAAATATTTACTTGGTGCTTCTCCATCACCTTTCTCGGTGCTTGCAAGGGAGTAAAAAGTGTTTCCGGATGGCATCTCAGCAGTTCTCGGCACACGCAGAACTTTCTTTCTTAAGCCAAGCTCTGCTGTTCGAGGTGCGAAGTTCTGATGGTCTTTATTCCATGTTATTCCTTCACTCCCTGTTAGAAGATCTCACAATGGATAAGGGGAGAGTGAGGAACAGAGATTGAGAACTAAGCAAAGTGCTTGAAATAGGGCACTTTTGGGAAACGGCATAGAATTCCTTTCTACAGAATGCAGGCACAAGAATTCCAGAGCCAGAACACATTTAAAGGTGTCCACTCCAAACTCCGAATTTTAAAAATGAGCCAACCACACTTACGGCACTGAAATGATTTGCCTGAGGTTACAGAGCTGGCTTCCTCAGAGAGCTGGGTCCTAACTTCTATTTAATATATGGCTCCAGAATGCTTAAAACCCTTTCCCAGGTATGATCTCCTCCTGCACCTTCCCTTTTTTCAAGTGGAAAAACTGAGGCTCAGGAAATTTATTTTTTTCCTAAGCTTATACAGCTACTAAGGGGTGGTTCTTCAGGGCAGATGTCTGGAACCATTCTCCCATTCTCAGCGTATCGCCTGTGTGAGATGCGTGGGTACAGGCAAACATCCATACCCAGACCAGGCTTCGTTAGCCCCGATTCACCCCAAATGGAGCTAAGCCTTCACCCTCTGCCTGCACCCCAGTTAAGGGAGACTGCATTACTGGGTCAAATATATTCGGGCAGCTGCAGGCACATGGTGCGCTGAGAAAATTGAGACAAAGGCTATGGATGTTTGGGCTCAGGCAAGAAGCTGTATTACAAAGGTACATCACTTTCATATTCATTTGCACATTTTTCCTCATAAGAAAATTAGGCTTTAATGTAACCTCAATTTCAACCTTGTTGCTTTATCGCCTAAAGCCCATTAGAGAGCTATTTCCCAGGGCCAGGAACTTATGATTGGAGGTCAGGAGGCTGGGGTTTTAATCGACTCATGATGAGGCTTCTTTCCTGGGGCTCCACTCCTCTGTCTCAGCTCTTCTGTCTCTGTTCTCAGGGGGGATGGTCTTCCCTACATGGGTAGGGAGGATTTTTCTTAATACACCAGAGGCTGACTTTAACCACTGTGTGTGTGTGTGTGTGTGTGTGTGTGTGTGTGTGTGTGTGTGTAGCTTGGGGTGGGGACAAAGCTTTTCACTGACTCAGATCCCAATGCATGTCAAAACAAAGCAGCTAATCCATCATCCCAAATAATACAAGATCTAGTGTCATCATGTCTGTCTCTTCCTCCTCTTCCTCCCCGTGGGCTACATCAGGGTGTCTAACTGACGAAAGGGTGCCTGAGCAGAGCCTCTAAGGAGTTTCCTGTGGATCAAGACAACCAATCTCTCCCAAACTCTTCAGATAAAACTATTTACAGAATGGGAATGTTCTACCCACCCTCATTCTTAAACTCAGATCCATACTGAAAGGAACAAGGTAGTCTTAAAAAAAAAAAAAAAGCTGATACTTTAGCTCCCCCAGTCCTACAACAGAGTCTGCTGGAACTGGTCTGGGGTACTGCTTAGGCATTGGGATTTCTAAGTGCCCTTTCTCCTATTTCCTTGGGGGTTGTTCTATGCAGGCAAATCTGAGAAGCACGGCCCCAGCCTAGGCCTAAGGGACATTTCCCCGCATGCCCTGGACCTCAAATGTCTCCCCACCCTCCATGTCCATTCCCACCAGGGAACAGGGAAGGCTCTCCCCACCCTCCATGCTGGGGCCAACCTTTCCAGGCACTGGACATCTCCAGGTGGGATGCTAGGGAGACAACAGGAACTGTTTCTTATGACTGCTGCAAAGTCCTCAAAGTCTCTCGCTGTACTAAATAAAATGCTTATCGGGCCTCAGACTTCCCCAAGTACAGGCAAACAGCCGTGGGAGGCCTTGTGAGGTTCCTTACCTCTAGGGGTCCGGGCACCATGCGGGCTCTGCATACTCCCTTCAAAGCACAGCTTCCTCACTGTTCCCCAAGGCCAGCCTCCTGCCTCCTGGCCCATTATGCAGCCTGTCCCCCCCCCCCCCCCAACACCATTAAAGTATCGGCTCCTTTTCCTTTAAGCCATTCTCTTATCAGGGCTCAGAGATAATGCAATCACTAGGAAAATGCTGTTTTTATATTCTAGTGGGTACAGCTTATAATAATTCATGCTGGTAGGTTTTGTTTCCCGTGTATTCGGGTCCTGACTGTAGTCTACCTCCAGGCGGGAACAAAATGGATGCAGGTGGAGGCAGGGAAAGGCTCCTGCCTGCGCCAGATGCCGCTTCAGCACCCTCTCCATCCGATTAAGAACAGAGTGTGGGGTGGCTCACAGGTCTGCCTTCTCATAAAGCAGCTCAGAAAGACCAACAGCAGAATGCCGAACTTGAACATGGCTTTCTAGCTGGAGAATCTCAATAGACGAATGACCCTTTAGCTTCTGTACGTAACTGAAAGCAATGCCTCATCTGTATTCAACCAGGTTTTAACCTTTTGTTTTCTTCTCAGCATTATTTTCCCTGAATTCTCCTACTTTTCAAATCCTGCCTGACCACAAAAAAAAACCTTGATCCTCATCTGGGACCTGCTGCTCACGAGCCTTGTAAGGGAGTAACACTGACCTCCTCTTTGGGCCTCAGTTTCCCCATCTAGTAAGGAGATCACACTTCATTAGATGACTGCTGATTTTCATCCTGACCTCATAGGACTCTATGACTGTAATCCCCTTTTACTCCATTCTAATCTTTAGGTTTTTCCAGCATCTAATTCATAACAGGCATTCCAGCATTACTATCTTTCCATCCCTGTCCATCCCTGAGAAAAAGTATGTGTTTGGGCTGGTGGCAGAGAAAGGATTGAAATAATTCAAAAAAATTTTTTAGCTATTATCAACGTTACCTATGATTGAAACATCAATGGCATGAAAATAAATTCGCTGTAAGATATAACACTGCCTTTTTCTGCACTAAATGTCCTATTTTACATCTATTAACATTAGTATTCTCATCAAAAGCCAATTATCACATTATTGTAAAAAGCACCTCTTTTCAGCACAAATGGGGGCAAAGATACTACAAAACGTGACATTAAACACCTTATATATGTTTATGTAAAGTGACGGAGTTTGGGTCTATTTTTGATATTGCAGGCAGAGAGTCTTTATCAACTTACACATTGGGGACCACTGCTATGGTTCACCTACAGAGCAGGCCAGTTTTTTTTAGTGGTACTATTAGATTATAAAATATGTATACTCTACTCTTCTGAATGGTGTTCAAACAAGAAGGCACAGAAGGTTTACTAGTTTTGTTTGAATTCATGCTTACTTCAATTCTCTATCAAATCATTCCGGCTGTTAGAGTGTCAGGGACACGAGATGGTGTTATTTGATCCCAAATATTTTAAAAATTAGGTTAGAACAAAGTATCTTTGTTATACTATTTCACTGACCCTTCTGTGAACGGATTTTTTTTTTTAATTGGCAATGCTTCTAATTCCTTTGTTTGGCAAATACTGTTACAATTTTGCTTGTTTTCGATCTTTCCCCATTTCTCTCCCTAGCTGAATCCAAACTGACAAGGATCAACCTAAAATTTCTGTTTTCCATCAAAACACTGCTATCAAATGCTCTTGTGAGTCGAATAAAACCAGTGCCATTAGTACAAAAAAAAAAAAATCAATTAGCGAGAAGGTAGTGAAAACATGTCCCATTTACCGTGAGCAATATTATAACCACAGGAACTATGGCACCTCATCCAGAAAAAGCTACATCTCACATTGAGAAGCCATACTGGAATGCCAGTTGACCCAACCATTAATGTTGTGATCTCTTTGAAGTCTCATATTACCTTAAATTATAGTTTTGCAGCCAAGTAATGAGAGCTGGGAAGATTTCTGGTCACTTTTCTTTAAAAAGTCCCTCTTCCGAGGCTTCAAGGCATTAACCTTGGCTATCATTAACCACTCCTCCGGTCAACTACCAGACCTTGATTCTCCATATCCACTGAATCAACAAAGGCTCTCAACAAATTTTTTATGATTAATATATGGGGACAGGGAGGAATACTAAATGAGAAATTATCCAGAGTTATAATTAACAAGTTACTACTTGTTAAGAAAAGTCACCTTCTATTCTAGGTGCCAGATACGGTTCATGCCTTATCCAATTTCATCACCGTTAACACTCCCCTGGCCAACACACACACCGGGTCAAGACTGCATTCCCATCTTACAGATGGGAAAACTGACCCTTCTAGAGCCCAAGTAACTTGCACAGGGACTCAAGACTGAGAAAGGGCAGAGTGGCTATTGGAACCCCACAGCCTGCGATGCAGTACATGATGCCTCCGCCATCCTGCATTGCTGGGCTAAACCACCAAACAAGATAAAATATCCAGGAATAAAGGCACTTAGGTGGTTAAGCCAATAAACTAAGGCAAACAACACTGCGTGCATTTTATTCCTCAGATATATTTTTGGTGGAGAATAAATTGCCCTGGGAGAGGTGTTCTGTAATTTCATTTGGAGCACTGTCCTTCTGTAACAGCAAACTGAAACACACACACTAAAATCAGATTGCAATTAAAATCCAATTATAAATATATTACGATATTAGACACCTACCCAGGAAAGATCCGGCAGGGGACCTCCTCTGAAAGGCAGTGTGTCACAGCCTTCAAACTGCTGCCATGTGTACTTCTGACTGTGCCCTCTGACCTTGAGTGTGTGTTGAACAGTATCTAGCAGCCTTTTCCGGAGAAGAAAAGGACTAGGTTTATGTCTCATGACAGAGAAAGTTTAATAACAACATTATTACCAATTTATTTCCGAGGACAACATGCGAGGAATATTAAGTCTTCCTCGTGCAGATTATTAAACAAATTAAACACAGCACTTAAACTGATGAGATTCGAGACACGGAATTTGTGTGAGGTCAGCAAACACAGGGTCACCACATAGGGTCTAGGTGTGACCTTCACAACCTTTATACTTTTTGTTTCAACAACCTGTTATTCCACTGACCTGAGATGTTCAGCAAATATTCATCCAAAGGAATGGGTAGTCATTTCCCCACTACCCAAAATTATCTTATCTCATGATTCACAAACCTCATCAATGGCAATGTCCAATATGCAGAATACCTGATGATCAAGGAACGTCCTCCCAGTTGCCTTCTTGGAGACGCACACTGGGGGCCCGTGAGCTGATTCTCTTTAATTGGACAGAACATTTCAACCACAGAACTCTGGTGTCAGTATTTTTCAACAGTTGTCTTTAAGTTCATTTGTCATCATTACCATGGGCCATTCAGATAGGTCACCCAGCACAACTGCACTCACCCCTCCGGCTTTCCACAGGAAGAGAGAACCAGGCCTGGTTCTCAGTATTTTCCATTTATGAAATGTCTAAGGGCCAGACGTCAGACACACCCTCCCACCGCAGCTCGTTTTTAACTGGTCTAGCATAGAATGCAAGCCCACACTATGCACCAACTTCTTACAGCTATTGGACAGGTGCTAATTAATTTACATAGCTGTGCAATCAGTGACAGAGGCTTACCCATAACGATTCTAAATCTGGAGGGAAAAAATAGGAAGGGAAAAGGAGGGAAAATGCTTTTGGTTTCACACTGAAACGTCATTTCAGGAGTCAGCTTACTTGTCATTTCTGCTTAAGTTGGATTGATTCCTCTATTTCCCCTATATCCCAAGTGTGTGTGTGTGTGTGTGTGTGTGTGTGTGTGTGCGCGCGCGCGCACATGTCTGTTTCCCCTCCCCTCCAGGGGCACACTTAAAAAGCACTAAGAAAAAATGATAAACTGACCTGAGAATGATTGGCTTACCTTTGTTTTATTAACTACAAATAAAGAAAAATAAACCCACATACTACATACATTTAAGATTAGTCACATAAAATGTGCAAGACCCCGAACGATACTGTGATTCCAGCAAGCTCCTGTCTGCAGTTATCCAGTCCACAGGGCTCGTCACTGGAATCCCCTGGGCACCTGTACAAATGAATATAATTACAGACAGGATGAGCACAGACCTATGAAGCTGTTGACTATGTTCGATAACTCAGGAATATCGGGAGAGAGAAATCCTGGGGTGTGCAATCGATTTTGTCACATACACTCCCTTGGCCTTTCCAGTTTCACACAAGGGTTGAAATGGTTCTTTCTCTTGTTCTCAACTGCCAGGAACACATACGAATGTTGTGATATCTGTCAGGGAAGACGACAGGAAAACTACTTCTAAATTTCCTCCAAGGAAACAAAAGCAGAGCACAAGGGATCTATTCTCTCAGGGCACTATCCAATACTGGCAATGCAAATGGAGATAAAGGAAATCAAGTGGTAAGTGGAGTCCAATGGGTAACAGCACATGATGGCCCGGGACTGAGAACAACCCATGTAAGTCCTCTACGTTAACTTAATGCCGGCCAAGAAGAAACATTGGCCATCACAGTGTGTCTGTCTGAGTCCCATTCTTTGAATGCCCCTGACCCTTTAGAATACAGTAATTTAGCATCATGAATTAAAATAGCTGAAAATAATTCTTTTTAAAAAATGAATAATTTAAGAATTCACATGTCTCGTTAACAGTAAATGACTTTCCAGCTGGGCAGAAAATCAAAATCTGCATTTGGCAGTTTTACAAGTCATTATGGAAATAGGTCTACTCTTTATTTGATCTCCCATTTCTAGATAATCTTCTTCAGTTCTAGAGATTTTCCTTCTCTGTAGGTTACAGAAGGTATTGGAAGACGCTAAGAAAAATCAGGTACCGTTTGTGATTTTAGGGCAAAAATAAATGATAAAATAAATATCAATCAATCAATAAAAATGAATAAAATAAATAGATGATGATTTAAAAGCCCAATGTTTTCTTGAAAAAATAGGTTAACTTGAAGAAACCAGATACAAAAGGCCACATACTGTATAATTCCATTTATGTAAAATGTCTAGAAAAAATACTTAGGAAGTAGACTGGTGGTTGCCAGGGGCTGGGGGAAGGGTTTCATGGGGAGTGACAGCTACTGGGTACACAGTTTCTGTCTGGGTAGGTAAAAAAGTTCTGGAACTAGATGTTGTGGTGGTTGCAGAACGTGGTGAGAGTACTTAATGCCACCAAATTGTACTTAGTTAAATGGATACATTTGTCAAATTTTTATGGTATGACCATTTTTCCACAATAAAAAAAGTGATAGTGTTTAAAATGGTAACATTTGAAACTTGGGTTTTAATAAATGTCAAACGAATCAAAGGATCAGAAACTCTGGGCACTCTGCTCACCCTGTCAAGGACTTCATGAAGGAATTCGAGAAGGAAATGCCTCCATCTACCTGCTCTCCTGCTCTAACCTTCTAATCCCTACATGTGTCTGCCTAAGAAAGAGATCCAAGACGGAGAAGTGGGTCATGAGGACCCAGATGATCATTTCTCTCCCTTGTAAGCCAAAAAGTCCTCCAAGTCCAACCAAGCAGATGACCAACCCACAGTCAGCTCACAATGTTTCAGATCTATTCTATTTCCTATCTGCAAACAATAAGAAATAGAAGATGACTGCTTATGCACTCCAAAAATGCTCTGGACAGTTACATCCTGATCATCTCTCTCTTATCAAGAAGTAAAGAGAAAAACAGAAAGGGGGTAAAAAAAAAAAAAAAGCAGAAAGATGACGGAGGGAAGGAGGGAGAATATTATCTGCAGAAACCTTCTTTTGAACCCTGAGTGACTACTATTTTTTCATTGTTCTGAAGAGGTTTAACAATATTGGTTCTAATAATATTGGCATAGAAATGTACTGGTTTTTCCATCCATAAAAAAGAGCTAATTCGGCTTTGTTTTGAACGGGACCACAGATACACGCATCTGATTTTTCGTAATGGTAGTTGGTTCTACATGATCTCAGAGCTGGCCGATGCTTCTAAAGCCTCTATGACCCTCTCGTCTCGTGAGTGGAAAGGGGAGATAAAGTAAGGTCGCTGAAGACCTGAAAAGACAGTAACTTATGTTGGGCTTTGAAGATTCTGATTGTATAAAAATGGCAGAATCAAGTCAAAGTGTCCTCATCAGCAGCCAAAGAGGTTTTTGGCAGCAGGGTGGAAGCTAGATGATTAGAATTTGTGGTTACCAGACTTGGTTTCAAATTGTGTTTTGCCACTCAACAGAGCGAAGTACTAAGAGTAAAAATTTCTTCTCTTTTGGCTTTTATTTCCTCATCTACAAAATGGATGAAAGTATATCTACCGTCATGTCACTAAGAGGATCAAATGAAGACACTACAGGTAAAAGTTTAACACAGGACTTAGACCCCAAGTACTCAGTACATGATAGTTGTTAAGGCATGAGAACTATTGAAATCCAATCTAGGATGGGTTTTCCATATAAATCTCGTCCAACTATTCTGTGTGTTTCAACACGCTCAAAATGAAATGGTAGGAAATGCATTAAAAAATAAGTTAGGGCTTCAAGAAGAAACAAAGAGAGGGCTGGCATCTCTCTTCACAATTCAATTATGGTACCACTGAGGACCAGCTCATCAGGAGTAGCTGAAACCCACATCTCCTGACCTCACACAGAAAAATTTCCCAATATTTGCCAGTATTTCCCAATATTCCATGCATATAAATAACCTTAACACAGGTATTTAGTTCTTACTATGTGCCCGCTAGTCAAACTTTCTGTAATACCCAGTGAGGCAAAAACACAGATCACCAAAGAGCTGGTTCACTAATGTGTTTTGTGGAAACCATCAACATGCTATGCTTGGTCAGCAAGGTCATTCCAGTTTTGAACATTTGGTGTTACTACGACGATCACAAACATTCTGTCTTTGCTTTTATCAGAGCCTATTTCAAGAACTCTCCTGGTGATCCAATCTTGCTCACATCTCAGAATATTTTTTTATTTGTCTATTTACCCATTAAAAATAAACAGACGTCATGGGGTGCCTTGGCGGCTCAGGTCATGATCTCACAGTTTGTGGGTTCGAGCCCCGCATCAGGCTCTGTGCTGACCGCTTGCTCAGAGCCTGGAGCCTGCTTCAGATTCTGTGTCTCCTTCTCTCTCTCCCCCTCCTCCACTCATGCTTTGTCTCGCTCTGTTTCTCAAAATTAAATAAAAGTGAAAAAAATAAAAATAAAAAAAATTTAAAAATAGAGGTCTTAAAAGTTTTTGATTCATCTGTGGGAAAATGAGTGTAGACTTTGTCCAAGAGACTAGTACAGATTTAAGCAGCACTGTCTGCAGACAACACAGGGACAGTGTTTTTGGAAGCTATGCATGTGTTGAGTGTAGGAGGGCTGAGAGCTTACTGAGCAAGGACCAAGGGAGATTATAGGGCACTGTGGCCATTCACTGGAAAGCTGGAGAAGCGAGGATTGAATTACTTATCTTATAATAATAATATAACTAAGCAAATGTGCTCGGTTTAGTATTAGACAGTATCCTAAATACTTTTCATGTATTAACTCACTACATGCAACTCAATATTCTAAAATCTCAACACTGATCTGGTACAGCAGAAAAACACACTGAGCTCACATTCCAACATTGCCGAGGGAGTCCAAGGGAGGAGAAAAAGGAGACTTGATTGCTCAGCTCTATCACCGAAAGCTTCTAGGCCAGTCACTTCTGTCAAGTTTCATCACTGGCAAATCGAGAAAATGTCATTAGGAAAAAGCACTAAACTGGCACTGGGGCTGGATGCTGGGACCCAGATTCCCACTGGATCTGGAATCTCTGTAGCCTTCATGTCCCTCTGGGCATTCCCCATCACTTACCTCTGTTTCTCCTTCCTGCCCTCCCTCTTTTTAGGAGAGAAATCAGACTTGCATTCAAGCCCTTAAAAAAAGAAGGAATTTGCCACTAATCTATGTATCCTCAGTATAAAACGGAAGGAGGAATACACTGAAATGTGCAATTCAGAGTGGTTTACAGAAACCATGCCATTCTGGAAAAATACTTCCAATTCATCTTAATTTCCCCAAAGTATAAACCACATTAAATGCTAGCATATATGTCAACAGGAAAATTATTAATTTGTTATTTCTTAAAGGATGTTTGAATGATCAAGAAACCATGACCTCCATCATGGCAAACAAAGACAATTCAGGCAAGTGTCTCATGTTAGATTGTTACTGCTGTTTCAAATTTTCTCGACCACAATTAAGTATAATCATTCTTGTCCCCATTTTATAGGCATCAGATATCCCAGTTCAGACCTTTCCCCTTCTTTCCAATCCTACCCTTAATAATCTCAAGAACTTGTAATAAATAATGTCAAAAGATGAATAATGAAAATGTAAATTTCAATGTGCTATAATTACAATTCTAAAAAAAAATGAAGCACAATAATTAAGGGCTTGTTATTTTAGCAATTACAAACACAAATAGAATTTCCTTTGGCTTTTGGATACATTCTGTTGTAACAGTACTGCTGTCCGAAACGTACACAGCTGAAAGAACAGATACCCACTCTACCTACCGTTCTGTAAATAAGGTCAAACTGTATTGGTAGCAGCAGATACACAGCCCACAAGTTCGGTACCACCATTTTGTGCAGTACATCTGTATGACTGACCTGTATAAATGTGTGCTGTTTTCACTGTTGACACTTTTATAAATATAAAGAACTTGCTGAATAAATCCTGCTATAGATCTCTTTGTATCAAAATGGAACACTCGACTGTTGTGAAATCTGGCAGTTAATAAAAATAGCCTGCTTTTTATTAGATTCTCCCAAGGATGGGAACATAATAGTTTAATAGTAACTAAGCATGCTTCAAAAGGTAAACTCTTTCAAAGTAAAGTAGTAAATACTAGAAAATGTACAGAGGAAACCAGAGCTTTGTTCCTCATAGCCAAACAAAAGTTACCTCTTTAAAATAAGTGTTCTTCAGGGGCCCCTGGGTGGCTCAGTCGGAGAAGCCACCGAGTCGGACTTCGGCTCAGGTCATGATCTCACGGTTCCTGAGTTCGAGCCCTGCATCAGGCTCTGGGCTGAAAGCTCAGAGCCTGGAGCCTGTCTTCGGATTCTGTGTCTCACTCTCTCTGCCCCTCCCCTGCTCACACTCTCTTTCTCTCAAAAGTAAATTAAACATTAAAAAAATAAAAATATAAAAGAAGTACTCTCCAAATCATATATGTCTATAGAACATAAGGTCAATCAGATTATATGTAAGGTTCTGCAAGGTAACTGTTAATTCTGACAGTGTAAAGGGAAAGCAGTTTGAACATCTTCCTGAATCTTTTCACTATGGGATAGCCACCTGTTTGCATTGTAGAGTTCCCCCAAGATTTAAGATAATCATTGTAGTAACAGTAAAATAAGTTAAATTTACGCATTCAGCAGGTATATAGAACAATCTTATTGTAAAAAGTGAAAAAGAAATGATAAAGCACAATGAATCTGAGCGACATATATGAGGATCCAGAAACCCAGAATGCAAACGTCTGCTGATTGATCAGAGGGAAGAGAAGGTCAGCAGACTGTGACGTAATGAAAGCCAGGGAAGGGGCTGAGTCAGAAGTCAGAGGAGCCACAAGGAGAGGAGCCCAACACACAGGAGGCTCACGGTCTCCAGTGGGGGCACTCAGGCCATCACTTCAACTACAGCCATATTCACTCTAGAAACTTACTGTCTCTGCTCTTCTCAACCTGAAACAAACCAGCCTCTTGTTGAAAATGGACTGGTTGCTCTGGCATCCTATTTAAGGTTCCTTTTTAGTTCCAGAAATCTGGGAACATTTGCCTTGATGCCAACCCCCCCACCCCCACCCCACCCCCCCCGCCACGTCCGTCTTTTCTGGCACCTACCCTTTTTCCTACTGCAGCATGACACTCAATGAAAATAAATCTCTGACTCCAGCAAAACATACTTCAGTTCCCCCACAGGAAGGGAAATTCTCAGACACACCTCAACAAAATGCAACTGAAAGGGCAAGGTTGGTTTTTTGAACCATTGTCTGGTTTCTATTCTAATATGCCTACTTTCTTGCAGGCCCAGGAAGGTGAGTTGTGGATTTCTGAAACCACAGTTGGCTCAATGGGCAGCTCTGGGTTCTTTCCTTGAGCATCAGAGCTCTTACTGGGCACCCACATTTAACCACTGATTTAACCACCCTTATTTAACCATTTATGACCCACTGAACCTTTGTACCCTTCCCTCCAACACTTCTCAAGTCTGAGAATGGGCTTGACTGAGTTAGTCTGAAAATGCAGAATGGTCTGAACTGGTTAGGGGGTTAACACTACTCATCATCAATACACCCTCTGTACACTTTCTTGATGGGTTTGTCTTTAAAAAAAAAAAAAAAAGATTTCCTTTCTTACATAGAAACGCCTATTCTCTTGCTAGGAAAGGGCATGGACTCTGCAGCCTACTACCAGGGTTTCATTATGAGCATCCTGTGTGCATAACTTTCTGTGCCTCAGTTCCTCCTTCACAAGGCCTGAGGACAGTGACAGTACCTCACACACACTCTAAGACAGGACCGGAAGAATACACGTAAAGCACTTTGAAAAATGCCGGAACAGAGCAGCCACTCAGTAAATACTGGCTTTTCTAATTAGCCAATGTGGAATTGAGCAAAAAACCCTCTTTTCAACCTCTCGGGTAGGAATAATATAGAACTCTGCAATGACCCAAGTTTGATTTCTCTCTCTCTCTTTTTTTTTTTTTAGCTTTTTTTTTTTTAATGTTTATTTTTGAGAGAAAGAAACAAAGAGTGTGAGCAGGGGGGTGGGCAGAGAGAGAGAGAGACCCAGACACAGAATCAGAAACAGGCTCCAGGCTCCAAGCCGTCGACACAGAGCCCGACGTGGGGCCCCAACTCACAAACCGCGAGATCATGACCCGAGCCAAAGTCAGACACCCAACCGACGGAGCCACCCAGGCACCCTGACCCAAGTTTGATTTCTAACAATGTAACTGTGCATTTCATTTCAGATTACCAAACGCACAATTTTCAAACCTAATTCAGACCTGTTCTGGTTGTCCTTGGCCCAAATAGACACAACATAAGTGTCTGACAGGTGTGGTCACACCTTGAGACATCTCAGAGTTTCATGGGCCTTCTGGAAAGCAGGCATTCTCCTTCATCAGTACCTTACTCCCCCAACTCCCCATCCTTCACTGATTACTGCCTCAAAAAATATGGCCCCTGCCAACAAAGCACCGTCCTGTGAGATTTCAGGAGAACTCACCACACAAGGTTATTTTCCCCTAGGGTGATAAAGTTGATAGTTTAAACAATTATTTGGTCTATTAGAAAAAGCACATGAGAAGAATTCTTCTTATGGTCTTAACTACCTGTTTTCTCAGGGGGAATTATTATTATTATATATATTATTACATATACAGTTAGTTTCTTTATGAAGATGGGAACCATTCACATAAACAGGAATCAAAGCAAAGGACACCACAAGTAGAAGTCAGACCAGAAACTTCAGTTGATGAGGAGACAGACGTAGATCATAATCCATTTGTGAAAGCAGCCAAAAATCACTTCTTCAAACTTAATACCCAACGTTTAAAAATAGCTTGAGAAATTTAGTATCTTCATTCCTTTTTCATCTAGAATGAACTCCATCAGGGCACCTTGATCTAAGTCAACCAGTTCCTGAGTTCAGTCAGAATTTGTCACAGGGCCTCCCATTGATTCAGCATTAAAATAAGTGTTTAGCTGTCAATTTCTTGAGGTGAGGGCCACTCTTGCAGATGAAATCGAGAATTCTTATAAATCACAAAAACTACCTGTTCTCCCTCCCATCCCCTACCCCCCACAACAACAAGTTCATAGTCTTCTTTATAATGTTTTGTTTCTGGCAGATGTACCAGTTAAATGTTTGCTTTAACAAAAGTTTTGTGTTATCTGTTTATATCATAATTTTGGAGGGATCATATATATTCCACTCACAGCAAGTGCAGACACAGCCTACCAGTAAAGCCTATTTTATTCCCCAGAGTGTGAGAATAATATCTACGTGTGAGATCTTTTCTCACACTTTGATGTTATTCTCACATTTGTAACGTCAATGTATTTCCACATTTCAAAAAATAAAATAAAAACCTACCACCAAATCTTAAAACCACATAGCTACAAAATGCCAGTACATCCCTAGGCCCCAATGCATTGCCAGGTAACAGGACGACAGAGCAGGACGATTGCTACGATGGGTGGTAAACTAAGAGAGGCAAATCAAAGTGATAAACCAGTCCATTGGAAAATCTAATGGACACCAAGACACGGGGAGCCACACCAAATACCTCATTTCAGATTAAGAGAGACAAGCAAATAAGCAATAACCATGATCTTGACTCAACTGGCCATCTCTCTGCCATCTTTGAAACATCAGGAAAACCACCCCATGGTTGTGTATACACGATGAGCGAAGCAGCGACAAACTGCACTCTGGGGCAGGGGAGAGGGGAATAGCTTCCAGCTCCTCAAAATCTCAAGGAAAAGGGCTACCAGAAGGTGGAAAATAAATACTACTTGGACACCTTTATCACCTGTCCCCCTTTCTAGTGACTGAATGACTTAAATTCAGTGTGGCACTTCTGGAATTTATTCCCCACTTTTTTTTTTATTCATTCTCCACCCTTCTTCAAAGGGTATTGAATACTTCCTCGTCATCCAAGTTCAGGGTATGTGGATCTTGTTATCATTTCCCCTCCCCCAGAGTCTTACTCCAGAAACATTTGGCCACAAAACTGTTCTAAAATGTTGGAGAAGTATCTGCACTCCCATGTCCATGGAAGCATTATTTTTAATAGCCAAGACATGAAAACAACCTAAGCATGAATTGATGGATGAAGGGATAAAGAAGTTGCAATATACTGTGTGTACACACACACACACACACACACACACACACACCAAACAAATGGACTATAATTTAGCCATGCAAAAAGGAAATCCTACCATATGGGACAACATGGATGGACTTTGAAGGCATTATGCTAAGTAAGTCAAAGACAAATACTGTGTAACCTCACTTTATGTGGAATCTAAAAATAAACCCATTTGTGCTAACCAGAGGCAGAAGAAGGAAAGAGGAAAATGGAATGGGGGTCAAAAGGTACAAATTTCCAGTTATCAGGTAAGTATTAGATAGGGAATATCCAACATGATGACCACAGTTAACATTGCTTGTGTGGTATATGTGAAAGCTGGTGAGTAAATTAATCCTAAGCATTTTCACCACAAGGAAAAAAATTTTTTTCCTTTTTTTTTTTTTAATCTTTAGTAGATGAAGGACGTTAACTGAACTTACTGTGGTAGTCCTTTCACAATACATGTGAGTCATTACACTGAACACCTTAGACAATGCTGTATGTCAATTATAGCTCTATAAAACTTGGAAAAAAGAATTCATTCGTGGCAGGGAGGAAGGCAATTATCCCGATTAAAGAGTTTCAATTAACACAATTCAGAGACACTAGGACTGAGGAACCAACCCACGAGTGACACTGAAGATGCTGATCACAATAATGGCAATTATAACCCCTTCTCATAAAGCACTCGAAACTTTGTTCACAGTGCTTTCACAGGATATCAACTCTTCCTCAAGGTTATGCTCTTAAAATAAATGTGGTATTTATGACCCTTACGTCCAAAGTCAAGATGGCCTCGGCTGTGCCTATGATTATTTCTTAGCATTTGCCACACTGGCATCCACCCATTCCACAAAGGCATGGTCCACATCCAATGACTGGAGACCAAAGCTAGCATGTGTCAATGAAGGAGGAATAGTTATTGCTCTAGATGTAAATAAATACGGCCATCACTTCGCAATATAAATGAAAACTAAGATTCCGATGAAATCTACATGTATTTACTCTAAAACTTTGGAATACTACAGACTCTGACGTGTTTTATTTCTCGGCAGGCTCTTCATCATTCATTTACTGTGCAGCACATACAATACAAATAATTATCAACTATAGCAGTTACCAGTCTTTCAAAGATGTTCTCTATCAAGAGAGAAAGGCAGCCCACACCTAGAGATGGAGGTTCAATTGCCTTGTGCTTTTGAATTCTACACTTTCTTAAACAGACCTTATGCTCTACCTCGCAAAATTAATTTACCGCACACCCACGTCCTCATTTATAAAATGTCCCTTTTCTAGGCACTGTGTACCTACAGCTTGGACCTCACAGTTCAAGAGGCATTAGCCTGCAGCAGTGAACCCCAGTGCTCTTGTCAGTGTGCTGGACCTTGCCAAATACAGACATTCTCCAAAACCACAGAACGCACCTCCTGTCAGCACTCATAACGGAGCTCAACTACAGTCAGCATTTCACCATATAAAACATGTGCGTAGATGAGGGCCATTCTTGCTGATCCGTTTATACATTATGCTAAATTAACATAGTAATGGACAACTATAAAATTACACATTTCATGCATTAAATTTAATGATGAAATAATAGGTAATAACAGGTTACAATTCTGATATAAATATCACACAATCAGTAAATTCACTCAACAATAACGAATAACTTTCAACATTCCATTTCCTGGGCAACAATCTTGAAAGAGGGCCATATAAATTGAAAAGTTATTGTCCAACCGGACAACATAATTACCCTGGAAAGAGAAATACAAGAGGCTGTTAACCTGAGACACATGGTTATAGAGACTTCTACATGCTTTATTTATATTGAGTCATTTGGGAAAATTTAATACAGCATCACCTCTATTTTGACATGCTGTTTTCCTATCATTCATATTTATGGTGAAAAAATGCTAACTCCCAAGCTTGGAATAGGACCAGAACAAAGGTGGTAATTCTTGGTAATCCAAGAAAGTGAGAAACATATGTATTCGGTTCTTAAGATTCATTTGAGTTTTTAAAATAAAACAACATGATTTATTTTTGCTCGTTTTTTTTCTCTCTCTCTAATTATCTATGTGCATGAGACATTTTTTAAAAAAGAAGTACTTAAAAAAAGTGACTCACGTAGACGTGGGATGGAGCTAGATGATTCTGTGTATGCTGAATGATGTATGAATAAAAATATTCAGAGAGCAGACTTTACACAATATGAAAACCTACTGCTTCAGGTTAGCTGTCATTACTCCCCTGGGGGCAAAGAAGACCACTCTGAAAATGCTCCAATTGCCAAAGTTGCCTGTTTTAAGCACAGATCTTTGGAAATCCTTTGCACGATGTATGAGCTTTTTCTATCTCAAGAAATCCAAGTCCCTTCATGACTCAAGATCAAACTACTACCATCAGCAAAAAGCTTGTGAGCCACAGAAAGAAACTCCTACAAGATGCGGGGGCGGGTCTTGTTCTGCACAGTCTAGACTGTTCTGTGAGATACTCATGTCCCTCAGACGTTAAGAGGTACTGAGGGGAGGAAAAAAAACCTAAGCAAAAAAAAGTTCTTGCAGACAAGTTAAAAAACTTTGTTCTAACTGCAAACTTGTCTGTCTTTAATATGCTAATGTGCACTGGAACGCAACCAAGAGCAGATACAGCAGGCAGTGTTTCGCCAAACTAAATTGACCAGGGAAATATTTTCCACAGAACTACAACACCCTCACCAATCACCAGTGTTCCATAGAAATCAGTTTGGAAACACCTGTCTAAAGTTAATAGATTAGAAGAATTAGAACAGATTAAAAGAACATTCTGGGGCACCTGGGCTGCTCAGTTGGTTAAGCAGCCAACATCGGCTCAGGTCATGATATGGGAGTTCATAGGTTCGAGCCCCGCATCATATTTTGTTCTAACAGCTCAGAGCCCGGATCCTGTTTCGGATTCTGTGTCTCCTCACTCTCTGCCCCTCCCCCACTCCATTCTGGCTCTCTCAAAATTAAATAAACATTAAAAAAAATTTTTTTTTAAAGAACATTTTGCCTGAAGAGACCCAAAGTCTTATTTTTCTTTTTGAAATAAACACATATCAACAAATAAACACTCTTAATCAATACAAGTCAGACAGGGACAAAGAGGAGAATCCTAACATGTCAACTTAAGGAGACATTAGAATAAAGCTCTCTGATTTTCAGGTGAAGAAAGGTGATCGTGTCAGCCTAGGGGCCACCTAAGCTAGAAGCTGGACAGAAACCCTGTGGCTTTAAGGGACTGCATTCTTGTTGGGGGAAGCAGATCATTTAGGAAAACAAGGATGATTCTGCAGGGAGATTTCAGGTGAGCCCCCTTGTTCATCAGTCTCTTGATGAAATCCAGAAACTCAACTAAAAGACAGCTTTCACACCTGCTGTCCTACCTCTGGGGCTTAGAACAAGGGCTAGGTGGGACACAGTGAGCCTAACATCTGACTGGGAAAAAAAGAATTTAAAAATAAATCACACAAAAATAAAAACATGCAGGGGCGTCTGGGTGGCTCAGCTGGTTGAGCATCCGACTTCAGCTCAGGTCATGATCTCACCATTGGTGAGTTCGAGCCCTGCATCGGGCTCTGTGCTGACAGCTCAGAACCTGGAGCCTGCTTTGGATTCTGTGTCTCCCTTTTTCTCTGCCTTTCCCGTGCTCACACTCTCTCTTTCTCTCACCAAGATAAACATTAAAAAAAATTTTTTTAAATAACATAAAATCAAAACATGCTTTCTCAAAAGCTATTCATTCCACCCCCCCCCCCAAATTCTAGTTTCTCGTCATACATTTTCTTTAAAAATACATTTAAATACATTGGACTGAATCAAAGTTACCTGACGAAGTCGCTCGCACACCAGAAAAGTTCCCCTAGATGCTAGAGGACACCGTTTGGCACTTCCCGGATTTCATTTGCACATTTTCAGTTGTATTGCTATAAATGTACCCACCGGTATGCATATACATTCACAGTACACTTCATGTACAATGTTGACTTGTTTTTTGAGAAAAATTCTCAACCTGTCAATTGTGTCCTTTGCCAATGTCTGCTCCCTTCCAAAAATGCAAAGACAGAGGAATGTAAGTTGATGTTGACTTCAATTGCTTTAGGTTTGGGCAAAAGGGCAAACACAGTGCCTTAAATTTTCACCAGTACCATGATTCCTTCAAGGTCTCTGGGAATAGGTGTTTTTAAAATCAATTAGGAATTATGCTGTCTGATAAGTAACTTAAGTGACGCGCCCAAGTATGTGTGCCTGCCTGATGATCTTCTGTCAAAATTCTATTCCCCTTAAAGATCCCGTTTCAGTGTCCTCTTTACCCCATATTCTAGGATGTTCTTCCTGGAGGTGACTTCTCCTTCACTCTCTAATGGGTCTCCACTGAAATTCCCAGACAATAGCTTGAAACTGTTATGTTAAATAAACAAGGAGGGCATTAGACTGAAGTAGCTTTAAGGCAGCAGGGACTCTATGAAATAGACCAAAATCTAAGTCTGTAAATGCCTCCATGTTAAGAAATCAACAGGCTAAGGACAATCAATCATCAACAGCCAACCAGGCTTACATTACAGCCAACAGAAATTTTCTTCCTCTGCTTCCACACCTTCTCTGTATCGTCTCTTCCCTGGCTCCTGTCAACCAAGAGCTCCTAACCACTTACAGTTTAGCGCTGCCAGATTCAAAACCATTTTTGCTCAAACTCTAAGGATACAAAGCAATGGAACCAGGAAAGGGACGTTCCAGTGGTGGACAGAAGAGATGAGAAATGGTTCCAACAGTTGGGGAGGGGCTGGTGAGGCAGGGAACCCCAAGGGGAACCTGCAATCTTCGAAGGAATAGTTCACGTGGAGCCAGGGGTGGGGAGCACAGGGAACCCAGAGCAGAGGCACAGGGTTCACCTCAGGCCAGTTTTCCCAGGGGTCAGCCCTTGTGTCTAGGTTTTAACACTCATACTCGGGGGGGGGGGGGAAGGGGAGAGGGCAAGCAAGAAGAAGAAACTACTGTAAATTCATATTTGGAGAATATTTTTAGTCTTGTGTTTTTGACGTGTGAGCTGCCAGCACAAAATACACCAAACACCTTCCTAACTCCCTCAAACCAAATAAATAAATGAGAAGAGAGGCTGCTGAAAACCTTGACAAGCAGCTTGTCAAGAAAAGCTGTTTTTCACACAAGAAACCTCCTTTCAGGACCCTAAATCCTACCGACTTCATTCTATTTGCAGTCTTCTTATCTGTTAGTATCATAACGGCAAAGTGTAAATTGGACCCAAAAAACCATCTTTGTTTTTAAAGCCAAAAACTGATCAAGGACTTCTGTCCACATTTCAAAAGGCTATATTCATATTTCAGAGATTTATATATATTTTAGAAAGGGGTGCATACTGACTTCTAGGATTGAAGCAATATTCATGGCTTTGTGTTATGTACAACGTTCTTCAGTATAGGTCATTTGAAGTAAAGTTTTAAGATCAGTTAAGTTTGGAATCAGTGTAGATACTGGAATGAACATTTTATCACAACTATTTGTGATGTAAAGAGTGTGAAGCCGATACACGTTGTAACATCTTCTACTCTGTTAAAAACTGTAACACAATTGCTCAGGACTAGTAGCTAGAGACCCAGAGAGAAGGGGGGGGGGGAGCTAAAAACAAAACAAAGCAAAACAAAAAAGGGGGAGGAGGCGGCAAAATGATCCAATTTCATCTCTCCAGCATGAGAAAGACGGAAAGAGAAACCAGAAAAAAAATTCTTTTTAAATTTTGGAAACCTGCTGGAGAAGAAACCTAACGACTTTACAAAAGCAGGCAACAGCTTCAAAGATTAAGACTGCCTAGGCTGAATCAGATACTATTATGGTTTGATTTCTCAAATATAAAGTAGACCCTACGCATAACAGCCAGAGCTAGAAGTGGGGATCGTGGCTCCATCCGTCACACACAGGGGCCCTCCAAACCTGCCTGGTAGGTCACCACCCACTCCTTTGGTTTAAGACTTCCCTGAAAAGTCTCCTTTAAGAGTTTAAGACTCCTTTGGTTCAGACTTCCCTGAAAAATATCAACAGGTCACCTCTGGAGGCACAGAGACAAACCATCATCACCAGTCTCCACTTGAGCTTGGATCAGTCTAATAGTTTCTTATCAAGAAGCTGCCAAACTAAGGGTAGGGCTTTCACGGGGGAAGAGAAATGACAGAGTCCTGGTGCCCAGCCGTTCAGTGCCAACAGGTGGATCCTGGGCTCTGTGGGAAGGAGGAGAGGCAGGAGGCTAAGACAGAAGAATACTTCCAGATATGGTTACAAGAGGGAAGCAAAATGAACTAGGACAGCATTTACCCTTCCCATGTCGTGTCACAGGGTAACTGGGGGAATACGTCAAGATTCAGAATCTCAGACTGCACACAGTAGAGACCAATTTATAAAGGTGTTTTGTTGTTGTTGTTTTTACCCTCAAGAGCGCCAAGATTTTTCAGTGGATCCCAGTGTTCCAGCTGAATTCTGTAGCTCCCCACCTTCTCAGAGCACCTGCAGGCACAATTCTCAGTTCCTCAGGGATGTGTCTGTTATCTGCCTTTTTCAGCTTGAATAGTAGAGGTCCAACCCTGGCAATTCTTCTAATTCATCAAGTATTTTCCTCCAAAAATGTATTTAGGAAAGACACTAACAATAAGCCGTTTCATACTGACTCACATTAAAATACTTAAATATGTATTCAGGAAATGAAGCTTCCAAGTTATTTTTTCAATACAGCTTTAACATATTTCAAACCCGACAAAAATAACCCAAGAAAGAAAATTCAGATCAATCTAACTTATAAATAATGATGTAAAATATTAACTCAAACATCAGCAAACACAATCTACCAGCAAAATAAAAGCTTACCACACAACAACTAACTAGTACTAATTTCAGGGATACCACGATCATTCGAGAACAGAAATTCTACTTCTAAGATTCGTCATAGTAAGCTAAATAAGAAAGACCTTACAATTATCTCTATAGAGGCTAAAAACGCATTTGATAAAATCAAAGTCTACTATGATTTAATTGGTTAAATTGGGAATCTATGAATACTTCTAACTATGGCAAAGATATTAATAAAAATGTATCTCAGCTCAAAATCCAGAATCAGGCTTTAATGGTGACACCTAAGTAGCAACGTTAGTGGGACAAAAATGGCCACTACCAACACTCTATAATTTTACACTTTCCAATTAACAGCAGCCCATGCAGTTAGGACAAAGTCATTGTTATGGACTTAGATTTTATACCCTGCCACCCACAAAATTCGTATGTGGAAGCTGTAACCCTCCCAATGTGGCTAGGTGAAGAAAGTAATTAAAAGAGGTCCTAAGGGATTAGTGTTTGTAAGAAGGGATACCAGAGAGCTCATGCTTTCATTTACCTCCCTCACCTCACCTTACACTTTCAGCCTCCAGAACTGTAAGAAATCAATGTGTGTTACTTAAGCCCGTCAGTCTAAGGTATTTTGTTATGGCAGCCCGAGCAGAGTCAGACAGTCATGAATAATAAAAATTGCAAAGGGGGGCGCCTGGGTGGCGCAGTCGGTTAAGCGTCCGACTTCAGCCAGGTCATGATCTCGCGGTCCGTGAGTTCGAGCCCCGCGTCGGGCTCTGGGCTGATGGCTCAGAGCCTGGAGCCTGTTTCCGATTCTGTGTCTCCCTCTCTCTCTGCCCCTCCCCCGTTCATGCTCTGTCTCTCTCTGTCCCAAAAATAAATAAACGTTGAAAAAAAAAAAAAATTAAAAAAAAAAAAAAAAATTGGAAAGGAAGAGGCACAATTATTATCTTTGCAGATGATACATCTATCAACCTAGGAAACCAAAGAGAAGCAACTGAAAATGAATGAAAACACTGAGAAAATTAGAGGATTACAAAACTACTGTACAGCAGGTTTTCTTATACACACCAAAGCCAACAAAATATGAAGATCCAGTTTCGAAGAGCAAAAGGACATACATTCTCGAGAAAAGTTTTAACGTGTATAGAATCAAGAATAAACCTTAAGACCCTACAGTGAGACATAAAATATGACAAATTAATGCAAAGATGCAGTTTGTTCACAGATCAAACTCACTGTAAAGATGTTATTCTCCCAATTACTGTAAGTTCAATGTCACCCCAACAAAAATGCCAACAGGAGTATTTTGGAAACTGGGAAATTTAATTCTAAAATGTGCATGATAAAAAACAAAAATAAAATGTGCATGGAAAATTAACCTCTGGGAATTGGTGAGGAAATATGGGGGTATTGGCCCTCCTGGGTATTAAAACATACTATAAAACTAATGTAATTAAAACAGTTTGTTACTAGGCCAAGAACAGTGAGAAAAGTGGGGCAAATTTATTTTAGAAATAGACATAATACACACAGACTTATTATATAATAAAGCTGGCATTTCAGATGTGGGACAATGATGGATTATCCAATAAATATGTTGGTACAATTGGCCAGTTATGAGGAGGGGTATGTAATTCTGGTTCTATTCTCATGTCCTACATCAAAATAAATCCCAGATGGCTCAAAAATTTAAATGTAAAAAATAAAGTTGTTAGGAAAAAAAAAAAGAGAGAGAGAACATAAAAAAAAAAAAAATTCCCATAAGGAAGGCCCTACTAGGCAAGGGACAAAAACCAAATGCCATAAATTAAAATATAAAATAAAAAGGAAAGAGAACTGATAAATTTGCATTAGCATTTGAAACGTTTGAAAGGCTAAGAATACCAACAACAAAATGAAAGACAAATGACAAAGAGGCAAAAATACTTGCAGCCTCTAAATTAGACAAAAGGTGAATTTCTCCCCAACAGAATGCCTTCAAATCATTTTGAAAAGGACCAAGAACCCGGTGTCAAAATGGAGAAGGTTGGTTTTGCACATTGGGCTCTCTCTCGGGAAGCAGTTAGAGACGCAGAAGAAGGTGCAGGAGGCTCCCAGGGGAGTGTTCTCAGGGTCAAGCCCCACAGGGGAGAGAAGGAGCCAGGGCCCCACAAAAGCAGTTGTTCGGCAGTGAAATCACAAGACACCTGAGGGTCTGAAGCAAGGACAGGGACTGCCAAACTGGGAGTCAGGGATTGAGCCCTTAGAGTCCCTTATGCACTAAGAGTTAGACATGGGTACTCCCTGGAAGGGAGTGAGATCTGAGGCCAGCAGGCTCTCTTAAGCAGAGGTGGGCCTGAAAGGGGTGGGCCTGGAGAGGAAGCTCCTTCCGCTACAGCCTGTGCAGCAGCTGAGGGAACATGAGCTTCCTTCTTGAAGGGCAATCTGAGTAGCACAGCTCAGCAACCTCCAGGGTTAATAAGAGCAGGTTCACAGAAAAAGACAAGCCAATGGCTACTGAACACACAACAAAGATGTTCAACTTCATTCACAACTAACACAATACCAAGATAAAATAATGGTTAACGCAGAGTTGTTAATATTGAGACTCCTATACCTCGTTGAGGAGTTCGAATCCCTTAGGACCTCTTTGGAAGACCATCTGGCTTATATTTCTAAATTCGAAGTGCATATATACCCTTTGACCCAGTATCTTCACATTCTGAATCTGTGAGAATCATTTGTGTGTGTGTATCCAAAATAGGTACAAAGCCCATTAATGCTGGTTACTTGTTTGGAGTCCATGTGGAAGGGCAAGGATAGGTCACATGTTTCACTTTATTTCCTTTCACACTGTGATTGTTTTTTACCCTATATATGTATTAATTTTTAAAATAGTGGTCCAAAAGAAAATCTGAGCATGAAATCAAAGTATCTACCTATACAGTTAAGTTTATGACCTATGCTCAAGATGTTTTCTGTATCTGGACAACCCCTCTTGTTTTCATTCTACTAGAGCTAGACTACCTCCTGGATTGTTGTACAGTATCATAAACATACTCCCACATGCAAGCAATCTGTATCAAGTCTCTAGATGTATTTGTCCTCTATACAGGAAACTACACCAATTAAACTCAAATCCAAGCAGTTATTAACACTTTTAGAAAGGAAACTGAGCGACTTAAATACTGTGTACCAATTATATTGAGTGCTCATAGTATCCTAATATAGATTCTAACTTAATCCCAACAACCCTAGCAGTTATGTCCTATCACTCCCCAATTATCAATACGCAAAGGAGTGTACAAAGGTTAAATGACCAGTTCTATGTAATACAACTAAAAGTAGCCAATGTCCAGTCCATATCTAGATGTTTACCTCTTTCTACAACATCCTTCTGCCTCCCATTTTATTTTTCTTTTGGGTTCCAAAGTATTTTGTAAGCATCTACTGGTAACTTAAATGGCTGGTATGATTAAGTACAAGTGGTCTGATTTCCAATTTATTACTTTTTTTTAAGATTTTTAAGTCATCTCTACATCCAACATGGGGCTCTAATTCACAACCCCAAGGTCAAGAATCCCATGCTCTAAGCCAGCCAAGCACCATGATTTCTGTTTTAAAGAAGACTGATTAATAATAACTGGGAAATGTGTCTCTCTAGCTCAGAAAGCTAAAATCTCATATATTAGCACCCCAGCCTTCATCTTCCTACCACTCTCTCCTTTTGAGTAGCCTTTAACCTGATCCTAAAGCTTTACCAAGGAATTGAAAGCAGGTGGGATCTCTGCTCAAGTTTTCCGTTTTGGATTGCCATCAAGAAGATTAGAGGGAGTATGTTCAGCCAAAAGCAGGGGTAGGAGTCCAGCACTATTGTTTTCCTTTTCGTCATTAAACTTGAGGCTAAATAAAGGAAACCTATGTATGTTTGGATGAACTATTTGAATATAAAGGGAGAAAGATCCACAAAATTCTGAGACCAAAAAAATAAACAGAAACCACCACACAATAAAATCACGAAGGAAAAGATGGTGTTTCTCTTACATGTTGAGATAATTTATCTAATGACTTCGAGAATGGTGGATACTTGGAGTGTGTTCCTGATTTTCTAGGGTAACTGCTCCCCAAATGACAAATTACCATTGCTATCAAAATTATACTGGAGTCAACGGTAGGATCTTTTTTTTTTTTTTTTTTTTTTTAAATTTTTTTTTTCAACGTTTATTTATTTTTGGGACAGAGAGAGACAGAGCATGAACGGGGAGGGGCAGAGAGAGAGGGAGACACAGAATCGGAAACAGGCTCCAGGCTCCGAGCAATCAGCCCAGAGCCCGACGCGGGGCTCGAACTCACGGACCGCGAGATCGTGACCTGGCTGAAGTCGGACGCTTAACTGACTGCGCCACCCAGGCGCCCCGGTAGGATCTTTTTAAAAAAGATTTTAATTGTAAGTCATCAGGATGAATAATGGTTTGGCTTAAAAAAAATATATTGAGAATTCTGAACCTGGAGAGTTTTGCTGTTATCCAGAGGAGAGATGCTATTGCTTGTGCTTCACTAACACGGTTTATCATTTCACCCAGACCCTTCAATGGAGATTTCTCTGTTTCTCACTGCCGACCATCTGTTGTCATCTACACCCAGGATCTACATAAATCCCTACTAGTTGCTGTACCTCAGAAATGCCCCCCCTTAAAAAAAAACACGAGTTAATCATTGCTGCTTTAGAAGTCTGAGAAAGGGGAATGCGTCTAAATATACCTCCCTACCCCCCAATGCATGCACACGCACACACAGCAACTTTCATCTATAATTTAGGAAATGGAAGCAGTTCGGCAACAGTTAAAGACTAATTTCTTATGCTTTTTGTGCATTTACATAATTGATTCGCTAGATAATGCACTCTGCTTCCTTATTTAATAAACATGTTAATGATTTCAGACAATTACTCAAAACTGCCTACAAGTGTCTGCCTAAGAAAAGCAACAAAAAATAATTAAAATGAAAATACACACCAAAAGGCACATCCTTCATATCACATTACACAAGATATTAAGTCAATATGTCACCCTGTCACCAGTCACTTGCTACCTGCTGTTATACATTTATTCAAATTCTAATGTATTAGCTGAGGCTGATACATTGGTTAGACACCCAAGCGGGCCAACACACAGAGCCAGAGAATAAACCTGGTGCTTTGTCAGGGTAGAGGCAGTAAAATAGCAGCAGCAGAAGAGGGGGGGAGACAATAAAACACGGGCTAGAAACAGAAGGTTGAAGCAGACATTTTCACAAGAAAACCCACTTCAGGCTATTCATGGTGGGGGGCGGTCACGGGGGAACTAAATGGATTCTATTTCCTCTGCCCCCCCTGAGCACTCGAGAGCACCAACCGGGACAAGTGTCACAATAGGTCCGATTTGGGCAGATGCCTCCTGCATTCTGGCCATTTTCAGGCCGTCTTATTTTATTCCCCAGGGCGGTCATGTGAGTCAACCACAAAGCCATGGCCTGAACCAGAGACAGGTTCATCACCAGAGGGAAACGGAAGCCCACAGGCTGGGTAGCTAGGACTCTGGCCCTTCACGGTGCTTGGTCAAACCACTTGGGCTTGGTGCTTCCAGCTCCTGATGGATACTAAGTCTCTCAGGTACTGGAACTCACAGCCATCTTCCCCAGCCATCCAGGTAGAGAGAGGAAGGTCACACTTGACAGGTGCAAAAGGACACGGAGGACAGAGCGTGGATGTTTCTAGCCCGTGCTGGAAGCTAGCTGATTCTGGCTCAGGAAATCTTGGCTCCAGTACTCCCACAACACAGACTAGGTTGGAGACCAATGGAAAAAAAAAGAGGAAATTACTTGAAAAAATAAAAGGGTCTTCTATTAGAAAGTAACTTCTTATTCTGCTAGAAAGGAAGATAATAAGGAAGACTTCTTAACCAGATGATCCTCCTTTCTCAGCCCAGGTAAGGGAGGCACCCATGATCTCAGTTCTCAGACAGGAGTTACCAGTCAGCAGCAATTGTGTGTGTGTGTGTCCTACCTTCAGGGTTTTACCTACCTACTTTGTTATAAATTCTACCTGCTTACAGCCTGGGGATCATGTGGAGGAAGTGGTGAGAAACAGGACATGGCAGAAACATAGCAGTTCATTCAGAATCACCTTAAGAAATATATACACTTTATCATCAGAAAGGTTAAGGAGAGCCAGCAAGGAATTCCAAACAAGTGTTGCCATCACTCTGGCAACAAGGTGGGAAATGATGTGAGAGGGATGGAGACATGAGTGAGGAGGTCCTATCAATCTGGATGAGAAGGGGACCAAAGGCAGGGAACAAGGGTGTGGCAGTGGGGACCGAGTGAAGTGAGCTAAGTGACAGGGGAGGATCAAGGTTTGGAACCAGCAGACCAGAACGGCTAGGAAGAAGGTTGATGCTGGTCTCCAAAGGTTGGAAGTAAACAAGGAGAAAAGTAAAAGGTAGAAGAGCAGGCAGGGATGAGGGTGAGGTGGGGGTCACTAGCTCTGCTTTGCTCATGTGGGGTTACAGATGCCTAAGGCACATCCAAACACAGGTGTTCAGAAGCCAATCCTGGACTTCTGGCTAGTAGTTCCCCCTTCCCAGACATTATACAGTTCACTCAACTACAAAGGCAAACAAGGGTGATCTGTTAGCTAGCCATCAAATCACCTCGCTTATTATCTAGAAGCCTGTCCCTAGCCTCTGTAAGGAATGAAATCACACATCCAAGGCATGAAATACAAAGGATCCACTCCTAGGGAGGATTATTAAAAGACCTAATAACTTAATTCTAACCATCTCTCCTCTCCAAAAAATGCAAGGACAACAACAAAAACAGGGTGGTGAGGAATAGCCTCAAGAACTTTTTAGCATTCTTGCAATTTCAGGGCCAACTTATTCAGGTCAGAAAGTGAAACAGATGAGGCCCTGACCAAATGTTCAGTATCATTAAGAGGTCCTTACAAATCTACTCAGTCGTTAACTTAAAATCAGATGCTAATGGTATCATGTGGTCTGACTGGTCCAAGATGGAAGGAGGTTTGGATGATATTTTGTATGGGCAAGAGTCTACCCAGGTGACCCTTTTTGAAAGCTGATTAAACAAAGGGAACTCAGAAACCCTGCTTACAAAACCTGTGATATAGAGAGGGGCTCCTGCTGAGTCTGTGGAGGCACCCTTTGCAGATTCCTACCCACGTGCTTGTTAGATGGAGACTCCCTTGCTAGCTCTGTTGGGGCGTTACATTAGGCAGCCTGCTCTGTTCCCCCTGATGATGCTTCCAACAAATGAACAGAAGTTCCATCTGGGGTTTCCAAATGCTGGAGTGTGGTCTGCTAAGCAAATCTAACTCTAGTGCTAGGAACTTCATCTAGTCAGCTGACTCTGTTCATGTGCTATCACCTACAGAAAAGATAGTCCCATCAAGAGCCGCCATGAGAAATTCAACCATCCCCAGCCTGTTGTGATCATTCATGTTACAGAGGACCTGTGGGCCGGAACGAAGAGTCCCCATTAGACTGCTTCCTCCCACATCTCTGTGCTCAGTTCAACTCTCGATGGTCCTTTCTGTCCCACTTCATCTACTACGAGATCTTATCTTTGGTTTGAACCCTGGGTCCTCCAAAGGTTTCCTTCTCTTCTGTAGAATGCTCATCACACAAAGTTCATCAAAAGAACCCCACCACTGCTACTACAAGTTATTCCAGCTGCTAGTAAGATACCATTCTAAAAAAGTTTTGGGTTTTTTTTTGTATTTAGTAATTTCTTCTCCTTCCTCCCCCCAGAGAGGATCTGAAGAAGCTTACAGCAAAGGGCAGATAGGCCCTTAAAAAAAGTCAGTTCTGAAGAAAAAAGGAAGCCAATATACTAAGCCCATAATCATCAATACAAAGGTGGAGACTGGACATCAACATTATCCAGGAACTTGTAGGTAACCACAACAAAAGGGAAAGCAGAAGTGATGATGCATACCTATATCCCAGAGAAGAAAACTTCAGAGCAGATTTGAAAAAGCATTCATTTGGAAAGCCCAATCGTTGGATAAGAATGCCCATTTCTTGTGTGACTTCCATAGGACTTCATCCTGTTTTATACTCTATTTTCTTAATTATTTGGGAGAAAGAACAGGCATTTGACTGAGTCCAGAGTTCATCCTGGGATGCCTAGCTCTGCCATCACTAGCCAGGGATCCTTAGACCAACAGCCCTACCCTTCCGATACAACAAGAGGCAAGAAACGTATATAACCCTTCCAGTTCTAATTTTACATGGTTTTAATCATGTGTTTTTAACATGTTTGAGAATATCACACATGGTCAAATCCCTGTACATGTGGAGAAATAGGACGGAATCCTCCTTTTCAATTAACTCTTAAGCTTTTCAGTTTTTGGACCTATCACAGGACTTAGGAGTATAGTTCTGGGTAGCAGTAAGCCGCATGTGACAAGGGGCATTCTATCATATTTATTAGAAGTAAAAGAAAAACACTTTAGAAAATCACTTGTGAAGCACTTACTGGCCTCATTTAGATGATCCTGTTGAGGCTTCTAAAGCTCTGTATCAATTGCCGTTCTTTAAAATGGAATGCACAATTTAAAAATAATTATTTTAGAGCCATCATTTGATTGCATATGTGCACACAAACAGATCATCTCATAAATTTGGTCCATATTTAACGACCTTTTTCAGCCCTCCCTAGGCTAACACTATTATGTATAACAACCTTAATTTAAACCCACAGTCAAAAGAAAACATCCCTAATGAAACACAATTTCAAATTAGAGTTAAATCTGTCTCCTAGACCAAAATATACAAAAAGGCTCTTGCTTATATTTTTAAACTTCATGTG